>NC_136969.1:16204890-16309591 GCF_032717465.1 Coenobita brevimanus
TACAAAATAATAATAATACACTATACAGGGGAGGACAGAGATGTGAACAAGTAATGAGGAGTAGATCTTAGTGACAAATAATGCAGAGACTGGAGCTCATTATATAGGGGCCAGCAGAGCTTGATACAACCTTGTAAGAAGGACGCACAAATGAAGCCATATGAGGGACAAAGGAGTTGACAATCCTGTTCTGAACAACAGAAAGAACGACTTACTCTCTACTATAAGGGGAGAAGGGAGTTACAGTGTAGAACACGCAAGCCTGAATTCTTCACTATGGAAGCCACTTCGAGGCGAATCGTGATCAAACATGCAGCATACTGTAAAGTTGTGGGAATTACTACAAAGGATGATGAAATACAATAGGCAATGTAACACCTTCCCCACAAAAAGAAAAAAAGAAATTTACAAAGGAAATTTCTTATTACTCTAAAACAATGTCTACAGAGTCTAGATAAGCAATCTGCAATAACATTTTCCCCTGACATGTTGTACATGTCTAATGAATACTCCTGAAGAAGTAGACTCCATCATTGTCAATCTCTTAGATTTTATCTCTTTAAAACTTTACTACAGGAATTTCAGTGGATTATGATCGGTATAAATGACTATGGGGTCAAAACCAGAACACCTGGAAGAAATAAAAATGAAAAATGGTGTAAAACCCAAAAATCAAGGCCAAAAGAAGCTCTTTCTCAATAGTGGAGTAGTTCTTTTGAGGATTGGAGTGAACTTCTATTACTGTAATAAGATACAGGGTGATTTCAATACCTCACAGTCTGATCATCCTTCCTTTGCAGCAAAACAGCCCCAGCTCCTGTATCACTTGCGTCAAAAGCCATCTCTAAAAGGCTTAACAAAATTTGGAGTAGCGAGCACTGGCTGACTTAATAGGATAGCTTTAAGTTTACTAAAAGAGGATTCACAGTTATCGGTCCAGACAAATTTAACTCCCTTTTTCAGTAGATCTGTAAGTGGTGTTACATAGCCAATGATTTCATCATCCTCTGTATAATTCTAACGTACAGTATGCTGCATGTTTGATCACGATTTGCCTCGTAGCTTCCATAGTGACCAGGCTTGCGTGTTCTACCTCACTCCCCCCTTCTCCCCCTTATAGTAGAGTAAGTCATTCATTCTGTTGTTCAGAGCAGGATTGTCAACTCTTTGTCCCCAGTGGCTTCATTTGCGCGTCCTTCTTACAAGTTGTATCAAGCTCTACTGGCCCCTATATAATGAGCTTCATTTATGCCTGCATTAATTGCCACTTGGATCTACCTCATGTTTTTCTTCTGGGTACATCTCTGTCCTCCCCTGTATAGTGTATTATTATTTTTGTGAGTGGCTCAAGAAGTCTCCAGCCATCTAGGCTGCTGTATAATTTGAGTATAAGTGTTGTTACCATTTTTCTTGCTTACATGTATGGCCTAAGGCGTTGATTCGCGGGCCTGGTAAGGTTTTTGTGATTCGTGTAGAGTTTTTGATGTCAGCCATTATTAATAATATTTTGTATCTGTAATAATATATCTTGCTTTAACTGAGCATTATCCGGTTTTCTCATTTATCAGGGCTCACTTAGACAAATTTGTTCTTGCTAAATTCGTGTTAATAGAGGCTATTGCAGTTAACCATATATAGAACCTGTTTTGCCAATACATTATCCTTATGAGTCCTGAATGTTTAGTTGTTAGTTTGAGCATTAATCTTTAACTTGTAATTTTACCTAACTATTTTGTTTTGAACCTGGAACTTTGCGGGATAGTAGTGATTTTAGTATTCTCAATTGAAGTGTTCATTATCTGTCTCTGTTCCGTAATATAAATTTGGCGACCCCTTATCAGGATATTCAGGATATTATCATAAGCATATTGCTTGATATTTTGTGACTGTGATTTATTCATGATGTCTACTATTACTACTCTTGATGAAGCCAAAGATTTTTTGTCAAATGTGGAATCAGTGTGTGATGTAGAAAACAGAACAAAGAATGAACTTAAGCTTTTTGCTCAACAATTGGAAATTGCTGTTCGCTCTCATCAGTCTAAAGATAAAATTGTTGACATGATTAATAAAAGCTTGTTTAATGTAACTCCTCCACATGAGCAAACGCAGATTGAAATAGCTAAGTTACAGCTAGCCCTGCAGGAGGCTCGTGCTAAGGAGGCTGAGTCTCAGGCTCGTATTCAGGAGGCACAGGCACAAATTGAAATTGCTAGGATTCAGGCAGACCATGAGTATCGCTTGAAACAAAGGGGAACTGGATCATCTAGCTCTGATGATTTTGATGTGGCTAAAAATGTTAAACTTGTCCCACCTTTTAATGAATCTGATTTAACAAAGTATTTTCAGTTGTTTGAGAGGGTAGCTACAGGTTTTAATTAGCCCACAAAGTATTGGCCAGTACTCCTTCAAACTGTTATCACCGGTATAGCTCAAGTAACTTATGCATCTTTGCCTCAGGATCAATCTGATAATTATGATGTAGTTAAGAGCTTGATTCTTAAGGTCTATGAGCTTCTTCCTGAAGCCTATAGAGTAAAGTTTAGGACAACTAATAAGCAAGATAAGCAATCCCATGTTGAGTATGCAAAAATCAAAGATCTGTTAGATCAGTGGTTATTTACTAAGAATGTAAATTCTGATTTTGATAAATTTAAGCAGATGATTTTGCTGGAGGACTTGAAAAGGTGTATTAATAAAGATGTAAGCCTATATCTTGATGAGAAAAGAATATATAATTTGTCTGATGCTGCAGTTTTAGCTGATGAATATGTTCTCACTCACAAGAGATATTTTAAAGAAAAAAGGAAAGCTGAGAGTAAGTACGTTGCCTCTACTCAGAGTAAAGGTAACAGAAAAGAGAATAAAGATGATGTTTCTCAGGAAGTAAATACCAGCTCCACCTCTAGATTTCAGAAAAGTAAATGTACTTATTGTAGTAAGCTTGGTCATACTACGGAGAAATGTTTCAGGAGACAGAGTGATGTGAACAAAAAGGAGTCTTTAAATATTCAGTCAATTGGTCTAGTGTCCACCCTTGAGAGTTCCCAGAATTCTTTAACCGAGTTAACTGAACCTGCTTGAGGGGTAAATTAAATTCTCATGATGAAGCTCCTCTTTTGAGCAGTAACGTGGGTGACACTCTCAAGAGTTCATGTGCTAATTTCCTGTCTGATGGTTTTGTCAGTCCTCTGGACAGTAATGACAGGAAATCAGTTAAAATATATCGTGATACAGGTGCTTGCCAATCCCTTATGCTGACCAGTGTTCTAGGCTCTAATGTTAATTCCTCTGATGAAACTGTAATCTTACAAGGTGTAGGGAATAATTACTTCTCTGTCCCTCTGTACAGAGTGAATTTAGAGTCTGATTTGTTAGTGGTTCCGTTATGGTTGGGTTGGTTGAGACACTCCCAATGACAGGTGTAATTTTCTTACTTGGAAATAATATTGGTGTGGGTCAGGTGTGTCCGGCTTCTCAGTTGTCTGGTGAACCAGTGACTGCGACACAGGATTGTGATGTCCCTGATGTGTTCTCTGCATGTGCTGTCATTAGGGCTAAGTCTAAGGTTACTGGTGACTTAGAGGATAATGATGATGATGATGTTATCCTAGCTGACACTTTTCTTGCTAATTTGGACCACTCACCAGATGAAGGAGTACCCCGTAATGTTGATAATTTGTCTCGTCAAGAGTTGGTTGAGGGTTGAGTTGCAGGTTGCTGACCCTGAGTTGAAAGGTCTAGCTAACTCTGCTTGCAGTGAGGAAGAGTCAGCTAGTGCTTCTACTTGTTAGTATATAGAGTCAGGAGTACTTATGAGAAAGTGGAGACCCCCAACAGCATCAGCCGACAGTGAATGGGAGGTTGTACATCAAGTTGTCATCCCTCGTGTTTGTAGGCAGGATATCATTAGAGTGACTCATGATTCCAGTTTGGCAGGACACCTTGGAGTGAGAAAGACTGTGACAAGCATTTTGAAACACTTCTATTAGCCAGGTATCTTCGGAGATGTTTCCTGGTATTGTAAGTCTTGTCACACCTGTCAACTTGTGGGGAAGTGTAACCAGACCAAATAGGTTGCACCTCTAGTTCCCCTTCCTCCTTTTCAGGTGCCATTCACCCTTGTGTTGGTGGATATTGTGGGCCCTCTTCCTGAGACTTCTTCAGGATTTTCTTATGTGTTGACCCTGATTGACATGGCTACTCGTTATCCTGAAGCCATTCCACTTAGAAATATCTCAGCAAAGAACGTGGTTAAGGAAATGCTAGGGTTCTCCACCAAGTTTGGTCTGCCCAAGGAGGTACAATCAGACCGGGAGAGTAATTTCATGTTAAATGTTTTCAAGTAGTCCCTGATAGAGTTGGGCATCACCCAGATCACGTCTTCAGGTTACCATCCCTAGACCCAAGTAGCATTGGAGAGATATCATCAAACACTCAAATCGATGCTCAGGAAATACTGTTTGGAACATCAGAAAGACTGGGATAAAGGTCTTCCATTCGTTGTATTTGCCACAAGAGAATCTCAAAATGAATCCCTGGGCTTCTCAACCTTTGAACTACTGTTTGGCCATGAAGTAAGAGGACCCCTTAAGCTACTCAAGGAATGCTGGCTGTCGGAGGAAGATGACGTCAACCTGCTGGAGTATGTGATGAAGTTCAAAGAACGGCTGTCCACTGCTTTACAGCTGGCGAGAGAGAATTTAGGAGCTGCTCAGGAGAAGATGAAGACTTGGTATGATAAGAAGTCCAGGTTACGCCACTTTCAGCCAGGAGATCAGGTTTTGATTCTTCTACTGATGCATGGGCAACCTCTTCAAGCCAAGTTTAGTGGTCCTTATTTCTCGGAGAAGAAACTCAGTGATGTCAGCTATGTCATCGCCACACCAGATCGTAGAAAGAACAAGCAACTTTGTCACATCAACATGGTAAAGTTATATCACAGGTGGGACGAAAATAACCCAGTCTGCACTGTAGCTGTTCCACCGGAGTCTGCAAGTGAAGTTCTCCCATGCAGCATGAGCCTGAGTGATAGTTTGGGGAAGAATCCTGATATCATGAATGATCTCCAGACTAAGCTTTCTCATCTAGCTCCCGAGGAAAGGCAGGAGTTTTCGGCATTACTGCAGGAGTACCCGAGAGTGTTCCGTACCACTCCAGGAAGAACCACTGTGTTGATGCATGATGTCGATGTTGGACACGCACAGCCAATTAAACTGCCTCCTTACCGTGTGAACCCAGTGAAGGTTCCTCTCATCCAGATGGAGCTTGGCTACCTGTTGGACCACAAGATGATTGAGCCCTGTCAGAGCGAGTGGAGTTCTCCTTTCACTCTAGTCCCTAAGCGAGGCGGGTCACAGCGGCTTTGCATCGACTACAGACATATTATTCAGATAATCAAAACAGACACTTACCCACTCCCTCGCGTGAAAGATTGCATAGACAAGATCGGAAAGGCTAGGTACATAAGTAAGTTTGATTTGTTAAAGGGATACTGGCAAGTACCTATGACTGAATGTGTTAGGGAGATCTCATGTTTTGTAACACTATGAAAGACTTTTGCATGTTCTGTAATGCCATATGGTATGAAGAATGCACCAGCCACTTTTCAGAAACTCATGAATGTTGTAACAGAGGGTTTGGCAGGGTGTGTTGTTTATATTGATGATGTATTAATCTTCAGTGACAACTAGAAAGATCACCTATGCCATGTCAGTAAATTTCTTGAGCGTTTGGTTCAGGCTAATCTTGTAGTTAATTTATCAAACTACTTGGCTTGAAGAGGTTGCCCATGCACCGGTAGCAGAATCAAAACCTGATCTCCTGGCTGAAAGTGGCGTAACCTGGACTTCTTATCATACCAAGTCTTCATCTTCTCCTGAGCAGCTCCTGAATTCTCTCTCACCAGCTGTAAAGCAGTGGACAGCTGTTCTTTGAACTTCATCACATACTCCAGCAGGTTGACGTCATCTTCCTCCGACAGCCAGCATTCCTTGAGTAGTTCAAAGGGTGAGAAGCCCAGTGATTCATTTTGAGATTCTCTTGCGGCAAATACAATGAATGGAAGACCTTTATCCCAGTCTTTCTGATGTTCCAAACAATATTTCCTGAGCATCGATTTGAGTGTTTGATCATATCTCTCCAATGCCCCTTGGGTCTGGGGATGATAAGCTGAAGACGTGATCTGGGTGATGCCCAACTCTTTCAGAGACTGCTTGAAAACATTTGACATGAAATTACTTCCCCGGTCTGACTGTACCTCCTTGGGCAGACCAAACTTGGTGGAGAACCCTAGCATTTCCTTAACCACGTTCTTTTCTGAGATATTTCTAAGTGGAATGGCTTCAGGATTACGAGTAGCCATATCAATCAGGGTCAACACATAAGAAAATCCTGAAGAAGTCTTAGGAAGAGGGCCCACAATATCCACCAACACACGGGTGAATGGCGCTTCAAAAGGAGGAATGGGAACTAGAGGTGCAACCTTTTCGGTCTGATTACACTTCCCCACAACTTGACAGGTGTGACAAGACTTACAATACCAGGAAACATCTCCGAAGATACCTGGCCAGTAGAAGTGTTTCAAAATGCGTGCCACTGTCTTCCTCACTCCAAGGTGTCCTGCCAAACTGGAATCATGAGCCACTCTATTGATATCCTGCCTACAAACACGAGGGATGACAACTTGATGTACAACCTCCCATTCACAGTCGGCTGATGCTGCTGGGTGTCTCCACTTTCTCATAAGTACTCCTGAATTTATATATTAACAAGTAGAAGCACCAGCTGACTCTTCCTCACTGCAAGCAGAGTTAGCTAGACCTTTCAACACAGGGTCAGCAACCTGCAACTCAACCAACTCTTGATGAGACAAATTATCAACACTACGTGGTACTGCCTCATCTGGTGAGTGGTTCAAATTAGCAAGAAAAGTGTCAGCTAGGATAACAGCATCATCATCATTATCCTCTAAGTCACCAGTAACTTTAGACTTAGCCCTAGTGACAGCACGTGCAAAGAACACATCAGGGATATCACAATCCTGGGTCACAGTCACTGGTTCGCTGGACAACTGAGGAGCTGGACACACTTGATTTCCACCAATATCAATTCCAAGTAAGAAAGTTACACCTGACATTGGGAGTGTCTCAACCAACCCAACCATAACGGAACCATTAACAAAACCAGACTCTAAATTCACTCTGCACAGAGGGACAGAGAAGTAATTATTCCCTACACCTTGAAAGATTACAGTTTCATCAGAGGAATTAACATTAGAGCCTAGAACACTGGTCAGCATAAGGGAATGGCAAGCACCTGTATCACGATATATTTTAACTGATTTCCTGTCATTACTGTCCAGAGGACTGACAAAACCATCAGACAGGAAATTAGCACATGAACTCTTGAGTGTCACCCACGTTACTGCTCAAAAGAGGAGCTTCATCATGAGAATTTAATTTACCCCTCAAAGCAGGTTCAGTTAACTCGGTTAAAGAATTCTGGGAACTCACAAGGGTGGACACTAGAACAATTGACTGAATATTTAAAGACTCCTTTTTGTTCACATCACGCTGTCTCCTGAAACATTTCTCCGTAGTATGACCAAGCTTATTACAATAAGTACATTTACTTTTCTGAAATCTAGAGGTGGAACTGGTATTTACTTCCTGAGAAACATCATCTTTATTCTTTTTCCTGTTACCTGTACTCTGAGTTGAGGCAACGTACTTACTCTCAACTTTCCTTTTATCTTTAGAATATCTCTTGTGAGTGAGAACATATTCATCAGGTAAAACCGAAGCATCAGACAAATTATCTATTCTTTTCTCATCAAGACATAGGCTTACATCTTTATTAATACACCTTTTGAAGTCCTCCAGCAAAATCATCTGCTTAAATTTGTCAAAATCAGAATTTACATTCTTAGTAAATAACCACTGATCTAACAGATCTTCTTTGATTTTTGCATACTCAACCTGGGATTGCTTATCTTGCTTATGAGTTGTCCTAAATTTTACACTATAGGCTTCAGGAACAAGCTCATAGGCCTTAAGAATCAAGCTCTTAACAATATCATAATTATCAGATTGATCCTGAGCCAAAGATGCATAAGTTACTTGAGCTTTACCGGTGAGAACACTCTGTAGGAGTACTGGCCAATACTTTTTGGGCCAATTAAAACCTGTAGCTACCCTCTCAAACAACTGAAAATACTTTGTTAAATCGGATTCATTAAAAGGAGGGACAAGTTTAACATTTTTAGCCACATCAAAATCATCAGAGCTAGATGATCCAGTTCCACTTTGTTTCATGCAATACTCATGGTCTGCCTGAATCCTAGCAATTTCAATTTGTGCCTGTGCCTCCTGAATACGAGCCTGAGACTCAGCCTCCTTAGCACGAGCCTCCTGCAGGGCTAGCTGTAATTTAGCTATTTCAATCTGCTTTTGCTCATCTGGAGGAGTTACATTAAACAAGCTTTTATTAATCATGTCAACAATTTTATCTTTACACTGATGAGAGCAAACAGCAATTCCCAATTGTTGAGCAACAAGCTTAAGTTCATTCTTTGTTCTGTTTTCTACATCACACACTATTTGCACATTTGACAAAAAATCTTTGGCTTCATCAAGAGTAGTAATAGTAGACATCATGAATAAATCACAGTCACAAAATATCAAGCAATATCCTTATGATAATATCCTGAATATCCTGATAAGAGGTCGCCAAATTCATGTTACGGAACAGAGATAGATAATGAACACTTCAATTGAGAATACTAAAATCACTACTGTCCCGCAAAGTTCCAGGTTCAAACAAAAGACTTAGGTAAAATTACAAGTGAAAGTTTAATGCTCAAACTAACAACTAAACATTCAAGACTCATAAGGATAATGTAATGGCAAAAACAGGTTAAATATATGGTTAACTGCAATAGCCTCTATTAACACGAATTTAGCAAGAACAAATTTATCTAAGTCAGCCCTGATAAATAAGAAAACCGAATAATGCTCAGTTAAAGTAAGATATACCATTTTTACAGATACAAAATATTATTAATTCTGGCTGACATTAAAAACTTTACATGAATCACAAAAACCTTACCAGGCCTGCGAATCAACGCCTCGGGCTACACAGCACAAGAAAAATGGTAACAACACCCACAATCAAATTATACAGCAGCTAGATGGCTGGAGACTTCTTGAGCACTCACAAAAATAATAATACACTATACAGGGGAGGACTGAGATGTGAACAAAGTGAGGAGTAGATCTAAGTGACAATTAATGCAGAGACTGAGCTCATTATATGGGGGCCGGCAGAGCTTGATACAACTTGTAAGAAGGACGCGTAAATGAAGCCATAGGGGACTAAGAGTTGACAATTCTGCTCTGAACAACAGAAAGAACAACTTACTCTACTATAAGGGGGAGAAGGGGGAGTGAGGTAGAACACGCAAGCCTGGTCACTATAGAAGCCACGAGGCGAATCGTGATCAAACATGCAGCATATTGTACGTTAGAATTATACAAAGGATGATGAAATCATAGGCTATGTAACAGTGTACACGCGCACTCACGGCCAACTCACTGGGCCTATTGCCACCAAAAGTAGGACATAGACCAAACTGATCCGCACACAATAATGTTTTCCGTCCTTTTGAGCTTAAGCCTTCTGAAATTTGTGTGTGCACTACTAAGGTAACCCATGAACTTGTATATGACAGAGATGTGACCAGATAAAGCTATAATTTGGCACTATCACTTTCCCTCATCTATGCAGTGAAGAGAATGCCTTACATTAATACATAAATTACGATGCTTACATTGTCCGGAGAATAATCCTTTCCTTGTATATGTATAGGAATGACTTTATCCATCTGTACAGCATAATTATGTGACAACGAACACTTGTTTACAAATCGTACATATTGATGTTTTCAGTTCCTACATATTCAGTTCCTTTTACACGGAGATCACAAGGTTGTGGGCTCAGTGGGGGACGTATTCGGGGGGGTGGGGGGGAGGGCGTCAGCGATTTGTGAAAGTGCGAACGCCTCCCCTACCCTCCCCCCCTTTCCTATGTTACTGTTGGTGTGGCCATATACATATATCAGGGATGGTCAGGGCCACCTTAGCTGCCTTTCCAATTATTCCATTGTCCTAATCATGTATATTCCTTCACCATGATATGTCTTTTGGCAATGAATGCAATGCTTAGTGAGGGGCTTGTAGGAAAAACATAGGTACAGAGTATTCCCACTAGAACATTTGCCATAAAATTTTTCCAGCTTTTCCATCTTATATATATATATATATATATATATATATATATATATATATATATATATATATATATATATATATATATATATATATATATATATATATATATATATATATATATATATATATATTGTTACATAGCCCATGATATCATCATCCTTTGTGTAATCCTAACGTACAGTATGCTGCATGTTTGATCACGAGCGTGTTCTACCTCAGGCCCTCCTTCTGCCGTTATAGTAGAGTAATTCGTTCTTTCTGTTGTTCAGAGCAGGAGTGTCAACTCTTTGTCCCCTCTGGCTTCATTTGCGCGTCCTTCTTACAAGTTGTATCAAGCTCTGCCGGCCCCTATATAATGAGCTCAGTCTCTGCATTATTGCCACTTAGATCTACTCCTCATTTTGTTCACATCTCTGTCCTCCCCTGTACAGTTGTTATTATTGTGAGTGCTCAGGAAGTCTCCAACCACCTAGCAGCTGTGTAATTTGAGTATAAGTGTTATTACATTTTTTTCTTGTACTGTATAGCATAAGGTGTTAATTCGTAGGCCTAGTAAGGTTTTTGTGATTCATGTGTTTTGGGCGTCAGCCATTATTAATAATATTTTGTATCTTTAATAATATATCTTGCATTAACTGAGCATTATCCAGTGTTTTCTCATTTTATCAGGGTTGACTTAGATAAAATTACTCATGCTAATTTCGTGTTAATAGAGGCTATTGCAGTTAACCATATATTTAACCTGTTTTTTGCCATTACATTATCCTTATGAGTCCTGAATGTTTAGTTGTTAGTTTGAGCATTAAATTTTAACTTGTAATTTTACCTAACTCTTTTGTTTTGAACCTGGAACTTTGCAGGACAGTTTTCTCTGTTCCGTAACATAAATTTGGCGACCTCGCCAGGATATTCAGGATGTTATCATAAGGATATTGCTTGATATTTTGTGACTGTGATTTATTCATGATGTCTACTATTACTACGCTTGATAAAGCCAAAGATTTTTTGTCAAATTTGCAAACAGTGTGTGATGTAGAAAACAGAACAAAGAATGAACTTAAGCTTGTTGCTCAACAATTGGGAATTGCTGTTCGCTCTCATCATTCTAAAGATCAAATTGTTGACATGATTAATGAAAGCTTGTTTAATGTAACTGCTCCAAATGAGCAAACGCAGATTGAATTAGCTAAGTTACACCTAGCCCTGCAGGAGGCCCGTGCTAAGGAGGCTGAGGCACAAGTTGAACTTGCTAGGATTCAGGCAGACCATGAGTATCGCATGAAACAATGTGGAACTGGATCATCTAACTCTGATGATTTTGATGTGGCTAAAAATTTTAAACTTGTCCCTCCTTTTAATGAATCTGATTTAACAAAGTATTTTCAGTTGTTTGAGAGGGTAGCTACAGGTTTTAATTGGCCCAAAGAGTATTGGCAAGTACTCCTTCAGAGTGTTCTCACCGGTATAGCTCAAGTAACTTATGCATCTTTGCCTCAGGATTAATGTGATAATTATGATGTAGTTAAGAGCTTGATTCTTAAGGCCTATGAGCTTCTTCCTGAAGCCTATAGTGTAAAATTTAGGACAACTTACAAGCAAGATAAGCAATCCCATGTCGAGTATGCAAAAATCAAAGAAGATCTGTTAGAGCAGTGGTTAAATTCTAAGAATGTGGATTCTGATTTTGACAAATTTAAGCAGATGAAATTGCTGGAGGACTTTAAAACATGTGTTAATAAAGACGGAAGCCTATATCTTTATGAGAAAAGAATAGATAATTTGTCTGATGCTGCAGTTTTAGCTGATGAATATGTTCTCACTCACAAGAGCTATTCTAAAGAAAAAAGGAAAGCTGAGAGTAAGTACGTTGCCTCTACTCAGAGTACAGGTAACAGGAATGACAATAAATATGATATTTCTCAGGAAGTAAATAACAGCTCCACCTCTAGATTTCAGAAAAGTAAATGTACTTATTGTAGTAAGCTTGGTCATACTACGGAGAAATGTTTCAGGAGACAGCGTCATGTGAACAAAAAGGAGTCTTTAAATATTCAGTCAATTGGTCTAGTGTCCACCCTTGAGAGTTCCCAGAATTCTTTAACTGAGTTAACAGAACCTGCTTTCAGGGGTAAATTAAATCCTCATGATGAAGCTCCTCTTTTGAGCAGTAATGTGGGTGACACTCTCAAGAGTTCATGTGCTAATTTCCTGTCTGATGGTTTTGTCAGTCCTCTGGACAGTAATGACAAGAAATCAGTTAAAATATATCGTGATACAGGTGCTTCCCAATCCCTTATGCTGACCAGTGTTCTAGGCTCTAATGTTAATTCCTCTGATGAAACTGTAATCTTACAAGGTGTAGGGAATAATTACTTCTCTGTCCCTCTGTGCAGAGTGAATTTAGAGTCTGGTTTTCTTAATCGTTCCGTTATGGTTGGGTTGGTTGAGACACTCCCAATGTCAGGTGTAACTTTCCTTCTTGGAAATGATATTGGTGGAAGTCAAGTGTGTCCAGCTCCTCAGTTGTCTAGTGAGCCAGTGGCTGCGGCCCAGGATTGTGATGTCCCTGATGTGTTTCCTGCATGTGCTGTCACTAGGGCTAAGTCTAAAGTTACTGGTGACTTAGAGGATAATGATGATGATGATCTTATCCTAGCTGACACTTTTCTTGCTAATTTGGACCACTCACCAGATGAGGCAGTACCCCGTAGTGTTGATAATTTGTCTCCTCAAGAGTTGGTTGAGTTGCAGGTTGCTGACGCTGAGTTAAAAGGTCTAGCTAACTCTGCTTGCAGTGAGGAAGAGTCAGCTGGTGCTTCTACTTGTTATTATATAAAGTCAGAAGTACTTATGAGGAACTGGAGACCCCCAACAGCATCAGCCGAATGTGAGTGGGAGGTTGTACATCAAGTTGTCATCCCTCGTGTCTGTAGGCAGGATATCATTAGAGTGGCTCATGATTCCAATTTGGCAGGACACCTTGGAGTGAGGAAGACTGTGGCATGCATTTTGAAACACTTCTATTGGCCAGGTATCTTCAGGGATGTTTCCTGGTATTGTAAGTCTTGTCACACCTGTCAAGTTGTGGGGAAGTGTAATCAGACCGAAAAGGTTGCACCTCTAGTTCCCATTCCTCCTTTTGAGGCGCCTTTCACCCGTGTGTTGGTGGATATTGTGGGCCCTCTTCCTAAGACTTCTTCAGGATTTTCTTATGTGTTGACCCTGATTGATATGGCTACTCGTTATCCTGAAGCCATTCCACTTAGAAATATCTCAGCAAAGAACGTGGTTAAGGAAATGCTAGGGTTCTTCACAAAGTTTGGTTTGCCGAAGGAGGTACAGTCAGACCGGGGAAGTAATTTCATGTCAAATGTTTTCAAGCAGTCTCTGAAAGAGTTGGGCATCACTCAGATCACGTCTTTAGCTTACCATCCCCAGACCCAAGGAGCGTTGGAGAGATATCATCAAACACTCAAATCGATGCTCAAGAAATACTGTCTGGAACATCAGGAATACTGGGATAAAGGTCTTCCATTCGTTGTGTTTGCCGCAAGAGAATCTCCAAATGAATGATTGGGCTTCTCACCTTTTGAACTACTATTTGACCATGAAGTAAGAGGACCCCTTAAGCTACTCAAGGAATGCTTGCCGTCGGAAGATGACGTCAACCTGCTGGAGTATGTGATGAAAATCAAAGAACGGCTGTCCACTGCTTTACAGCTGGCGAGAGAGAATTTAGGAGCTGCTCAGGAGAAGATGAAGACTTGGTATGATAAGAAGTCCAGGTTACGCAACTTTCAGCCAGGAGATCAAGTTTTGATTCTGCTACCGGTGCATGGGCAACCTCTTCAAGCCAAGTTTAGTGGTCCTTATTTCGTGGAGAAGGAACTCAGTGATGTCAACTATGTCATCGCCACACCAGATCGTAAAACAAGCCACTTTGTCACATCAACATACTAAAGTTATATCACAGGCGGGACGAAAATAACCCAGTCTGCACTGTAGCTGTTCCACCCGAGTCTGCAAGTGAAGTTCTCCCATGCAGCATGAGCCTGAGTGATAGTTTGGGGAAGAATCCTGATATCATGAATGATCTTCAGACTAAGCTTTCTCATCTAGCTCCCGAGGAAAGGCAGGAGTTTTCGGCATTACTGCAGGAGTACCCGCAAGTGTTCCTTGCTACTCCAGGAAAAACCACTGTGTTGATGCATGATCTCGATGCTAGAGACGCAAAGCCAATTAAACTGCCTCCTTACCGTGTGAACCCAGTGAAAGTTCCTCTCATTCAGAAGGAGCTTGGCTACCTGTTGGACCACAAGATGATTGAGCCCTGTTAGAGAGAGTGGAGTTCTCCTGTCACTCTAGTCCCTAAGCGATGTGGGTCACAGCGGCTTTGCATTGACTACAGACGTGTTAATCAGATAACCAAAACAGACACTTACCCTCTCCCTCGCGTGGAAGATTGCATAGACAAGATCGGAAAGGCTAGGTACATAAGTAAGTTTGATTTGTTAAAGGGATACTGGCAAGTACCTATGACTGAACGTGTTAGGGAGATCTCATGTTTTGTAACACTATAAAAGACTTTTGCATGTTCTGTAATGCCATATGGTATGAAGAATGCACCAGCCACATTTCAGAAGCTCATGAATGTTGTAACAGAGGGTTTGGCAGGGTGTGTTGTTTATATTGATGTATTAATCTTCAGTGACAACTGGAAAGATCACCTATGCCATGTCAGTAAATTTCTTGAGCGTTTGGTTCAGGCTAATCTTGTAGCTAATTTATCAAAGTGTGAGTTTCGTCAAGCTAAAGTTCAGTACCTTGGGTACGTAATTGGTGATGGACATGTTGCACCACCAGGAGCTAAGGTTCAAGTTATAAGTGATCTTCCCAGACCTAAAAGTAGGAAAGAGCTACAAAGATTTTTGGGAATGGTAGGTTATTACCGGAGATTTGTTCTTAACTTTTCAATTCTTGTATCACCACTTCCAGACCTACTGAAAAAGGGAGTTAAATTTGTCTAGACTGATAACTGTGAATCCTCTTATAACAGACTTAAAGCTATCCTATTAAGTCACCCAGTGCTCGCTACTCCAAATTTTGCTAATCCTTTTAAGATGGCTGTTGATGCAAGTGATACAGGAGCTGGGGCTGTTTTGCTGCAAGAGGATGATCAGAGTATTGAACACCCTGTATCTTATTACAGTAAGAAATTCACTCCACCTCAAAAGAACTACTCAACTATTGAGAAAGAGCTTTTGGCTTTGATTTTGGGTTTACAGCATTTTTTATTTTATTTGTGTTCTGGTTTTGACCCCATAGTCATTTATATCTATCATAACCCACTGAAATTCCTTAGTAAGTTTAAAGATAAAAATCAGAGATTGACAAGATGGAGTCTACTTCTTCAGGAGTATTCATTAGACATACAACATATCAAGGGGAAAGAAAATGTTATTGCAGATTGCTTATCTAGACTTTAGACAGATTATTTTAGAGTAATAAGAAATTTCTTTTCTAAATTTTTTTTTTTTTGTGGGGAGGTGTTACATAGCCTATGATTTCATCATCCTTTGTGTAATTCTAACGTACAGTATGCTGCATGTTTGATCACGAGCGTGTTCTATCTCAGGCCCCCCTTCTACTGTTATAGTAGAGTAAGTCGTTCTTTCTGTTGTTCAGAGTAGGAGTGTCAACTCTTTGTCCCCTCTGGCTTCATTTGCGCGTCCTTCTTACAAGTTGTATCAAGCTCTGCCGGCCCCTATATAATGAGCTCAGTCTCTGCGCATTATTGCCACTTAGATCTACTCCTCATTTTGTTCACATCTCTGTCCTCCCCTGTACAGTTGTTATTATTGTGAGTGCTCAGGAAGTCTCCAACCATCTAGCTGCTGTGTAATTTGAGTATAAGTGTTATTACATTTTTTTCTTGTAATGTATAGCATAAGGTGTTAATTCGTAGGCCTAGTAAGGTTTTTGTGATTCATGTGTTTTGGGCGTCAGCCATTATTAATAATATTTTGTATCTTTAATAATATATCTTGCGTTAACTGAGCATTATCCAGTGTTTTCTCATTTTATCGAGGCTGACTTAGATAAATTTACTCATGCTAATTTCGTGTTAATAGAAGCTATTGCAGTTAACCATATATTTAACCTGTTTTTTGCCATTACATTATCCTTATGAGTCCTGAATGTTTAGTTGTTAGTTTGAGCATTAAATTTTAACTTGTAATTTTACCTAACTCTTTTGTTTTGAACCTGGAACTTTGCGGGACAGTTTTCTCTGTTCCGTAAGAATATATATATATATATATATATATATATATATATATATATATATATATATATATATATATATATATATATATATCGCATTAGTGCTATGCATAACATCCATTCATTTTGTCTACCCTGCACCAATCGCCTCTGCTGCTACCATGCCACTGTATTCTCTCCCGACTCTCCCCTTTTTGAGACGAAGTATCCGTTTTAGTGCATGGTTTAAGATAACAGCAAAATCATTGATGATTCTAAATGGTGCTGTCAACACTTCTAATACAATAATTTGTTCCCTAATATTTGTTATTGTAAACCTTAAATGTCTATATATAATTGTCAAGAATAATGGATTAAGGTCATCATCACTGTGTCAACATCAAAAACAAAGAAAATGAATCGAACACAGCCCACTGGAAGGTGGGTGAGGGATGGAACCGAAGCAAGTACCAGTGAACCATATTAATTTTGGTGTCTTTTGCAATGTAGGCTCTTTACCCTGTTCTAACCAAATATTCCTGTAGGCAGAAATATAAATACTTTGATAGTTCTTTTATAGTCGGAAATTCGTTCATACCTTCATATTTACTTGAAATATACTGTACTCCTAATTCGGTCTCTTTCTGATAGGATATACTCACTATTCTCAGTGGGAAACATTCTTATTGGGTGTTAGCCTTTCCCCAGAGTCCAGGTCTAACGCATGGATGAGCTGGTATCACAACTTTAACGTAGTTCCATGCGCAAAAGGGGTATGCACGGGACAACGCCAATATATTAGGCAAGGGCGGGAAACCACCTGTCTGCAAAGGTCTAGTGCCCGGCCCGCCAACCTGCTTGGCATGAGCATAGCAATCCGGCCCGCAACCCCAGCCAAAACAAATTAAATTTTGACAAATAGCATCTGCTGGCCGCATGTAGCCAACAGATACTATCTGGCAACTCAGCGCTTCCGACCCTCACCCCGAGCGATACAATCTTTCCGCCATCCTGCCAGACGCCAGCGTCCGTTGGACTTTCGCATTGAGGGTAGGTATGTGTCACTCTTAAGGCGGGTACACACTTATTGCATATCTAATTATGTATGTAGTACTTTTCAAGTTCATAGATATTTTGAGATCTTAACCCGCAAGCTCAAACACGTTCCACCCCCTTCAAGTGTGGAAGTCTGTATCCTGATATAAATTTAATTTGCATGTTTTCCAATAAAATTCTTATATATAGTCACTTTTGTGTTCTCATTTGTCAATCTGGCCTGCAGGCTGCTCCCGAAAGTCCCATCTGGCCCTCGCTCTGAAAAGGTTGCCCGCCCCTGAATAATTAAGGGTTCCAGGACAACATAATTAACGCCTATAACTCCCACGGTAATATATTTTATCTAGTAATACGTCATAAAATCGGATGTAGATTTGCATGAAAGAAAATCTTTCTTTTGATGAGGTCATCGAGATCACTGTTATTTTGGAAACCTCGTCAAAACAATGTAAACAATAATGTCAAAGAGGTGTCCCTACTTCACCATGGTGTTATATTCTACCTTGAAATTACACATCCTGAAGACATGCCACCTTTAATATTAAGCAGCCTCATGTGAATGACACTTTTTCCTTTTATCCTCAAGATGTTTATAATGTGCGGGTCAGTTCAAGATTAATCATTGTTTTTTCCGGGACGTGTACCGACATAGCAACTCCCAGTCGGTAATGTGGCACTGAATTTGTATACTCAAGTTCACAGGTAGGGCTACGGGACGAATGCTATAACAATTACTTTAACGGAATGCTGTGAATTGTGTGAGGAATAGTTGAAAATCATTTGCAGATACATCGTCATTGTTTTAGTGCACCCACTCATCATGTTTTAATGTGTGATATATGCTGCATTACGAAAGTTTTAACATTAGATTATCTGCTGAGGTCAATGGATTTGCCGCTTGCACTATGATGTAATTATTTAATATACAGTACAAAGCAATATTATGAATAGCACTTTCGCACACGTCATAGCTACAATAGTTCATCAGGAAGAGAAACTAAATTCTAACTGGGTTTCACTCAGGCATAGTATCCCAAAGCCCTACTCAAATCACCCGAAGTTGTAAAAGTTAGTGTTACCACACGAAACGCGGTGGGGTTGGCTATCAAGGTGTCACTTCTTTTATGAGTGACTGTACAGTAAGATACTTTTCCTGTTATCTAGTATACTCTTATTATTAGAATAATATATTATCATAATTTTCTTATCGCTCACTTGTAATATCTATGTTGTTTTTATGTATGTACACTCGGAAGCACTAATTTCTCCCCCCCTAGTAGCCGGAGTCGCGGCCAGTGAGAGACCAGGCGTTCGAACACCGCACACCCACATCCCCTCCCACAACCCCGGTGGCAAATGTTGTTGGACAAATGTGGAACGGCCAAAGCTGGTGATCTTACAATGTCATGATTGTTTTTATAGAGAATCAGAACCAGTAGGGGTAAGTATATAAAGGTATTTAATGTGTATTACTGTGATGTTATCCACAACATATGAAAAAGGAACGAAAATGAAAGAAGACCTACATTGTATTATGTGTTATTGTCTGTAATAGTTACGTCCTATATTATAATGTTACAAATAAGTATAGTATAATGAACAGCATCTGTTGAAAGATATGATGTCTTTTCGCGCACACATTCTCATTCCCACCACCACCACCCTTCTCTCTGGGTTTATATCAACCAAACACTTCTCTTATCCTCCTGTCCCCCACTCCCACGCTTAGTTAACCATCATAAAGATATTGATGAAATGATCCGTCAGGTATTGATCATATTAATATTAGCATACACCTCAGTATTAAGCACCAACAAATCAGTAACATACAATACTTCGATAAACCTGCCAACTATTTCATCTTGTAAGCTGTTACGTGACATATGCACTGCAAGTTTGACCTTGTTACAGGGACATACTGCTGTTTATTGCTAACACAGGTTATGGGTGTTTTTGGACGTCCATCAATTCATATTAACGTGACAGTTTAAGCCTCACATTATAAACATGTAAGGTTTATATTCCTGTCACTACCGTATTAACCAAACGAATCAGGGATCGGTTCTGACGAACCACAAACTCTCTGCTTCAACGAAAATATTTCGACCTCTTGTCACAACAGTGACAAAATGTCACAATGTATACGACTGAATGTGGGTCAGTCGTCTACATAATGACATTGTGTCACTGTTGTCACAGGAGGTCGGAATATTTTCGTAAAAGCAGAGAGTTTGTGGTTCGTCAGAACCGATCCCCGATTCGTTTCGTCCATCCATTAATGACAGGAACATAAATCTTAAGTGTTTATAATGTAAGGCTTAAATTGCCACGTTAATATGAATTCATGGGCGTCCAAAACCACACACAACCTGTGTTAAAGTAAAACAACCATATGTCCTTGTATCACAAGGTCCAACTTGCGGTGAGTATGTCACGTAACAGCTTACAACAAGATGAAATAGTCGGCAGGTATACCGAAGCATTGTATGTTATTGATTTGTTGGTGCTTAATACAGAGGTGTATTATAGTAATAATATGATCAATACCTGACGGATCATTTCATCACTATCTTTGTTTACGTTGGTTAATATTGGGTGTGACTGGTGGACGAGAGGATAAGAGAGGCGATTGGTGGAGACAGGAATCGAGAGAGATGGGTGGTGGTGGCGGGAGTGAGAATGTATGAGAAAAGACATCATATATTTCAACAGATGCTGTTCACAACACTATACTTATTTGTAACATTATAAAATAGGACATAAGTATTATAGACAATAACACATGGCACACTGTAGGTCTTCTTTCATTTTCGCGCCTTTCCTCTATGTTATGGATAACAGCACAGTAATAAACATTAAGTACCTTTATATACTTACCCCTGCTGGTTCTGATTGTCTATAAAAACAATCATGACACACTGTAATATCACCTGCTTTGGCTGTTCCACGTCTACCCAACAACATTTACACTGGGGTTGGGAAAGGGGAGGTGGGTGTGGGGTGTTCGTACGCCTGGTCGCTCACTGGCCGCGACTCTGGCTGCATGGGGGGAGAAATTAGTGCTTTCGGGTGTACATTCGCGATCCAAGAAAGTATCCAGGTCCTGCCGATGCCGCGGCCAGGAAACCAAGAACGGTCTGGTGTTCGAACACAGCTTCAAACCCCCTCCCCTCCTCCTCCTCCCTCCTTCCATATGAACTACCACCACCTCTCGACCACACACACACACACACACACACACACACACACACACATGCTAGCACAAGCACACACGGAAAAGCATAGTCACTCACGCACACAAGCACATGCACAAGCACATGCACAAGCACTCTCTCTCTCTCTCTCTCTCTCTCTCTGTCTCTGTTTGTTTGTATCTGTGTGTATAAATATGTGTACAGTATGTGTGTGTATGTGTTTGTGTGTATGTTTGTGTGTGTGTGTTTTGTGTGTGTGTGTGTGTGTGTGTGTGTGTGTGTGTGTGTGTGTGTGTGTGTGTGTGTGTGTGCGCGCGCGCGCGTGTGTGTGTGTGTGTGCGCGCGCGCGCATGTGCGTTCAAAGCAGTGCGCTCAATGCAGGAGGCCTGGGATGGCCGCTTTTGTTTTACTGTCAACGTTATTAGCATAATTACTTGCTGCATCGTGTTGATAGTTAAGTAATATATATTTTTACATACCCTAGTGGTTTATGTTTGTGTATTAGTAGTGTGAACATGGGTGTTAACTATAAGGACAGCTTGACATGTAAAGACACTAGGATAGACGTACAGAGAGGAGGCGGTGGCTGAATCGGTAAAGAGGCGGCCTGCAGTCCTGATGGACCCAGGTTCGAATCCCGGCTGGGGCAGGGAACAGTTTAAGGATTTGAATTTCATAGAAGGAGACTTTCCTGATCTACCAGATGACCCGCCGACATGTCATAAAAGTACCCCCGCTGATACCAATACACCAGTCCTGTATGAGAGAGCCCTAGCATGTATTCAATATGGACGGTGGGTGTTAGCGCCGAAGTGGTGACATGTGGAGGTGTAGGAGGACTACTGGGCCTTGGGATAGGAACAGTAGTCCGAGATATAGGCCCTGAAGCCTTTGCCCAGAGTCGGACACATAAAAAAGAAAAAAAAAAAAAAAAAAAAACTACCAGTTAAGAATGACGGGTGGGGGTTGCGTTGTTAAGGGGTATGGTGGAGGGTTAGGAGCTGGGGAAGAGGCGTTTCGTCCCCCCTCCTCCTCTCTTCCCTCTCTATACAGGTGTAGGAAGAAGACAGCCCTGAGCAGAAATTAATGTTCGTGAGTGCAACACGTATGAAAGAACTCTGACTGCAGAGTAACATAATACAAGCGTAATGCAAAAAGGAATAGGTGTTAATATTGGCTTCAAATGTAAAATGTTGAAACTTTATCCTTAACATTCAAGATCGCTTGGAATTCTGTCTGGCAGAGATCTATGTCGCTGAATAGAAGACATCTTCATAGAGATGGACAGGGAGACAGAAAACTGACGGAAAGACAGGCATATGCCATGGAGAGATTCGACATTCTTGTTATTTATTCTCAGTATCAACAAACACATTTAGTAACCCAAAATGAATACGAGTAAAAACACTTCCGGCAAGGAAAAGAAATCACACAGACAAACACACGCCATATGAGATTCAGGATGTGCTATTATTCTTGCTAAAGACAGACGATTACATCCATATTCGGAAGGAAATTGTCTCCTAAGTAAGATAAACAGACAAACAAACAAAGACAGACTCTAGATTATTGATTCATGTTGTCTTATTTTTGGCACCACCAGATGACATGAGTAAGATTACGAGCTAACAGACCCCTCTCGTAGAGAAAGATGTAAAGACACTAGGATAGACGTACAGAGGGAAAGACAGTTTCTCAGTTATCATTTCACATTTGTTATTATTTCACATTTGTTATTATTTCACTCCTGCTAAAGGCAGACGATTTAATTCAGCATAAGTGAGAATAAACTCTTTCTGTAGATGAAGATGTGAGAGACAAAGAGGTAGAATAAGCCGAATGACAGTGAGACAGAAAGTTTCCGAAAGATTATTTCAACAGTAACTGGAATTATCAGTTCATATTAATTGGTACTGCATTATTGTAACTGCCAGATGAGTTTATGTAGCTTCATGAAACTACGATTCTCTCGACTGGTAAGACGTAAAACAAATGCAGACATAATGAATAACAGACAGACATTCTCCAAACACCGTAGTTCATTCAAGAAGTAAATTGCTATTTTATTCCTGCTACTGGCTGACAGTTTTATTTAGCATTAGGGTAGAACACGCCTTACCAGTAACCAGATATGTCTACCTACTGACTTATATTAATGACACTGACGGTCTATAAGACAAAGCGTTATTTATTATTTTTTTTTTAAGCAGGATTTAGTAAGCTCGTAATGACCAGTCTTCTTTCCTGTTTTTATCATACATTTTTCTGTGTGTGTGTGTGTGTGTGTGTGTGTGTGTGTGTGTGTGTGTGTGTGTGTGTGTGTGTTTCATACCACGAAGGAGGGAGGGAAGGGAGGAGTTTAAAGCTATGTCCAAACACCAGACTATTCTTAGATTTCTGGTCACAGCAGCGAAAAGGCCTGGGTACGTTCTTTTGATCGCTTGCAGTCCAAAGTATGTATCCAGGCATCGACGACGTCTGGGTTGGAGCAGGGCTGAGCATCCTCACGTCATCCCCTCCACTCCCCTGAACATACCAAATACGATCACAGGATTATCGTGTCTTATCGAGTTCATGTTATCTGGATACTCTACATCATTTCAAACGTTGTTGTTATTAACTACTGTGGTAGTATGTATACGCCGCAAAGTGGGCATGTTAGAAAAAAAGTGAGTTATATATAAGGTATTCGAACAAGTGGAACTAAAGCAATTATTAACTGTCGACCGCATTCGTCGCTTAGCCGAGGTAATTTCACTTCTCCAGGCCGGGCTCCACCTCATGTGGCAGCCACAGAAGGCATCAACAAGGCAAAGATTAAGCTAATACGAGCAATTTCATTTGTGTATTTCGTATAATAAATTTGATATTCATATGACACCACTGTAGTTAAATGCTTATCAAATACTCGAATATTCAGTGTATGCATTGGTTGCTGGCAATGTTTTATACGATGATAATAACGGTTAATGAATAATTCCAACTTAATTTACTTCCCAGTTGCACCTGTTCTTTTTAATTTACGTTCTCTTCACTCGACAGGTCTCGTTTGCGTAGCGTCCCAGCACCTGCCTTTGCTAGCGCCCACCTTCTTCAGTTGTCGTCCCCGTTCATCACTTGCATGAAGTGTTTGGTAACGACTAGTGTTATATAAGTTTACGACAATTTGCGAGATGGTTTTGTATTTTAATCGAGTCCACCAATCACCTACCTACACCGAAAACTGAATAGCAACAGATTACACGATGTTTTACTTGCTTATGTGTGCGTTGGAAAGAGCGTAGAGGATGCATAAGTTTTATAGGCAGAGGTATAACATGTAGTATGTTCATTGACGTCGGGTATTTTCAGCTGCCAAAATGAGATTAGTAAACAATAAAGTGTAGACTTGAAGGTACTACACATTCCCCTTAAAATAAATGAACAACTTCGAAGTCTAATATGTTACTTTATTAAGGACTCTTACTAAAATATTCCCTATGAATATGGTTTTCTGCTGTGAAGATAATGATCAAAACCACAATACTAAAGAAATGTTTACTTCAAATTACTCAGCTGATGATTTTCCATTGTTAATACCATATTCCGTGCGTCTGTGATCATCCTGAACGAGGAATGTGTATTACAGGAATGGGAGGACGTGGAAGAGCTCAAGGTCGGCCCCCAAACATCCATGCCAATAGACCGGAAGTGATATGCAGGAGGACGATGATAGCTGGCCGCTACTTAGCGGGGCAAACCGTAAGTGAAATAAGTCGCGTTATGGGCATCACCCGGAAAACCGTAAAAGTATGGCTGAAAAGAGGAGAGAGACGTCAGAACCAGGCGTAGACCAGGACGGCCAAGGGTGACCACCCCAGAGGATGACAGGAGACTGCTGGGGGCTGCAACTATGAACCCACAAACAACAGCTATTACTCTGACGCGGGAGGTGGGATTGCCCTGCCACGTTGTTACTACACGAAGACGACTGAGAGAAGGAGGCTGACGTTGTCATGTGCCAGCTGTGGAAGAACGGTTAACTGAGGACAATAAATTAGCACATCTACTGTTTGCACAATGGTACGTTAATGAAAATGTTGAATTTTGGAATGTATGTTATCTTCTCAGACGAGAAAGCTTTTACATCTGCGTCTGCAGAAGGGCGTCATTGTTGGCGCACCACTGGAACAAGGTTTTGCCTTGAAACATCCATGAATGAGCTAGGAGTGGCCGTGTCAGTGTGTCCTTTCACTGGTGGATGTGGTTCGGGGGACCTGGTGAACTAGTAACAATTGAGGGTCATTTATACAGTGAGCAACATGTGAATATTTTGGAGACCTCATATCTACCAGCAGTGCGAATGTATGCCATCCCAGAGCCACTGCCAATATGGTTTGTTCAGGATCGATCTCCGAATCACACCAGCCACATCGTGAGAGACTGGTTCTCTCGCCACCCTGAAATCAGACTCATCCAATGGCCCCCAAAAGCTCCTGACGTCAGCCCTGTAGAAAATCTTTGGGGGATTATGATGCAGGAATGGGGAGTGGAGGAGAAGACCCGGGCGGCCATGGACAGGAAGGCAAGAGAGATGTGGGAAGGGATTCGGCTGTGGCCAGAGATTTGCAGCAAACTGACATACTCCATCCCCGAATGGCTACAGAACGTCATTGCGGCACAGGGGGGTTGGACTAGATGTTGTCTAATGTTACTTATACGTCGTCATATGTAGTTCAGTATAAACATTTCCTCAATGTTTTATTGAATCCATATCTTATCAGGTACGCCACTTGTCACAGACTGCTTAGGTTATTGTCACGCATGATGCCTTAATTCTTTGAGGCTATTTATGGAAGTGGAATGAATTTTGCACATACTTTATAACTTAATTTTGTCATATCTGTAATGTCAATAAACAAAACTCGTGGTAATTATCTTCTATCACTCATCACTGGTAACATAATTGCTCCCCCCACCAGCGATAATATATCCGAAAACCCCGTTGCCCAGCACTGCTCCCACTCATCACTACCTCCAGCCATGAATTTTCACTGCTATGCATTATGAATCATATCAACCATAAACGCCCATCGCTATCACCACACATCGACATCACAACCGGCAAACTACTTTAACCATCAGCATAAATTACATTATCTCTTAATAGGCTATACTTAACTCATGATGTACAGAATGATTTGTACCCGATACTAACACTCATGCTACACAGATGTTCATTTAACAGCCATCTACTGTATATAACTCCAAATGAGTGTGTATATCTATCAATAATTCTTTTTTCATGTTCATTACTTCAAATGAAACTGTAATCCCAAATTCAAACAAACATATTCACCCAGCAATTGTCTCGAATCTTTTCACTGAGCACTGAGCTACGTTCCACTACTCACGGCACAAATGACTGGGAGAATGAGGGAGGGAGGGGGTGGATGGGGGGAAGAAGGGGTAATGTTCGGACGCACAGCCTTGCTCGTGCCCCGACCTTGACAAGGCCTGGATACATATTTTGGATTGCGAGTGTACACTAGCGGTCAAAAGTTCTGTCCTGATCCCAGGCACAACATGAATCTCTACCAACTGAGATTCGAACAACGGTGCTTATGGAGGAGGGGGATGAGAGGTGCCGGGGTGGCGACGGTGTAGAGGGAGGGATTCAGTGTCCATATCCATGAGAAAATAAGTAACTAATATTGTCATGATCTTAATATGGTTCACTGATAAGATTATATTAAATTGATACGTATGAACATGAGATACAGGTAACTGTATATTCCGCGAGACAACGTTTTTATAAGGGGATTAAGAGAATAACTGTTTGTACTGTGACGTTTCTTAGTTCCCTTAGCGTAGGAGCATTCAGTTTGTATTTCATTTTTTTACATAATCGTTTGCATAACTGTGATTCGATGGTTTCTTTGCAGAGGGGCCAGTCGTTGGTTATCATTGGATAATAAGCTTCTCAGTTAATATTATGGTCATACTTTTTTTGTCTTCAATAAACTTATAATTCATACCACACTTACAGGTATACCACCGTGATTTTGAATACCTTCAGCTAAGGAAGAACTTTATGGCGAAAGACTGATCATTTCAATTAGTTTCCGGCGGTGCTCGGGATGAAGTTAGAAAATGTAGCGGCAAATTTTAATAAGAGAAAAATGAAACAAATGAGTTAAACAAATGCATTAATATGAATCAAACACTACAGTATTAATGACACACATACAATCGACTGGGTTTATTTCACAACTCTTTGAGGGCCAATCGAGGACTTCCATTTCCGGTTGCTGATTAACCAATCCTTTACCACTGCACATATTCACATTATTCCTGTCGTGAATGAATCTAATTGGGTGAGAATGTGGGATTGCCATATTTCGTACGGATGGCAATAAAACATTTTCTAACACGTCAGTGTATTTTTCCCCTGTAAATCTTCCTTCTATTTTCGTCAGTTCTCCAGGTCCTTTGGCCCACATCCATCCGCTAAATGACAGGTGCACCTTACCACTTTTGCCCTTCTCCTGTATATTCTTCATTTCATACCGTGTGTTTACTGGTCTCCATCACGTTCGAGCCCCTGCTTCCATCGACGGTGTTGCGTGGATTAGCAGGTCCAGTTCGCAGCTAGATCAACCCGAGTTCGATTATCGGGCCGGTCAGACTACTGGCCAGAGTTACTCCATCTCCCCCCTAGGGGTAGGGGGGTTTCAAGAATACTCCCCCAGTATCCCTGCTTGTCGTACGAGGCGACTAAAAGGGTTGGTGGTGGGTTAGTGCCCCACCCCGTAAAATGAACTAACTAAAAAAGCGAACAAAGCGCCTCGGACCCGGACGGACCATACGTTGATGACTAAGGAACAGACAAAGGACATTCTTAGGGTGGGAACATGGAATGTGAGAGGAGTAAATGATGAAGTGAAAGAGAGAGAGATTGTTCAGGTGCTTGAGGATGCAAAAGTGGATATATGTGGATTGACTGAAACTAAATGGGAAAGGTGAAAGGGTGAGAGAATGGGAATATGGTGTAGGTATATGTGTGGGAGTCAGTGAGAATGAGAGGGCAAGAGAGGGAGTATGTCTGATGATAAGCAAGAAGTGGAAGGAAAATATAAGAGAGTATGGAACAGTGGGTGCAAGGATTGTATGGGTGAGGATG
Organism: Coenobita brevimanus; assembly: GCF_032717465.1. Taxonomy (NCBI): domain Eukaryota; kingdom Metazoa; phylum Arthropoda; class Malacostraca; order Decapoda; family Coenobitidae; genus Coenobita; species Coenobita brevimanus. The sequence goes on from NC_136969.1 coordinate 16,232,853, forward strand.
AAAGTAGGTATACAAGCGTGGGCGATTGTATGTGTGTATGCTCCAACAGAGGATCGAGTGGCAAGAGTGAAAGATGAGTTTTGGGCGACAGTAGAAGCATGTATGGACAAGTTTGAGAGGAGCGAGAGAGTGCTGTTGATTGGAGACATGAATGGCAAAGTTGGGAATGTACGAGTGGATGGAGTGGTTGGTCAGTGGGGTGTGCCAGCTGAAGTAGATGGGAATGGTAGTGCTTTGGTGGACATCTGTGCTTATAAGGGGTTGGTAATAGCCAACACCTACTTTCGTCATAAGATGATCCACCGGTATACATGGAGAGTGATGAGGAGGATGGATGGTGAACTTGTTGAACGAAAGGCAATGATAGACTACGTGTGTGTGGATGAGCGAATGAGAAGACAAGTGTTGGATGCAAGAGTGTGGAGAGGGTGGGGGAATGGAGTCTCAGACCATCACTTAGTGATGGCCAAGGTAAAGATGCAAAGAAAGTGGTTGAGGAGGCGAGGGGGAAGACAGGAGGAAGCAGCTCCTGTGAGAAGAGTGGAGAAATTGCAAGATAGTGAGAAAATGACAGAGTATAAGAGCATAGTGGAAGAAAGATTGGGAAGGTATGAGCTAGAGCAGATGGAAGGGGTGGAAGACGTATGTAAGATATTCACGGAAGAGATAGGCGCAGCGTGTGAGGCGGTTTGTGGAGTGAGGAGGAGATTCAAGGGTGTGCAAGGGACAGCATGGTGGAATGATGAGGTGAAACGAGCTGTGGAACAAAAGAAGAAGGCATATGGTGAATGGTTGGCGAGCAGAGGTAGGGGAGAAGATGAGAGAGAGAAGAGAGAGGTATATGTGAGCAGGAGAAGGGAGGTTAAGAGACTGGTGAAGGAGAGTAAGAAGAAAGTGGATGAAGAGTTTGGGAGGAATCTGAGTGTGAAATGGAGGGAGAGTAAGAAATTGTTTTGGAAGGAGGTAAAGAAAGTAAGGCAGTGTGAAAGGGGAAATAACAGGGGAGTGAAAGATAGGAATAATAGATTGTTGGTGGAGAAGAGAGAGAAATTGAGGAGATGGAAGGAGCACTTTGAGGATTTGTTGAATGTAGAGAGTGAGAGCAGTGTGAGTATAAGTGGTTGGGCAATGGCTGGGAGAAGAAGAGATGAGAGGAGGGAGGAAGAGATCAGTAGGGCGGAAGTAGTGGAAGCGATGAAGAAGATTAAGCTGGGAAATGCCCCAGGAATTGATGGAGTGTGTGGTGAAATGCTTAGGTATGGGGGTGAGATTGTTGTGGAGTGGATATGGAAGTTGTGTAGATTGGCTTGGGAAGAGGGAAGGGTTCCAGAGGACTGGAAATCAGGTATAATTGTTCCTCTGTACAAAGGAAAAGGGGAGAGAGAAGTATGTGGTAACCATAGGGGTATTTGCCTTCTTAGTGTGACTGGTAAAATATATGGTAGAATACTCATTGATAGGGTTAGGCATATGACAGAGGAGCTAGTTGGAGAAGAACAAGGGGGATTTAGGAAGGGAAAAGGGTGTGTAGATCAGATATTTGTTCTAAGATGTTTAGTGGAGAAGTATTTAGAGAAGGAAAGGAAAGTGTATGCTGCCTTCATGGACTTGGAGAAAGCTTATGACAGAATAGATAGGCAAGGTATGTGGAAGGTATTAAGAATATATGGAGTGAAGGGGAAATTGTTGAGTGCTGTAAAGAGTATGTACGAGGGAGCTAGGGCTACGGTGTGAGTGGATGGTGAGCTGAGTGAGTTCTTTTATCTCAATGTGGGACTGAAACAGGGATGTGTGATGTCTCCATGGCTGTTTAATATATATATGGATGGGGTTGTAAAGGAGGTGCAAGGTAGGGCAGTGGATGTGGGGCTGGCCCTAATGAATGAGGGTGAGATTTGGAAGCTTCCGGTGTTGCTGTTTGCTGATGATACAGTATTGTTGAGTGAAGATGAATGGGAGTTGCAAGGTTTGGTGAATGAATTTGGGACAGTGTGTAGGAGGAGGAAGCTGAAAGTTAATGTAAACAAAAGTAAAGTTATGGTGTTTGAGAGGAATGAAGTCACAGAGTGTGCAGTGAGGTTGGATGGTGAGGATATGGAGAATGTGAGTGCATTCAAGTACTTGGGTAGTGTGATGAGCAAGGATGGAACTCTGGGGGATGAAGTACGTGAAAGGGTACAGCAGGGAAGGAAGGTTGTTGGTACACTGAAAGCAGTGATGAGAAATAGGGTGAGTATGGAAGTTAAGATGTCACTGCACGATAGTATTGTGATCCCTACCCTGACGTATGGAAGCGAAGCGTGGACCTTGCAAGAGGGGAAAGAGTCAAGAGTGGAAATGAGTTACTTGAGAGGAGCATGTGGAGTGACATAGAGGGACAGGTTGACGAATGAAGAAGTGAAGGAACGTTGTGGGGTAGATGTGGATGTGGTTGAGAAGATTAGGAGAAATACACTGAGGTGGTTTGGACATGTGGAGAGAATGGAGAATGAAAGACTGACTAAGAGGGTGTATGTAGGTGAGGTGGAGGGAGGGAGAGGGAGGGGTAGACCGAGGATGAGGTGGAGGGATGGAGTTGAGAGGTATATGAGGGAGGGGGGGTGAGTTGGGGGGAGGGTAGTCAAATGGTGGGTGACAGGGTGACTTGGAGGCGTTTTGTCTGCGGCCACCCTTTGCGGGATTAGGGCATCGGGCTATAGATAGATAGAGATAGAAATACAACTGTGTTACAAAAATACACGTCTGCTCCTAAATACTGTAAAGCAAAGCCTAGTCTACTCTTTACTGGCTTGAGAGAGTTTTTCTCTCTTGGCCGTCCTGTAACAGTGAATGCCCATGTCGTGAATGCGTCTTCTCGTCGTCCGCGGATCACGGGGAAGCTTTAGGGCCCGAGTAACCTAGAGCAGCTTGTACAGCACCCTACCCGTATCCCAGACCGCCTTGGAGAGAGCTCCAACATACTGTAGAACTACATATTATATAGATAGATAGATAAAGAGACAGATAGAAGCAGGGAGTCAGATGATGAGAGGTGTTGTGTCTGCGAGAATCGAGCAGTGCTAAACATGCTTACACACTCTGACGCGAGGAATGCTTGATAGGCACACGACAGCGTCTAGTGGCCATATACACACATACACACATGCTCACACACAGGCTGCGGGAACTTTCCATCCACGAGGAACACACGTGACACACCCCTGCTACACCAGAATTTAGGAAAGAGAGCTCAGACGGAGATTAGCCACAGAACAGGCAAGAGAGAAGTAGACAGGCCTCAGAGGAGACAGGTGACAGGAGAAGGGCTTGGCAATTTGAGAGAGAGAGACGGATAGCGAGACAGGGAGGTAGCTACCCGGGACTTATACTCGTCCGTGTGAGAGACTTGTTAATATTCCCAAGACAAATGTCACTACATGACATTTGGTAGCAGCGAACGTATAAGAACCTCGTCTACGAATCAACATTAAATTCCTACAAAACATCAAGATTGAAAACAAGAATATCTCTCTCTCAACCAACAACACAACCGGCTCCTGACGCTTCTCTCCAACCAGCCCCCTCCGTCTCCCAGATCATCATGCTGATGCAGAGGTCAAGAGATCACACGACGCCTTGCAAGTAGTTTAACAAAATATTGATACAATATTGCAATTTCTACGACGAATCAGCGAACTACAACCATCTACAATCAACTACAATTAACAACTCTACGTCGTCTGTATAATCTTCTACATGCACCTACAAGAAGCGGCAGTCTTCATCCTACAACGAGTAAATCACAAGAAAAAAGGACCAAGAATACATCAAGAAAACAAACAAACAAACAAACAAACAAACGAAGAGTGAGAGACGACTCACAACTCATAACCACCAGACCTCACCTCCTCTCTCTGCTACATCCACCCAACCCCCAACGCTTACGCAGGAGTGCAGAGGTCAATACACGCAGCAAAACACCAAGTCCATATTCACAACTCGTCTTACTCACCCGTCTTCACTCAAGTTACTCATCGCTACTCATTCACTCACCACAGCTACCAGTGTGGGAAGCCGACGTCACCATGTGCTGAGACGACAACACGTTAATCAACCCGTGAAGAAAAACGCTATCACCACATGCAACACCACTCACACCATTTCCTCCACGGTAAAAATTAGTGAGTTACATAGTTACTTCATTCATACAATACACAGTGATAGACAATAAGCTTCTGCACAAACATATAAAACGTGTTGTATAGTTACAGCTTAAATACACATACCTACTTCAATTATCTTCATAATTCAATCATTAAATACTTGCATCATCAATAGATATTCTACACTGTATATATTCATTCATTTATTATAACATTTATTTACTACCAACGAGTGTTACCATTTATACCTACATAAAATACGTGTTTCATACATACAACTATACATTACTATATCTACAAAGTGATAAAGAAAATATACCATCACAGTTACTCAGTGAGCGATTAAAAGAACTGTATTTAACATTTATTAATTAAAGCTACCTAGTGGAAACAGATAAATTAAGTTACAAGGTAAACTAGGAAAAAAAAAAAAAATGGCCAACACAAATGCCGTTAGCATGAGTGAACATCTTCAACACAATCGTGAAGACAAAGATTTCCACACAGTGCTGACACACTTATTACTCACGATAGGTACAGGTGAACAACAAGTCAGTGTGTATAGTTAATACTGTATATATGTATATATATTTTTTTTATATAAAATAACAAAATATGGGACTATATAATATCATTTTATAATCTCTGTGCAATATAAACTAAACTTTAAAAAAGTATCCAAAGGAAATTAGCCAGCAATTATGCAACCATGAACAACATGGAAAAAGCGTACACAAGCAAAGAAAAACAAACTATAGAAAATCAATACATACAAAAAAAAAAAGAAAAGAAAAAAGAAAGAAAGAAAGAAAGGAAAGTAAGAAAGAAAAAAAAGAGAAATAGAGTAACATCACATAACAAACAAATGAAAATAAGTGTAAGTGTTACTACATATGCCAAAATACCACATAAACTACAAACAAAAAAGCAAATTGTTGTCTCCACAAACAAGTGGCATGGCACATCATCACTATCATCGACCGCAGCATATGTTCGGACTGCAATTATTACAATTATGTAACTACAATCGATATGTAACAATTATGTAACGACAAACGATTGCATTATGTTACACTTTGCCAATTATGTAACAGTTGCATTAACAAGATGTAACTTTTATGTAACCTTAACTACAATTATGTAACTACAAACAATATGTACCATTTCTGTGACAGTTGCATTAACAAGATGTAACTTTTATGTAACTTTAACTACAATAATGTAACTACAAACGATATGTAACAATTATGTAACGACAAACGATTGCATTATGTTACACTTCGCCAATTAACAGTTGCATTAACAAGATGTAACTTTTATGTAACTTTAACTACAATTATAAGGCCAAGACACTTATGTAATAGTTGCATTAACAAAATGTAACTACAATTATAAGGCCAACACAATTATGCATTAACCCAATATTTTGTAACAATTCATAAAATGTTACAATTATGTAGTACCACAATGTTAGTACAATATTATAAGTCATACAACTATAGCACAATTCTGTATTACCAGTATCATCATACAAGTTACGTGAAGTATTAGACATTACTAAAGTGATAACTCTATGTAATGTATATAACCTAGCAGTATTACCATTGCACAATTATATGCGTACGTCTGTTGTACATACACGTCTTACAAAGTGTTATACAACAACCATTGCATTTATTCAAATATGTATACAACTTATTTAAAATGTAATATTACTGAATAATCACTATTTACTATAAAAAATATATGTATACAATATTCATACAATTATGTTACTTTACAATATTATATATTTCACTTAATTAGCTTGTAAGTTCATTGTAATGTGTATGTAGTTTGTATTAATATATTATGACTATTAAATGTCGATGGTACGCCATTTTTGCGCGGCCAAGCATTATGTAGAACTACATATTATATAGATAGATAGATAAAGAGACAGATAGAAGCAGGGAGTCAGATGATGAGAGGTGTTGTGTCTGCGAGAATCGAGCAGTGCTAAACATGCTTACACACTCTGACGCGAGGAATGCTTGATAGGCACACGACAGCGTCTAGTGGCCATATACACACATACACACATGCTCACACACAGGCTGCGGGAACTTTCCATCCACGAGGAACACACGTGACACACCCCTGCTACACCAGAATTTAGGAAAGAGAGCTCAGACGGAGATTAGCCACAGAATAGGCAAGAGAGAAGTAGACAGGCCTCAGAGGAGACAGGTGACGGGAGAAGGGCTTGGCAATTTGAGAGAGAGAGACAGATAGCGAGACAGGGAGGTAGCTACCCGGGACTTATACTTTGTTCCATGTGGGAGACTTGTTAATATTTCCAAGACAAATAAAAATAGTCCCATACTATTCTTTACCTCTCCTGTCACCACATGACAATACTTGACCTCTTCCTTACAACTAATCCTTCTGCTTACACTTATTCTTTTCTCTCCGTTGGGCTCCTCCGATCACAACCTTATCACCTTAACCTGTCCTCTCACTCCGGTACGGCCTGTGGACCCTCCAGGGAAATGTCGTTTGTGGTATTTTGGAGCCGCGGATTGGGAGGCCCTCAGGCAGTACTTCTTTGATTTTTCCTGGAATGATTATTGCTTCCATGGCCGGGAGCCATCTGAGTGTGCCTTGCACATTACGGAGGTTATTCTCTCGGGCATGGAAGCATACATTCCTTTCTCATATCCTTTGACTAATGTAAAAAAGCCTTGGTTTAATCTCGCTTGTTCTAATGCTGTCCGCAACAAGGAGAGGGCCTACAAAAAGTACCAGAGCCACCCCACCCCTGAATCACATCATCTTTTATGTTTCTGCCCGGAATCGTGCTTAGTCTGTTCTTCGCTCTGCTAAAAATAATTTCATCAGTACTAAAGGCTCTCAACTCTCCAACTCGAATTCTTCCCGCTCCTCCTGGCACCTTGCCAAAAACCTTTCTAATAACTTTACCTCATCATCCTTCCCTCCTCTTTTCTACTCTGATGGTTCTGTAGCTATTTCTTCTACTGATAAAGCAGATCTATTCGCACAGACTTTCTCCTCCAATTCCACATTAGACGATTCCGGTGCTGTTCTTCTATCACTTCCCGCCTCTGACTTCCTCATGGCTGACATTAAAATTTCTTCAGTTGATGTATTTTCTGCCATCACTGGCCTCAATACTAACAAGGCATATGGGCCTGATGGAGTCCCTCCAGTTGTTCTCAAGAACTGTGCTTCTATGCTTACACCCTGCCTAGGCAAACGCTTTCGCCTTTGTCTATCAACTTGTACCTTTCCTTCTTGCTGGAAGATTGCTCTCATTCAGCCAGTCCCAAAGCTGGGTGACCACTCCCAATCCTCCAACTATCGTCCAATTGCTTTAACGTCCTGTATTGCAAAAGTTGTCGAGTCAATTCTCAATAGAAAAATTTTAAGGCATCATTCTTATCACAACCTTCTTTCTGATCGTCAGTACGGGTTCCGTCAGGGACGCTCCACTGGCGATCTTCTCACCTACCTTTCAGACTCCTGGTCATCCTCCTTTCGGGACTTTGGCGAAAGCTTTGCCATTGCACTTGACATCTCAAAGGGTTTCGATCGAGTCTTGCATAAATCTTTAATTTCCAAACTGCCCTCTTACGGTTTCTATCCTTCTATCTGTCCTTCATCGCTAGCTTCCTTTCTGGTCGTTCTATGGCCGCTGTTGTAGACGGCCATTGTTCTTCTCCTAGATCTATCAACAGTGGTGTTCCTCAGGGCTCTGTCCTATCACCAACTCTCTTCCATTTATTCATCAATGACCTAAGCTGTACATCTAACCCTATCCACTCATACGCTAATGACTCCACGCTTCACCTTTCCATTTGGTTCACGCAACGCCCATCTCAGCAGCAGGGTTGCCAGATTTTTTTGATCGAGTTACCGTATTGATGTTTCAAAATTATCTTTTTTCCACCCAAATTATCGTAAAAATATATCGGATGCCTGTGAAAATTATCGTATATTTTTACTGCTACTACTACACTATGCTGTAGAGTAATATGATGATGATGAAATAAATGATGGAGTTCTTACCAACACAACATGTCTTCGGTGGTGTTTTAAATTTATATAAACAGCATTAGTCTCATGTAATAAAAAAGAAAAAATTTAAATTCATAAAGGTTCGATCTATGTAAAGGCTAATGTAAATACTGTATACAGCAGATATCATTTAAGGGAGGTTTATATAACAATATTCAGTTTAGAAAAGTTAATTAAGTTCATCAAAATTTATTAAATAAAGTAAACAATTCCTCTACACTATGTACAAATCACTGATTACACAAGATACTTTCATGTAATTCTTGCTTGGTATCAAAATAAATATTTCTTTTATACTGTATACAGTACAATCACACAAAAATTATTTAACTATTCCCTTCTCGGTATCAAAATAAATGCCTCCTGAATTGCATTATATACAAACAATTAATTACCCAATACTTTAACGGGAATATTTTTATTGACATTAAATAAATCTCTCTTCGACACTTCACAGAAAAATTGAAGTAACGGTCAACCGTCAGTGTGACTCGAAATGTGCCTGTACATTTCGTACAACAAGCCTAGATATCTCATAGACACAATTTCCTACGTACACTAAGGAAAATTACGATATCTCATTTTACAGATAACATGCTATCTATGGAAAATATTTACTCCTGATGAAAAGGCTTTTTTAATCATCATTTTTTAAAATTAAAACTCTTATGCCATAAAACACAGAATTATCGTACAGAATGTATGATAATAAGAAAAGGTATCGTACACGTACCAGAGGCAGTTTAATCGTACATGTACGATAATTATCGTACGAATGGCAACCCTGCTCAGCAGTTACTTCAACAAGCAAGAGATGAGGCTATGGCACACCTAATGTCTGACTTGGCTCGTATCTCTGACTGGGGTAAAAATAATCTTGTTGTTTTTAATGCACCTAAGACTCAGTTCTTACACCCATTAACCCGTCAAAATCTTCCACAGGTACACCCACTAATGTTTAATAATATTCAGCTTAATCTTGCATCATCCTTGAACATGCTTGGGGTTTCATTTACTCGGGACTTATCTTGGAAAGATCATATTACATCTCTTGTAAAATCTGCTTCCAAGAGATTGGGTGTGCTAAGCCGACTCCGTTCTGTCTTTACCCCTGCACAATTGTTGACTCTGTATAGGGGTTTTATCCGCCCCTGTGTGGAGTACAACTCTCATGTGTGGGGAGGCTCCCCACATACAGCTCTTCTCAATAGGGTGGAGTCAAAGGCTTTTCGTCTCATTAACTCTCCTCCTCTTACTGACTCCCTTCAACCTCTGTCTCTTCGCCGCATTGCTGCATCTTTATCTCTTTTCTATCGCTACTTTAATGGCCACTGCTCCTCTGAACTGTCTGCATGCATTCCTTCACCTCTACGACGTGCGCGTAGCACCTGTCTAGCAGCAAACTCTCATCCCTTTTTCTGTCCAACTCTCTAATGCAACAGGTCAACTCTGGAACTGTCTCCCTCTGTCTGTATTTCCTTCTGCCTATGATCTCCAGTCTTTCAAACGCAGTGTGTCCAGGCATCTCGAAATGAATGGATCTTGAATTTGGCTCTCTCTTGTATTTTGTTTTTCTCTTGGAGGGAACTCTTATTGCGGGCTCATGGCCTTTGGTTCCTTCTGCCTCGCACAAAAAAAAAAAAAAAAAAAAAAATTGAACTGCAGAACACTTTGACTGCTCGTTTACCATGTCCGCTATAAGGGCGACATCTTGACGAGTGAGAACTCGAGGTCTTTCACTGTGGGACTTTGTCTTCACTGAGCCCTCCATTCGCCACCGACGAATCCATCTGTTCGCAGTCCTGACAAAGACACCTGTAAGAAGGGCAATTTCTCTTCCACTTCCCACCGCCCAATGATACGGTCACGGATCATTTGCACTCTTTGCTTCACCCACTACGTTCCGCGTCTCTGCTATTTCTACAACGAATACGAAATAATCCAATAGTTGGTAATGTAGTCTTAGACTATTCATACCTCACTGCTGATTATATTGCAAGATAACACATGTAAAGCCATCTTGCACTGCCACTCTCTTCTACATTCAAAGCAACCTCTTCTCTCTCTCTCTCTCTCTCTCTCTCTCACACACACACACACACACACACACACACACACACCGTTTCAAACAACCACTCATGTCATTTCACTATATAATTAAGAGGTTCTGCCTTCCTCCCATTGCCTCATTCTTGCCTTCCAAAATAACTTTCAATGCTTATTAAACCTTTCGTAATGATTCAGTAGTTCATATATTTTTCTACAATGGATAAAGGAAGGTTTGGAAAATGAGTATTTATTCTGATAATCAAGAGGCTACGAATAAAGTTGGTCAAATTGCATCTAGATAATATTTATCCAATGAATGTCGTGGTATACATGGCAAAGGGAAACTTTCCAATACTCGTACCTCTGGTCTTCAGATCACATGTTAGCTCTCCCTGTACTTTTTATCACATATAGCACCTGATCCAAATAGGAGGTCCATGACCCTCGGGGGAGGGGGTAAGTAAGTAGGAAGAGTGAAAGTGGGCGGAGGGAGCTAAGGAAGAGGGAGAAATGATGTAGGAGAGGAGATTGACAGGAAGGGTGAGAATGGTTGGAAAGGGATTCGAGATGTAGTGTTTGACTGATAGAAATTCATTTGTTTAACTCATTTGTTTCATTTTTCTCCCATTAATATTTGCCGCTACACTTTCTAACTTCATCCCGAGCACCTCCGGAAACTGATTGAAATGATCAGGTTTTTGCCATAATCTACTTCCTTAGCTGAAGGGAATCAAAATCACGGTGGTATACCTGTAAGTGTGGTATGAATTATAACTTTATTAAAGACAGAAAAGTATGACCATAATATTCACTGAAAAGTACAATATCCAATGATAACCAACGACTGGCCCCTCTTCAAAGAAACCAACGAATCACAGTTATGCAAACAATTATTTTAAAAAATTAAATACAAACTGAATGCTCCTACGCTATGGGAACTGAGAAACATCATAGTACTAAGTTATTCTCTTAATCCTCTTATAAAAATTTATGTCTCACGGAGTATACAGTTACCTGTATCTCATGTTCATACTTATCATTTTAATATAGCCTTATTAGTGAACCATATTGAGAACATAGCAATATTGGTTACTTATTTTCTCATGGATATGAACACTGAATCCCTTCCTCTGCCTTCGTCTCCTGCTACTCCGGCACCTCTCATCCCCCTCCTCCCGAAGCACCGTTGTTCGAACCTCAGTTGGTAGAGTATCATGTTATGCCTGGGATCAAGACAGATCTTTTGACCGCCAGTGTACAGTTGCGGACATATCAAACAGAAACACCCCGTCCAGTAGCTAGGTGGTGTGAAATTACTGCTCTCCGCATTTGGTAACACTAATAAGTATGGAACTTCACCAGGTTTCGTTCGGTCGCTAGGACGAACCGAACGCACTGATAATTGCCGATGTGCCCATTTATTGGTGGTTTTGTAATATATAAGCAATGTTCCGCCAGAAAATATACTGATAATGGCATGTCATAATTACGGTGAATTTTTTTGGTCACACAAAATACCCTCAACAAAATGGCAGTTATTATGAATGACACGGATTTCATGAGTGGTATAGTTTCGAGTCATGAATCATGCAACAGTTAACAGTTCATCATATTAGTCATAGTTATAAGCCTCCCCACAACTATCAGTGAACAAAAAATAATTATTGTGATGTCCATCCTCCTTACTGTGAACCTGACACTGGTAGACATCTGAAATCGAAGCAAGTTCACTACATGCAGGAGGTGGCGCCACAGGAGGAGGCATGATGTGGATAGGGGACCTGGGAAATAGGAGGAGGAAGCTGGGTGAGGAAGTAGGCAATAGTGGTCGAACTTGGGGCTAGAGGAGAGGGATGATGGGGTAGGGGACGGTGGAATTTGGTAGACAACAGGAGCTACAGTGGGAGGAATAGAGAACAAGGTGATGACTGGGCCAAATCGTTGTTTCATGGAGAATATGGAATTTTATAGACAGACTATGAAACGTGATGTTGGTGTTGCCATGTGTTGTAATTTACGGTCATGGTTTGTAGCAATTCACGACACTCTGTGTACGGTGACTATTTGTTAATGTGCAAATATATGATACGTCCCTACAGTTTGTCAGATGTTACAGCTGTTGTTATAGTGACTGGCCATTACCCTTGTAGTCTGTTACATAGTAGCAGCATGAATGACGACTGATATCGCAAACAGAGTAGGGATAGGCCTATATAGATTTTTCCTTTATCATCAACAAATATGAGTAGTCTGACAATAATGATGGTCCCCTTGGTTCTCATTAATATTTGTACTTTATGTAATAAAGGTGGATTTACTTAACCAAGGTTTATGTTACCATTTTCTGTATGCTGTGTTTGGCTGTTGATTTTGCACATTGCCAGTGGTTATCAGTTAAAATTAGGCTCATATTGAGCAACTGCTTTATGCCCCAAGCATTCCTTCACATATTCTCGAGTCAGTAGTGGTGGAACAAGGTTGTAATGTCTGCAGTTATCCAGTCAGAGCACCATACCCGTAGCCACTGGGGGGGCAAGGGGGGCACTTTGCCCCCCTGGGAAAATTTGGGGGAAATACTGAAATGCATTTTTGGCATAGTTCTTGTATGACAATACAGTTTTTCTAATTTTACCACTAGTATATTAAACAAGATTATCTGTTTCCAAAAATATTTATGTGGGAACAATAATTTCCTTTTAAATTGAAAACTAAACTAAATATTATAAACCCCTTGAGAAAAGTGACCAGTTATAACTTAACAATTTCCCCTACCACCTTAGCTTATGTGGTTAATATTAGAGCTATAATGATGTTTTACACTTTTATCCTGATGAGGTGTAAAAATGGCCTTGCTGTCCCTTCAGCCATATCCTCTCACCCTGTAGCCAGTTTTTTTTTTTCTTCTTCTTCTTCTTCTTTTTTATGTGAGGAAGAAGGAACCAAAGGGCACGAGCCCGCAATAACAGTTCCCTCCAAGAGAAAAACAAAATACAAGAGAGAGCCAAATTCATGATCCAATCATTTCGAGATGCCTGGACACATTGCGTTTGAAAGACTGTAGATCATAGGCAGCAGAAATACAGACAGAGGGAGACAGTTCCAGAGCTGACCTGTTGCATAAATGAAAGACTGGGAGTAATGGCTAACTCTTGCATTAGAGAGTTGGACAGAAAAAGGGATGAGAGTTTACTGCTAGCCGGGTGCTAGGCGCCCGTCGTAGAGGTGGGGGAATGCATGCAGACAGTTCAGAGGAACAGTGACTAATAAAGTAGCGATAGAAAAGAGATAAAGATGCAACAGTGCGGCGAAGTGACAGAAGTTGAAGGGAGTCAGTAAGAGGAGGAGAGTTAATGAGACAAAACGCCTTTGACTCCACCCTATTGAGAAGAGTTGTATGTGTGGAGCCTCCCCACACATGAAAGTTGTACTCCATAAAAGGGGCGGATAAAACTACTGTATAGAGTCAACAATTGTAAAGGAGTAAAGAAAGAACGGAGTTGGCTTAGCACACCTAATCTCTTGGAAGCAGATTTTACAAGAGATGTAGCATGATCTTTCCAAGATAAGTCCCAAGTAAATGAAACCCCAAGCATGTTCAAGGATGATGCAGGATTGTGCTAAACATTATTAAACATTAGTGGGTATACCTGTGGAAGATTTTGTAGGGTTGATAGGTGTAAGAACTGAGTCTTAGATGCATTAAAAACAACCAGATTATTTTTACCCCAGTCAGAGATACGAGCCAAGTCAGACATTAGGTGTGCCATAGCCTCATCCCTTGTTTGCTGAAGTAACTGCTGAGATGGACATTGCGGGAACCGAACGGAAAGGTGAAGTGGAGTCATCAGCGTATGAGTGGATAGGGTTAGATGTACGGCTTAGGTCATTGATGAATAAGAGGAAAAGAGTTGATGATAGGACAGAGTTCTGAGGAACACCATTCTTGATAGATCCAGAAGAAGAACGATGGCCGTCTACAACAGCAGCTATAGAACGACCAGAAAGGAAGCTAGCGATGAAGGCACAGATAGACGGATAGAAACCGTAGGAGGGCAGTTTGGAAATTAAAGATTTATGCAAGACTCGATCGAAACCCTTTGAGATGTCAAGTGCAATGGCAAAGCTTTCGCCAAAGTCCCGAAAGGAGGATGACCAGGAGTCTGAAAGGTAGGTGAGAAGATCACCAGTGGAGCGTCCCTGACGGAGCCCATACTGACGATCAGAAAGAAGGTTGTGATAGGAAAGATGCCTTATAATTTTTCTGTTGAGAACTGACTCGAAAACTTTTGCAATACAGGACGTTAAAGCAATTGGACGATAGTTAGAGGGTTGGGAATAGTCACCCTTCTTTGGGACTGGCTGAATGAGAGCAAACTTCCAGCAAGAAGGAAAGGTACAAGTTGACAGACAAACGCGAGAGAGTTTGCCTAGGCAGGGTGTAAGCACAGAAGCACAGTTCTAGAGAACAACAGGAGGGACTCAATCAGGCCCATATGCCTTGTTCGTACTGAGGCCAGTGATGGTAGAAAATACATCAGCTGAAGAAATTTTAATGTCAGCCATGAGGAAGTCAGCGGGAGAAAGTGATGGAGGAACACCACCGGAATTGTCTAAAGTGGAATTGGAGGAAAAAATCTGTGTAAAGAGATCAGCTTTATCAGTAGAAGAAATAGCTACAGAACCATCAGAGTAGAAAAGAGGAGGGAAGGATCATGAGGTAAAGTTGTTAGAAAGGTTTCTGGCAAGGTGCCAGAAGGAGCGGGAAGAATTCGAGTTGGAAAGTTGAGAGCATTTAGTATGGATGAAATTATTTTGTAAGCAGAGCAAAGAACCGACTTAGCAAGATTCCTGGCAGAAAGGTAATAAAGATGTAATTCAGAGGGGGGTTGGCTCCTGTACCTTTTGTAGGCCCTCTCCTTGTTGCGGACTGCATTAGAACAAGCGTGATTAAACCAAGGCTTTCTTGCGTTAGACAAAGAATACGAGAAAGGAATGTATGCTTCCATGCCCGAGAGAATAACCTCCATAATGAGCAAGGCACCCTCAGATGGCTTCCGGCCATGGAAGCAATAATCATTCCAGGGAAAATCAAAGAAGTACTGCCTGAGGGCCTCCCAATCCGCAGCTCCAAAGTGCCACAGACGATGTTTCTTTAGAGGGTCCACAGGCCGTATCGGAGTGACAGGACAGGTTAAGGTGATAAGGTTGTGATCGGAGGAGCCCAACGTAGAGAAAAGATTAACAGTGTATGCAGGAGGATTAGTTGTATGGAAGAGGTCAAGTATGTTGGAGCTCTCTCCAAGGCGGTCTGGAATACGGGTAGGGTGCTGTACAAGCTGCTCTAGGTCATTAAGGATAGAAAAGATGTAGGCTTATTAACCAGGTGGATCAGTGAAAGGAGAGGAGAGCTAAAGGTGGTGATGAACATTGAAATCTCCTAAAATGGAAATTTCAGAGAAAAAAGAAATGGATAGAATGTGTTCCATCGTAGAAGGAAGATAGTCGACGAATTTTTGATGGCCAGTAGAATTAGGGGTTAAGTAAACAGCACAGACATATTTAGTCAGAGAATGACAAGAAAGCCGAAGCCAGAGTGTAGAGAATTCAGAAATATCGAGTTCAGGAACACGAGAGCAAGATAAGGCATTGCGTATATATACACGACATCCACCTTTGGCTTTGATATGAGTATAGAGAAAATAGGAGGATACAGAAAAGGGTTTGCTGTCAGTTGCCTCAGACAGCTGAGTCTCAGTTAGAAAGAGAAGGTGAGGTTTAGAGGAGGAGAGGTGGTGCTCAGCAAAGCGAAAGTTAGAGGAAAGGCCGCGAATGTTGCAGAAATGAAGAAGAAGTGAGTCAGACAGTGGTTCCAAACAAAAACTGAACAGTTATTGTTACAAACAGCTGAAACAAGCAGAATTTTTAAAGACTGCATGGAACCATTTTGATCACCTCAGACTACATTTTAGAAAGTAAACAGATTTAAATATGTGTGCCATGGGCCTTGTTTGAGTGGGGGACAGGTGGATGTGTCCCCCCAACATTTCGGAGCTTGGGAGACAGAGCATCTATTATCCCCCCCACTTTTCTAGGTGAGAATTTTCAGGATGAATAGCTTTATACTTTTTTTCTTTTTTACCTTAATAGAAAAATCCTTTCTATACAGTACAGTACAGGTGATGTGAAAAGCATTTCCTGCTGAGCGGGGAAGGTCGAGTGATCACTGAGTCAAGGATTAAGAGAGGTTAATCCCACCAGATGTATTTACTTAGGTCAGTCTTGACGTATGCACCACCCCTGATGCTTGAGCCATTGAGAATCAAACTAAAAGAATAAGTTGTGGAAAACAGAATTTCTATTGGCTACCACCACAGCAGTAGTACAAAACAGAATACCAGACTGGGGGTGGGTGCGGCAGCGAATTTTAATTTGCACTTATCTGATACACTATAGCAGTAGCCTTGTGTGTGTGTGTGTGTGTGTGTGTGTGTGTGTATTTTTGGCAGCCGAAACTACACATTCAAATCGCACCAAAATTAGCACAGAAATCGCAAAAAATTCGCTGATGTGAAAAAACTTGGTCCCATCACGAATGAAAAACTTTTACTATATTTAATGAGCGATCACATTTTGACCATAAAACGCTGGTCCTGGCGCCCGGCATAGGATCTCCGTAGAATTTTTTGCCTACAGGTACAGCTAAAGTACTTCAGACTTGCGTTCGGACAACTTGGGTTCCATTTCCGAAGCTGCAAATAACACGATCACTTGGTTAGCCGCAAATAATCCAAGTGACAACGTTACACTAGAACAGCACATAAACGCCAGAGCCCTCCGCAGGAGCAAGTGCGAGGGGGCCCGAAGGGCCCACGAGCACTTGTGTGCTAAGTAGAGAGAGAGAGATAGAGAGAGAGAGAGAGAGAAGGGGAAATAATCCCCGAGCTAGACCTCATCAGATCATGTAGCCCCGCTAGGGTCACAGGAGAGCCCTACCCCTCCCAGCACAGTAACCACCGGGCGGGGCGCGAACTCGTAACCTCACGATTACGAGCCCAACACCCTACCACTGAGCTACCGCGCTCCCAGAGAAAAAGAGAGAGAGAGAGAGAGAGAGAGAGAATCGTAAAGGAAAATAGAAAAATATCGATATTATCACGAATGTGGAAAAGTGTGTGATCGGGACACTCACGCCAGATCTCGAGTTTTCATTGGCCTATCCATTCCGCCATTTTTCTTCCGGCAGCCAATCAAACTACAAAGTTTATTTCCGAATTAAAACAGATAGTATGGACGCCATTGCCTCTCGTACGGTAGGTGCGTGGTATATTTCATCAAAATTTCTTAGGTTATTACGCTAAATAGCTGTGCTTCCTTATATGTCCAGAGAGATAAAGACAGCAGGTAAATGATGCGCTGAGAGTATAGTGTGACAGTGCTTTTTTCAGTACTAAAAGGGTACAAGAAATCTGTGGTGCCGAGAGAAAAAAAAATGTTTTGAGATAGAATGGACGGACGTTAGCACGCATATATCAATAATAATACCATCTACGAGACTGACCGTGATGACCAATGATACTATTGACATGGATTTGTCTTTTCTGTGGAAATTCCAGTGCCCTCTAAATTATTGCCGGTTTTTCCTATTGCTCTCTAATGAAAGAGGAGACCTTTGGTAACATTATGTACTGGTGTTTTTACATACTCTCCTCTGAAAGGATTATTAGCTATTTACCTAAAGTTACTCCAAGAGAGCTGTGAATACGTGGGGAAGAGATAGTTTATGACATTGCAACAAATGCGATAGTAATGATGTAAATTTATTTCTGATGACATAAAGCATCAAATCTAGGAAAATTTTGGGTGACAAATATTTGGAGGAAATATTCCAAGTGTTTGCCCCCCCTGGCAAAAATCCTGGATACGCCACTGCTGAGCAAGTGCATATTACATCAACTATGCCATTAGTTACAGAAATAGCTTGTATTAAATGCAAACACACACTTTACCTGCAGTGTGTTTTGTTATGCTAAACAACCAAGTAGCGTTCACACTCTATGAAATTGACACGATAAAGATAATTACGAGGACCATTGCCCTATTCACGGTGAGCAACTACCGAGCCACACATCTCAGCAGTGTCCGAACATGGAGCTGTTGCCCTGGCTGAGTAACGATGTATGGTTCAGTCTATTAAAAAAGACAGATGAAACAACGTTGTTAATGTGTAAATATGTGATCCGCTGTTCATGGTGTTGCAGTCATTACGGCCATCTCCCCCCCCCCCACAACCTCCGTCAGTACCCATATCTGAATGCACTCAGTTGTCGGGAAGAGGGAGGGGCGTACAGTGAACTGGATACTGGCGATGTGGATCAGATTGCATAACAGTTACACGTCCTTTATACCTCGATTTCCTCTAACAGTATATGGTTAACAGTAATTCGACACCTAAATCATGTAATACAGCTGGTAAGGCATCTTTCTACTCATCTATTAGCCCACCTCAGTATCGCTACCTATGTTCCGCGAACCAGTCCATGACCCCGACGTAAATCACGTTTTCGTTTACATAGGTGCCACAGAGATATTAACGAGAACAATAGGAACGAATCACTACTCTTAACTATTAACTATTGTGGCAAGAGAAGATTCCTCCCTCCCCCTCCTCTACTTTCGATATCACAGTCGTCATCCATGATGTTACCACGTAAACGCAACAATAACAGCTCCCAATCGCAACGACAACAGATGTGACATTAGACAAACATTCTAGAGGCGTTTCATATTTCACCACGTGATGACATAGTCGTCCAAATACACTAATAATGCAGGGTTTGTGCGATGTGCCACCCTGGGGGGAGTAGACGTCCTGTAGACGATAATTATAACAAAATATGCTGGTAGACTGTGTAACGTGCCAAAGTCTGCGTAACGTTTAATGACCTGACTATCAAATTCCATAATCAACGTTAAACTATAGCTGATTTCTCAACATGTCACCGGCGTATCATTTATCCATTCCATCCTATCCTGCGACAGTCCACTCTCCCCTACCCCATCACTTGTCCCCTGTAGAGCCTCCCCTCCCACCAGACAGACCTCCATTGCTCCCTCCTCACCCATATCCCTCCTCCTGTCTCCCAGGCGCCACACCCTGCCTCCTCATGTGGTACCATCTCTAATGAAATTGCGTCGATTAAAGAGGTCTACCAGTTTCAGTGTCGCGGTCAGGGAGGAGGGGGGGTCAGGGTTTTTTTTTTATTATCATTATGAGAGGTATGGGAATGCAGATAAAGTTATGGCTCATATGCCGGCTGTTGATATGTGTTGTATGGTTGAAGTTTGTCGAAAGTCACACTTACAAAACCTGTGTGTTTCATGTGGATAAAATACGAAAATATATGCTCATATTATTTTATTACCATATTCACAAAACGTTGTTATTTTCAGTTTATTGTCATGTGGGACAGTGTTTATATTCCACCAGTAACTGAGCACAGCAGCAATGATAACCGCGTTAGGTTCGTCCTAGAGACCGAAAGAAACCTGGTGATGTTCCATACACATCATTGTTACCAGATGCGGAGAGCATACACCACCTCGCTGGTGGACGAGGTGTCTGTTTCATATGTCCGCAACTGTACATTTAAGTTAGATACTTTCCCTGTTGGCTAGTATACTCCTATTATTAGTATAATTTATCATGTAGTTTTCTTACCACTCACATAATTATATCAGGGTTGTTTTACTATTTAAATTATCTTCTAATTATCTCTGTATCAGTAAGGAAAAAAGAGATATCAGGAGATACCTGCCTCACTCAGAGGGGGAGAAAAATGTAACAGCAATCGAATGCTCGACGTTGATATATCTGAGAACGCCCTGAGTCAGGCTGAGGACAGCAAGCCCCTTGCAGTTCTGCTGGAGAAACAGTTTTTTCTGTAAACAGTGGAGGGGTGACATTGGGCAACACATACAAAGGAAATTCTCTACCCTTGCCCCGAAAGATTGCAAGAGAAATCAGAGATCAACCACACTCCGTAGGTGTAACATCTAAAGCATCCAGTGGGGAATACGGAGCTATAAGGTCACCTGAAATCCTGATGGTAAATCTACGGATCACATCAAACAGTAGTAGTAGTAGTTGTAGTAGTAGTAGCAGTAGTAGTAGTAGTGGTGGTGGTGGTGGTGATGGTGGTGGTGGTGGTTGTAGTAACAGCAATAGTACGGTAAGAAAAAAATTAAAATTTTAATAATAATAATTATAATACCTAGAATACCGTAGAAGAGTCCAAGGACAATTTTAATTAAAAGCCATCTCATCACCCGCGTAGCCGGAAAGTTTTTCCCCGGCACAATTTTGCACCTCCATTTCTGATTTGGCGCAAAGTCAGGATGTAAAACACACAAACAAAGCCAGCCAGCCAACCTCGCAACTGAAAATATTACTACTCCGCTCACTTGGCAACGTGGGTGGTAAGCGAGCAGAATAGTAACATTTTCATTGCAGCTGTGAGGATGGCTGGCTGGCTTTGTGTGTGGGTAAACAGGATATCTCATGAACGGCATGAACTATCAACATGAAACTTTCAGAGTATCAAGATATGGCCAAAATCTTGGACGAGTTCGAAAATGGGCACTAGGACTCAAGGTCAAGGCCACCAAAGGTCAAACAGTTGATCTTCGACTGCCAGTTTCGTGACCTTGACCTTGACCCCTAGTGTCCATTCTCGAACTAGTCCAAGATTTTGGCCATATCTTGATACCTTGAAAGTTTCAGGTTTATAGCTCAACCCGTTCCAAAGATATCTTGTTTACCCTCACACAAATCCAGCCAGCCAACCTCACAACTGAAAACATTACACCCCTCCTGCTTAGCAACGCGGATGCTAATAAAAACTTTCCACAGCCATTGCCTACTAGAAGCCGAGCTATAAAGGGACCTTGAGGTCAAGGTCACTGATCTTGTGCATGTCACATTAGGTCATCACAGTCTGTAAGTCAACCAAGTTTCGTGGCTCCGGCTTTAATCCTTCATGGAAAAGTAGTTGACATCCAGAATATCCAGAGAAGTCTTAATTTTTCACCCCAGGCAATCTCAGAGAATAATAAACGGATTAGAACCATACTTCCTTCTGCACTGCGTCTTCCATGAGTCTTGAACGTAGTAAAATTTCAGCTTCCTAGCTTAAGCTGTTGTTGAGATAGCGTGTCTAACTTACTATTCTGTGTTCTGGACAATATCCGGAGATCCAGTTGAAGGATTCCCACCATATCTGGCCAGATTAATAATAATAATAATATAATAATAATAATAATGATAATAATAATAATAATAATAATAATGTTACGTATATATTTATTGTGTAGCCACAATGAGGAATTTTCGCTTATAATTATAGTATATAAGCACGAAATTTGGGCATGATAGAAAAGTCTGTGATCTTGAAAAGTAGTTCAAGGTCATTAATATCTGGAATATGTACTTGAATTAACCTATGGTAGCTTCTAGTGTAGTATCAAGAAGTTCTCAAGACAAAGGTGTGGAAGAAATAAATGAAGTATGGGTACCTTTTACATTTGTCTCAATAACTGGCTAACTGAATGCTTAACTGTAGCCATAATCCTTTCAGATAGTAAGATAAACCAGGGATATATTTCTGTAAAGTTAGAGCTTTACAGATTTTATGGTTATCTCTGAAACGAGTTACAAAGAAAACACTGAGCAGATCTGATTTTGGTAGTTTCCACTGGATTAAATGGCAAAATATTCAGCCAAAATTCTCAGCAAATTTTTTTATCATAGGATCTTCAACCATATAGCTGTAATTCAATTACATTCCGAGATATTTCAGTTTCAGGTATGCAGATTTTGCATGATAAATGAGTACATTATGAAAAATAGGTCAAGGTAATTTATATTTGGTCCTTCCACCAAGTTTGATTAAAATCGGATTTTAAAAAATAAGTTAACCTTGCTTTATGACCTTAAACTTTGACCTATTGTCCTCAAAAACTATACGTCAACCCCATATCAGATCTTCACCCATTCTACCAAGATTGGTCCAAATAAGATCAAAATTGTTCTAGTTATTTTGTTCATAATCAGCCACACAGATCTGACTTTGGCCTTGTCCAGTGACACCGACATTTAAATATCTGTTGTCAAAGTTTAATTCCTTTGTTCTGACATTACCTTCATTCCATCCACCAAGTTTTGTCTAAATTAGATAAAAGTGCATAATTACAGCGATATTCCTAGGTTAAGCTTTGTTATGGTCCAGCGATCTTCACATCTGACCTGTGATTATCAAAAACATCTGATCAGCTACTAGAATGATGCTCCACCATTCCGAGAAGGTTGCTTAAAATCGAACATAATCTGGGGGGGGAGGGTATTTTGTTCACACACACAAACCAAAACAAATATTTGCTCTCACATGGAGAGATAATAATAATAATAATAATAATAATAAATAATATGGTGAAGCAGAAGTACTTTGATCCAGACTGAATGAAACTTATTACAAAGAAAGAGCCGAACTATTGACCCTGCTCTATGACCTTTACCTATGATCTATTGTTCTCAGAATCAAAATATTATCTTTTCTTTCCCTTCAGATCTTCCACCAAGTTTGGACAAAATCGAATAAAGGCTTTTTGTGTTGACCTTTCTGTTGATCCATGACCATTCAGCGCAAAAATTTGATCGCATCTTCCTTTTATAGTTTTCAGTCAGCACGCCATACTTGGCCTAATTCCCTCTCAACAGATTTTCCATAATCTTGCTAACAGGCAAAGAAAAAGACGGACAGACTGAGGGTGTGAAAGAAACAACGCATCAGTCACCATACCCTTTCTCGTTTTCACGCGCGGGAACAACACTGGAATAATAATAATAATAATAATAATAATAATAATAAATCACATACCTGCAAAAAAATCAAGCTTTGTTACTTTTTTCTAATCAATATTCATACCCTGATTTCAAAAATTATGCTGAAATGTTAGTATCAGGAACAGTTTATTGAACAAACTTAGATTCTGAAATCAGACGTTCAGAGAAAATTGAAACTGATCAGATTCTGGTCTAGGTCTCACAAGTTGCATAGCCAGTTTTTCTCATTAATTTATAGATTTAACGTGAAAATCTGGCACTTTCATTTACCATACAACAGGACTGAACATGAATATCAATTGGCAAGAAAGAGGTTTGAAAGGGGTGACAAAGAGGTATACCAGTTTACATCTTGCTTCAGTATTGTTCACACATACTTTGCAAGCGTGTGATTAGCTTTAATACCGTCCTGAAACGCATTATACATATTCATTTTTTGGTGAGGAGTTCATTGTACTTTGTCTCTTGCTTCAGGGTCAGCTGTAGTTTGTTTGGCAATGGCAGTACGAGGCAGTGTTAAATATTCGGACAGTTTCTGTTTCGTCTACAGTGAATTTGTCACCAGGAAACCAGAAAAATATTACAGAATTTATCAAAAAGCGTACTATGCATAGTTTGAGGTGAACTTTGGGGACCAGGACTAATCATGGGCTTCCCATAAAGCCTCTCCTATGTGTGCTGAAGAACTAAGGCAATGAACAATAATAAGAAAATGTTTCTGCTTCAGTGTTCTAGTGATTTGGAGAGAGCCAAAGACTGACAATGATGATTTCTAGTTTTGAACACACAGCATACTGTCCAAGCATACAACATTTAGAATGGAAAATAAATTTGTAATCCAAATCTCCCCTCTCCTAACGACCAGATAAACCCTTCCCAGTACCACCTGAGAACCTTAAATACATACATTATAGCTTTGATCAAGAAAGAAGTGGAAAAAATTATGAAGTTGATTTCTGGTGTGATAGCGATAACACAACCTATTAAGTTTTTTCTCAATATGAGCGAAATTGTCTTGTGAGAGACTAAAGTAGCTTTTACACAATGGGAACACATATGTTTCTATTCCTGTAGATCAGTCAGTGCATCTCAAGGAAAATTATGAAAATTTACTGATGGTTTCACGTAGAATTAATTACAGAGACCACAACTGGATCATTTGTGGAGACTTAAAGGTGCTTTGTAAACTGCTTGTTGAACATCAGGCTTACATAAAGTCACCGTGTGAATGGGATAGCAGGGCCAGGAATTTCCACTGTTCTCAGAAACGATGGCCCAGTGAGAGCTTTTACCTTGGACAAATAGTATTGTACAAGAATTTTTGGTTGATCCAAAAAAGGTTCCTTTGCCCCCTCTGCATACAAATCCGGGCCTAATGAAGCAATTAGTTCAACTTTGCTAAGAGACGAAGTTGGTTTCAAGTATTTATGCAAGAGGTTTCCAGGACTGTCTAATGCCAGACTCAAAGAAGTATATCTGATGGGCCTGATATAAGGAAACTTGTCAAGGATGCAAATTTTGAAAACTCTCTTCTTATTATTGAAAAAGAAGCATGGACTGCCTTCAAACATGTCATAGAAAACTTTATGATTAAGTATGAGGATCCAAACTACGGAGACATTCTAAGCAGCATGCTGAATAAGTTGAAGACTCTAGGATGTATCATGAGTCTCAAAGTACATTTCCTGAATGCTCATGGACTTCTTTTTGGAAAATCTGGAAGCTTTGAATCAAAATCAAGGTGAAAGATTTCATTAGGATATAACGGAGAGAACGAGAAAATATACCACGGAAAACGGAATGTTAACATGATGGCCAACTGCTGCTGCTTGCAGCACCGCGAGAATGCCCCAATAACCCTTAAAACGGAGAAGTTCCAGGCGCACCTTGTAAAGAAAAAGGTGGCGATTTTGAATGAAGAAGTCGATAATTTATTCGAGGTACGTATTTTGTCTCCATGGTTGTTCAATCTGTACATGGATGGGGTAATAAAAGAGGTACAAGGTAGGGTAATGGATGTTGGAGTGGCCCTGGTGAGAGAGGATAGTGTTTGGAAACTCCCTGTAATGTTGTTTGCAGATGATACTGTGTTGTTGAGTGAAGACGAAGGGGAGCTGCAAGGCTTGGTGGATGAGTTTGAGAGAGAGTGTAAGAAACGGAATCTAAAGGTGAATGTAGGGAAGAGTAAAGTGATGGTCTTTGAGAGAGGTGAAGTTAGTGAATGTACAGCGAGGTTGGATGGTGAGGAATTGGAAAATGTGAGTACATTTAAGTACTTGGGTAGTGTGATGAGTAAGGATGGAGGTTTGGAGGGTGAAGTGCTTGAAAGGGTACAGCAGGGAAGAAAGGTTGCTGGTTCTTTGAAAGTAGTGATAAGAAACAGGGAAGTGAGCATGGAAGTGAAAAAGTTACTACGTGACAGTATTGTGATACCAACTCTAACGTACGGAAGTGAAGCTTGGACATTGTTGGAAGGACACAAGTCAAGAATGAGAGCAGTGGAAATGAGTTATTTAAGAGGAGCCTGTGGAGTCACGTGGAGAGACAGGCTGACGAATGAGGATATAAAGGAGCGTTGTGGTGTGGATGTGAATGTGATAGGATGCGTTATGAGGAACACACTGAGGTGGTTTGGCCATGTGGAGAGGATGGAGGGTGAAAGACTGACGAAAAGAGTGTATGTGAGTGAGATGGAGGGGGGAAGAGGGAGGGGGAGGCCGAGGATGAGATGGAGGGATGGAGAGAGGGGGTGTGTGAGTTGGGAGCAGGGCAGTGAAATGGCGGGGGACAGGGCGACTTGGAGGCTATTTGTTTGTGGCCACCCCAAACGGGATTGACGCGTCTGGCAATAGATAGATAGATAGATAGAGACGTATTTTGTTTATTTTTGTTCAGTATTTACAGCTGTATATTATATTTTCAATTTTGATTTTTCTTTGCCTATACCCCATTTCATGCATACTCATGCATACTCATCATTTTCTAAGAAAACCTTGCGTGTCGAGAATACTCTGTGTGAAATTTAGAATTACCAACCCTCAAAATATACTAAATGAGTAAAAATCACAAACAACTTTATTCATGTTACATTCCATAGACTGTGGAATAATACTAATAATAATCTATCCATCCTTATCTTTCAATCCCTTGCACATAAGATGCATAGAGGCCCAGGGATAAGCTGCAGTACAGTGTACTGACCTCAGACATACTGTATATGGTGAGAGTGACCAGACAGTCTTCTCTGAGTGGCATCGCGTGAATAAAATCTCCAAGGACACCTTGAACGAAATGCTCATGCACCAGAAGCAGTAGAACAGCCATGACCCACTTGATTACCAGACATCCATTTAACGGTCTCATTGTTACCACCCAAGGTAGTAATAAGTTTTCTGGTGTAATGGAAGCCCTTTGATTTGTGAGTCAGTGCACAGGTACTTATCTTGGAAAGAACTATTACCACTCGTGAAATCTGCTTCCAAGAGATTAGGTGTGCTAAGCCTACTCCGTGACTTCTTTATCCCTGCACAGATGTTGACTCCCTGTGTAGAGTACAACTCTCATGTGTAGGGAGGCTCCTAACAGGCAGCTCTTCTCAACAAGGTGAAGTCAAAGGCTTTTCGTCTCATCAACCTTCCTGCTCTTACTAGCTCCCTTCAACCTTTGTATCTTTGCCGTGCTGTTGCATCATTATCTCTTTTTTTTATCACTACTTCAATGGTTACTGCTCGTCTGATCTGTCTGCTTCCATCCCTCCTCTACTGTACTACGGCGGGCGCGTAGCATCCGTCTAGCAACAAACTCTCATCCCTTTTCTGTCCAACTCTCTAATGCATGTCCTACATGTATGCAACAGGTCAACTCTGGTACTGTCTCCCTCTGTCTATACATGCTACTGCCTATGATCTCCAGTCTCTCAAACGTAGTGTGTCCAGGTATCTCGAAATGAATGGCTCTTGAATTTGCCTCTCGTATTGTTTTTGTTTTTGTTTTCTTGAAGGGAACAGTTTACAGGCTCCTGACCTTTGGTTCCTTCTTCCTTGCATTAAAAATAAATACTAGCAGTGCAGGAGTAAAAAAAGCACGGAGTTGGCTTAGCACAACCAATCTCATGGAAGCATGTTTACCCCAGGTATGTTAACAGATGATTTAGGGTTGAGTTGGATACTGTTAATATTAAAGGACATTCCTGTGGTATATTTTGACGGGTCAAAAGGTAAAGGAACTGAGTTTTTGGCGTATTAAAAACAATAAGGTTACTTTTACTACAATCAGGGAAATCAGTCAAGCCAGAAATAAGGTGTGGCCTGGCCTCATCTCGTGTTTGTTCAAGTAAATACTGTTAAAGGCGTAAAGAAAAGTGAATGGAAAGGCGAATGGCAGAGATATCAGCGTGTGTGAATGGATAGGGTACAGCTTCAGAGGATATTGACGAATAGAAGGAAGAGAGTTGGTGACAGGACAGAACCCAGATGAGTACCACTATTGATAGCCCTAGCAGAAGATCGTTGGCCGTCTACAGCAGCAGCTATACAACGACCAGAAAGAAAGCTACAGAAGAAGATACATATAGAGGGATAGAAACAGTAAGACTGCTCTTTTGAAATTAAACTTTTATGCCATACCCGATCGAAAGTCTTTGATATGTCAAGAAAACTGTCAAAGCTTTCGTCAAAGTCCCGAAAGAAGAATGACCAGGGGTCTGACAGGAAAGGGAGAAGATGACAACCACAATGTATACATCACGGCGAGAAGATGGCAAGAACAAAATATGAATCACTGCCCCGGGCTCAACCTTTGAAGAAAAAGAATCGTAGAGATACCTTTTAAGTATTTGATCCAGTCAGTATGACGATGTCTGCTATATTTCACTTTTGCCATCTTCAGACGATTACATTTGTTTTAGGCTAAGTTTGATTGATGAGATTAGATAGATAACTATTCGGGTGCTCAACGGTGCTGAATATACTCGTAACTGTATGTAGTATTAGAGTTAAAGCATAAAAGAGGTTCCTAGGCAAGAGGATGGCTGTCATCATTTGTGTAAATTCGTACCGCATAAGCAAGAATAAAATAACTTGGTCTTTATCATCTTACGCCAGTAAAATCGTCTGACAGCAGCAGGAATAGTTGGGCTGTACCTATGGCTTACAAAGAAGGCAACCAATAATGCGTACAATGACAGTCATAAAATGTAGTCTGTTACAATAAGCAGACAGTTTTGTGAGTGTGTGTGTGTGTGTGTGTGTGTGTGTGTGTGTGTGTGTGTGTGTGTGTGTGTGTGTGTGTGTGTGTGTGTGTGTGTGTGTGTGAGAGAGAGAGAGAGAGAGAGAGAGAGAGAGAGAGAGAGAGAGAGAG
Source organism: Coenobita brevimanus (assembly GCF_032717465.1). Lineage (NCBI taxonomy): Eukaryota > Metazoa > Arthropoda > Malacostraca > Decapoda > Coenobitidae > Coenobita > Coenobita brevimanus. The sequence continues at coordinate 16,261,377 of NC_136969.1, forward strand.
AGAGAGAGAGAGACTGATTGGGAGCAGGAAAGGGAGCATGTGTTGAGAATATATTAGATCAAATAAAATATGCCAGGAAGATTTATGACAGATGGGAGGGATGAGGCTGAGGGCAAGGAAAGACTGACAGAGAGAGGGAGGAAAGAGATGGAGGAGAAAGAAGGAAGAGTCACTGGCTGGGAAACGGGAGAGAGGGAGGAAGGACGACTAGGAAAAAAGGGAAAGAAGGGCGAGATACGTAAAAGAAGCAGTGAGGAATGTAAGGGATAAAGAGAGGAAGGATGACCGAACTGAAGAAACAAAAAGGAGGGATGGGGGAAGGAGATTGTATTAGAGGTAGGTAGAAAAGGTGATGAGAGAAAATGAGTTATAGTACAAAATGGAACTGTTAAATGTACATCTAAAATATAGTGATTTACTTCACACTTCATTAATATGTCTCAGCATATCAGGAGAGTTGATAATTAATCCAGACTAACCTCTTCTCTCATTATACATGAATAAGTTCGTCAGTGGTGATGAAGTAAATTATAAAAAAAAAAAAAAATGGTTTTAACAGGATTTTCTATCTATTTATCTATCTATTGCCAGACGCGTCAATCCCGTTCGGGGTGGCCACAAACAAATCGCCTCCACGTCGCCCTGTCCCCCGCCATTTCACTGCCCCGCTCCCAACTCACACACCCCTCTCTCATATACCTCTCCACCCCATCCCTCCATCTCATCCTCGGCCTACCCCTCCCTCTTCCCCCCTCCACCTCACTCACATACACTCTCTTCGTCAGTCTTTCACCCTCCATCCTCTCCACATGGCCAAACCACCTTAGTGTATTCCTCCTAACGTTTCCTATCACATCCACATCCACAGCACAACGCTCCTTTATATTCTCATTTGTCAGCCTGTCTCTCCATGTGACTCCACAGGCTTCTCTCAAATAACTGATTTCCACTGCTCTCACTCTTGACTTGTGTCCTTCCAGCAACGTCCAAGCTTCACTTCCATAGGTTAGAGTTGGTATCACAATACTGTCATGTAGTAACTTTTTCACTTCCATGCTCACTTCCCTCTTATCACTGCTTTCAAGGAACCAGCAACCTTTCTTCCCTGTTGTACCCTCTCAAGCACTTCACCCTCCAAACCTCCATCCTTACTCATCACACTACCCAAGTACTTAAACGTACTCACATTTTCCAATTCCTCACCATCCAACCTCGCTGTACATTCACTGACTTCACCTTTCTCAAAGATCATCACTTTACTCTTCTCTACATTCACCTTTAGATTCCGTTTCTTACACACTCTCCCAAACTCATCCACCAAGCCTTGTAGCTCTCCTTCGTAGTACAGTGAGTTTCCAAACACTACCCTTTCTCACCAGGGCCATTCCAACATCCACTACCCTACCTTGTACCTCTTTTATTACCCCATCCATGTACAGATTGAACAACCATGGAGACATGACACACAAGCCAGAACGAAGTTCAGGATGGAGTTTGTGGTAACAAGTAATGGCTTTGTATAAAAGTACAGTCTGCTAAATAAATTCAAGAAGATGTAACATGTACGAAGGTGGATGGCCGATCTGGTAATAGTAAATGGTATACTGGTACATGCATGTTGAAGAAGCACATGAATGTGGGGTCAGACACCCTAAAAGCTCGTTCATTGTCTACTTCGAAGCCAACCATATCAGAGACTGGTGTAACATCTAACTTAAAAAACAATTTTCTGAACTGTTTGTGTGCAACAGTGAGTGGTAGTGAGAATGAAAGTGAGTTTCAGAGACGGTGAATGAAACAGTATCTGGTAGACTCCAAGATACCAAGTTCTCTTGCACGATTTAGAGCAAAAAGTTCAGCATCCTCCATGGCAATGATTCTACCTGGAGTAGATGATTTATCATAATGCCAAACCAGTTCCCTTTCTTATACATCTGTTTCCATAAACTATCCGAGTTTTTTTTTCCCTTTACCTAGTGCAAGTATTCTGGAAGTGAATCCCGTCAGTATCTCTGTTGTCTATCAGGCAAAGTGCAGTGAATCGCACATTAGCTGAAACTGTTAACGAAATGTTCATGAGAGAGAGAGAGAGAGAGAGAGAGAGAGAGAGAGAGAGAGAGAGAGAGAGAGAGAGAGAGAGAGAGAGAGAGAGAGAGAGAGAGAGAGAGAGCAAAAATACTCGTTAAAAACTAATTTGAAAAAGTCAGTTATGAGAAAATGAGGACAACATGTTTTTCCCGTTTGCTGCTAATAGCTTCACTCCCACGCCATCGTCTTCTATTGAGGGGGTGAAGGAGGAGCCATTTGCCCGGGTCAAGTAGTTGACAGTTTTTTTTGCTGGTGGTGACTATGTATGTATTGCATTAGCATCTTTATCTTTCTGCTCATTTTCATTTTCATTTCATCATTATCATGGAGATTATTCTCATCGTTACCATTATCCTGATCACCATCATTATCACTATCATTTCCATTATATATTATTTTGAAGGGGTCCAGAAACATGAATTAGAGAAGCTGGGGTGCACAGTGAAACTAGCCACACATCGATTGACGCATCATTGAAGTCTTCGAAATTCGCGACCCCACATGATGCATACAAAACTGTGTTTCATAGTGTCAGTAGGACCTAGTCTTTCCATAAATTGCCAATAATAAAAGAAAATCAATTATTTTTATTTATACATCTCGCTACGTGTACATACTTCATCCTTTCATTTTCTTCATTGCTCTCCACTCCAAGGTGAATTTCAAAGCCTAATGGTGTCAATCCACCTTTGATACATGTTCAATTTATATTCCTACCTGCCATCATGCTAAATTTTTTCTTGGACTGGCCACATCAGTTTCATTTGTTCCAAACAATAATCATGATTTTTATAATGAACGCTCAACCCGTTTCAGGAGGTGACTCAATCGATAGGGAGGCGACCTGCAGTCCTACTGGACCCAGGTTCAAATCCCCGCTGGGGCAGGGAACAGTTTAAGGATTTGAATTTCATAAAATCACACTTTAATGATCTAGCAGAAGACCCGCCGAAATGAAAAAATACCCCAGCTATTACTAATACACCAGACTTGTATGAGACAGCCCTAGTATGTATTCAATATGGATGATGGGTGTTAGCGCCGAAATGGTGACATGTAGAAGTGTATGGTTTGTAGGAGGACTACTGGACTTAGGAGCAGGCTGTGAAGCCTATGCCCAGACTCGGACACATTAAAAAAAAAAAAAAAAAAAATCTTTGAATCTAAAAATCTGTTCAGCTGTGGCACAAAAGAAAAAAGCATATAATGAATGGATGAGAAACAGGGGCGTGGAAGAAGTTGAGAGACAGAAGAGAGAGTTATATGTAGAGGGGAATAGAGAGGTGAAAAGATTAGTAAGAGAGAATATGAAGAGAGTGGATGAGGAATTTGGAAGCAATTTGAGTGTCAAGTTGAGGGAATGTAAGAAAAAGTTCTGGAAAGAGGTAAAGAGAGTCAGACAGGGTGGCAATGAAGTTAGTAGGGGAGTGAAAGATAAAAATGGTAGATTACTAGTGGAGAAGGGAGAAAACGTGAGCAGATGGAGAGAACACTTTAAGGAATTGTTGAACATAGAGAATGAAAGTAATGCGAGTATAAGTGGCTGGGGAATGGCTGGGAGAGGGAAGGAGTTGAGCAGACAGGAAGAAATCACTAGGACGGAAGTTGTGGAAGCAATGAAGAAAGTCAAATTGGGGAAAGCCCCAGGAATTGGTGGAGTGTGTGGTGAAATGCTGAAGCATGGGGGAGAGATAATAGTAGAATGGATGTGGAAGATGTACAGATTGGCCTGGGAGGAAGGTAGAGTCCCGGAGGATTGGAAGTCAGGTATAATTATTCCCTTGTACAAAGGGAAAGGGGAAAAAGAAGTGTGTGGTAATCATAGGGGCATTTGTCTTCTTAGTGTAATAGGAAAAGTATACGGTAGGATACTTATTGACAGAGTTAGGGAAATAACAGAGGAATTAGTTGGAGAAGAACAGAGAGGCTTTAGGAAGGGAAGAGGTTGTGTAGATCAGATCTTTAGTGGAAAAGTTTCTAGAGAAGGGAAAGAAGCTGTATCCGGCCTTCATGGATTTGGAGAAAGCATATGACAGAGTGGATAGACAAGGATTGTGGAAAGTATTAAGAATATATGGAGTAAATGGGAAGTTGTTGAATGCTGTGAAGAGTAGGTATGAGGGTGCTAAGGCTGCAGTGCGTGTGGATAGTGAACTGAGTGAGTTTTTCTACTTGAAGGTTGGATTGAAAAGGCATGTGTCATGTCTCAATGGTTGCTCAATATGTATATGGATGGCGATATTAAAGAAATGTTGAAGTGGCCCTAATGAGAGACGGCAGTGTTTGGAAAGTCCTTGCACTGTTGTTTGCAGATGATACTGTGTTGTTAAGTGAAGACGAAGGGGAACTGCAAGGCTTGGTGAATGAATTTAGGAGGGGGTGTAAGAAACGAACTCTAAAGGTTAATGTAGGGAAGAGTAAAGTTATGGTCTTCGAGAGAGGTGAAGTCAGTGAATGTGCAGTGAGGTTGGATAATGAGGAAATGGAAAATGTGTGTACGTTTAAGTACTTGGGTAGTGTGATGAGTAAGGATGGAAGTCTGGAGGGTGAAGTGCATGAAAGGGTACAACAAGGAAGAAAGGTTGCCGGTTCCTTGAAGGCAGTGATAAGAAACAGGGAAGTGAGTATAGAAGTGAAAAAGTTATTACAGGACAGTATTGTGATACCAACTCTAACGTATGGAAGTGAAGCTCGGACTTTGTTGGAGATACACAAGTCAAGAGTGAGAGCAATGGAAATGAGTTATTTGAGAGAAGCCTGTGGAGTCACATGGAGAGACAGACTGACAAATGAGGATGTGAAGGAGAGTTGTGGCGTGGATGTGGATGTGATACGAAGCGTTAGGAGAAACACACTGAGGTGGTTTGGCCATGTGGAGAGGATGGAGAGTGAGAGACTGACAAGGAGAGTGTATGTGACTGAGGTGGAGGGGGAGAGAGGGAGGGGAAGGCCAAGGATGAGATGGAGGGATGGAGTGGAGAAATATATGAGACACAGGGGTGTGAATTGGGACCAGGGCAATGAAATGGCGGGGGACAGGGGGACCTGGAGGCGATTTGTTTGTGGCCACCCCGTATAAGGGATTAAGGCGTCTGGCAATAGATAGATAGATAGAGCATTATTTCTTCTCCTGTCTCTTTTCTTACCTACTCTGATGGCGGTGTTGTTGTATTGTTCTTCTGTGAAGCTGAATACTTATATTATTTCTTCCAGTTCCATTCTGGAAGTTTCGAGTGTCCTTCCTTGATCTCATTCTTTCTCAGATTCATTATGTTTGACATAAAAATGCCTTCAAAATTTTGATAAATTTATTTCCTCTCGGATTTCGTTAATACCTTTTCTCCCAGTTCCATTCTGGACGCTTCGAGTGCACTTCCTCGATCTCAGTCCCCAAGTGATTCGTTATGTCTGACATCAATGTTTCCAAAAGCTGAATTCAGTTTCTCATATCTCATTACTATTGCCATTTTGACCTAATTGTGTCCAGCATGTGTTTTCGAGCAATGTTTCTATACTGGCACCCTCCATAGGCATTTTTTTTATTTTTATTTGCGTGCAACCTTCAGTTTAGGTGGATGTTTTAGCTCATTCATTCTCCCTCCACCCTTACCCCCATCCCCCCGCAAAAACAAAAACAAAAATGTAATTAACTGTTCTTAAGCCTCCTGTACCCCCTCCACAATATGTCTACCCCCGATGTATATATGTCCCCCCCCCCAATGCATACATGCCCCACTAAATTTGCTAGGTCAGCATGCTTTCCCACGCCTGAAGACGGCGTTATTGCATCAGTTCTTAGCAGACAGCCGACACGGGCAGACTGTTTTACTGTGAGCTTGTAATAAACTCCTTATCTAGCTGTTTGTACACGGAGTTTCTATCACCAAAGTATTGCAAGTTACATTTGGTAGCAGCGGTGTTTCGAACCATCACATTCTGGCCGCCTCCTTGGATTTTTAGTGATACAACAAGATACACGACGACTCGCATCTGCCAGCCTCGCCCCTCCTCCGTGCCTCTATACCTTGGCTGTGCTTTTCGAGTGTACCATTTTTCTCACCAGTGCTCACCTCTCAAACAACCGCACCCATACGCCTTGTTCCTGACCCCATGTGTCGCCGATGCCGACCTCCGCACCTGTTGCACCTGTTCCCAGCACCTGTTCCGGACTCATCATAGCTCCTGCCCCCACGGTGCCACTTATCACTGTCTGCCCACTGCCTGCCCACCACCGTTCTCTGCATTTGCAACTCACCAGCTCTACACCTGCCTTGCGCCGACATCTGCCTCACCACCCACCACCGGCCTCCGCCATCGCCCGCATCTGGTCTGCATTACGGAGCCTCCTAAGACCGCCACTCCCTGCCAGTGATTCATCGCGGCGTCTCTTCTCCTCTCCGCCCAGCTGTCTCTCCACCGCCGCCCCGCCCCGTCGCCCCGCCCCGCCCCAGCCCAGCTACGCCCAGCCACCCTGCATGTCATACATCTCGACACTCCCGTTTCTACTGTGTAACTATAGTATATCTTTCCTTTCTCTAGAGATTATCCTCGATTTTCACTACAGATTGGTTATTGTAAATATTCCATCTCATTTCCATTACCCCGTTTTCATCTTCACCTACGTTATTTATTCTCCATCTCATCCTTCGCATTTTATTTAAACCATTCATGCCCACACCTTCATTCATTTTCACGCCTAGTGTATTCCATTCTCTCACTGTTATTTATACATTTCCACCTACGTATCCATCTTCATCCTTTCATCTTCCATTGCCGCATTAAATGTCATACTTTCCACGTCAACCGCTTACCACCAGCCCTCTCGACCCGAAAACATCACCTGCTCATACCCCGTCTGCCGACTCTAACACAATCACTCATTTACGAAGTGGCAAAGAGTACCACCGCCCTGTACCTGAGACTCCCGTTTCACTTCCCGCAGAATCACTTAGTACCCGTCCTACCCTCGTAAATCCAGATACTTCCACCTCTACTCCTGCCTCTACTCTCCCTTCTTCTTCCTCTACTCCTTCCACTGTCATTACTTCTCCTGCCTCCCTTCATACCCCGTCTTCCTCGCCCTTAACTGCCACTACCTTCTCTCCCACACCTCTCCTGCCGCCACTTCTACACTTCCAGCCATGGCCAACCCTCCACAGTCTATCTATCTCGACGATGCCAATCGTCCCAAATTTACCGGCCAGGACCCAACTTGGTCTGTCTATGATTTCCTCAGATAAGTCGAAACCGAAATAAATAATAGACAAATTACCGGGCAATCGCTCAAAGTAGCTTACCTCCTCGGTCGCTTGCATCACGGTAAATCAGACATCGGATCCGCGATCCGTGCAGGACATTTCGATAGCATTCGTACCTTTGCTGATTTTCGTACGGAACTCATCAGCCTTTGTTGCCAGCATTCAAATTCCGCATCTCTCATGGGATTCATTAATCTCCTAAACCAACTAGATGAGGACTTGCACGTCCCAGCGCAATATGCCAAGCTCCGCGAAGCTGCCGCCGCCATTAAAGCAACTAGTAGCGAGATGCTCCAATTACTGGTAGGCACGAAATGGTTAGAAGACAAGAATGGCGTTCTAATGCTTTCACTCACCAACTTTGCTGACTTAATTGGTTACCTCAGATTCCTTCACTGGCTTACTCCTAAACAGCGAGAGCTAGCCTTGGAAATCGGTTTCAATCCAGGGGATAAAATTATTCAGGTCACTAAAGCCATTCATGAAAGAACAGGTTCGAACTACATGCGTCAGGGCACCACCCAACCCTTGGCCTCCTCAGTCTGTCACACCTCCACTACACCAGACCAATCTCGCTCCCGTCCCACCACACGCGGCAGACCTGCCACACATCGCTCTCCTACCGCAGGTCGTGATCAATCTAGCGCCCGACGAAGCAGACAATCTTCGATTTTTTTGCTGGTACTGTGGTCATCATGGACATCGAGCATCCAGTTGCGACCATACATACAGACGTCCTCACTCCCAGACCAGACAGCGTACGCCTTCCCGCTCACGTCATCCACACTGCAAATACCACAAATCAAGCACGACTCACACCACTGAGGAATGTCGTTACCTCAACCGCCCACAGTCGGGGGAAGCGCCGCGCCCGTATTGGACCAATATCACGTAGAACCAGAAACCCAACTCCCCATCCGCCATGTAGGTCCCATAACATCTTCGGGTTTAGTCATTCTCGGAAGCAGTCATGACATACCAACGTCATTCTTCTTGGACACAGGATCTATAGTAAATCTCATCTCTGAAAATTCCTTACAAATTATTCATCGCCATCACAGCCACGTCAGTTTCCTAGAACCACCAGACATTCGCCTATGTGGTGTTAACGGCTCAGAGTTTAAGGTTAAGGGAAGAGTCACCCTTGAAGTCAAACTCCACAGCGATTTGCCCCCTATCCTCATTGAATTTCATGTCACTAATGACTTGCAGTATCCCGCAGATGCCCTTATTGGTTTCTCCACCATGGCACAACATTCCATTGCATTATTACCTGCTTGTGGTAGTATAGACATTTCTGGATTCCCGGTTTACACTATGGAATGTCCCCGTCCTGTTCTTACGATCAAATCAGTCCTTTAATTACCTCTGTCCCTATCACTACCAAAAAGTCCAACCCAGCCCAAACCACCACTATCATCATCTGAGAATACAGAGATCATTCCTTTACTGACTGCGAGCAAGGACATAAATTCCTCAATGTCTCCTGATACATCATCTCAGCCCTCGAACATGGCTCTTACATCCTCTCCAGACAACACTATCGCTGACTCAGACATGTCTCAGTTACCTACCTCACACAGTCTGAATGATCTTCTCCAACACGCAGAGACGAAACGTGCAGTAACGAATATGTGCACAATTTTGTTAGTGCATGAGTTCACCAAAGTCTCTGTTTGTGTTGCCGGTGCGAAAGAAGGAGTGGATGTACTAACCCTACCTGAGACGTGTTGTGTGAATGGCTTGACTTATGAGTCAGCGTGGTGTACAGTCTTAGAGGACAGTTTATGCTACCTGTACTTGCTCAATGTCACAAATGCTCCACTAAAACTTAAAAGTGGTGTAAAGATTGGAGACTTCCTAGTATACCCAGCGGCCATAAAGGTGTGCCAGGATTCCTCAATTCCTACTATTCAGACTGATGATACGCCAATCGGTGTATGTACTATTAACTCTACGGGATCTGCGCCGACGCATTCACCCGATATGCTCTCACATCTCACTTGCACAGATTTCCCAGAACATACGCCTCAACTCCTCGACCTTCTGACCTCGTACAGAAACGTGGTTGCCTTACCCGGTGAACCAATGGGTAGAACAGACCTTGTCAAACATACGACTGAACTACTACCAGGAACTCAGCCGATTTACATACCAGCGTATCGATTGCCTCACAGCCAAAGAAAGCAAATAGATCAAATGGTACAGAACATGTTAGACCAAGACATTATTGAACCCTCTGTCAGTCCATGGAATAGCCCACTTTTCTTAGTACCAAAGAAGGACGGCAACTTTAGACCAGTAGTCAACTATCGTAAGGTCAATTCTGTCACCGTTCCAGACCGTTTCCCGTTACCTGTCCTCACTGATTTGCTAGAATCCCTTGGTGAAAATAACGTAGTCTTTTCATCTTTAGACCTCCTCAGCGGGTACTGGCAGGTCGAAATGGAAGAATCCTCTCGCCCAGTTACAGCCTTTAGTACCCCTTCCGGACATTTTCAGTTTAAGAGACTCCCTTTTGGTCTGAGAAATGCTCCTTCCATGTTCATGCGATTTATCCATTCAGTCTTCAGCGGTATTATGGGACACTCTTTTTGCTTACCTAGATGATATCATTGTTGTGAGTAAATCCATCCCTGATCATTTTACCAAACTCCAGCAAGTCTTTGAACGCCTCCAGCTCACAGGCCTGAAAATCAATCTCAGTAAATGTGACTTCCTGCGAAAGAAAATCAAATTCCTAGGCCATGTCGTAGATGCACAAGGCATTCATACTAATGAGGATAAAACTAAGGCGATCATTAACTTCCCAGAACCCACCACTACCGACGCTGTACGAAGTTTCCTGGGCCTCAGTGGCTATTATCGTCGCTTTATCCGGGATTACGGGAAGATCGCTGCTCCTCTGACCCACTTACTCAAGCAGAATGTGCCCTTTGTTTGGACTAACGACCAGTCACAGGCTTTCCAAAAGCTAAAGACAGCTCTTGTAAATGCCCCTATTCTAGCGTTCCCTGATTATACCACACCCTTCCTTCTCTGCACAGACGCCTCAGGCACTGGACTTGGTGCCGTTTTGATGCAACTCGATGAAGCATCAAGGAAGCGCGTAATAGCGTATGCTAGTCGCACCCTTACAACCGCTGAACATAACTACAGTGTCACAGATCTCGAAGCGCTAGCGGTAATCTGGTCCTTGAAACATTTCAGAGATATAGTCTATGGTTATCCAGTGCATATCCAAACAGACCACCTTCCACTATGTGATTTGTTCAAGAATCGCAACCTAACAGGTAGGTTAGCTAGATGGTCTGTCATCATCCAGGACTTTAATCCCACTTTTCAATATGTACCAGGCAAGTTGAATGTAGTCGCAGACGCACTCTCACGTCACGTAGCAGCAGCTATAGCATCACTGCAGCCTGAAGTAACTGAAAATACTACACTAACGTCAGAAGTTGTTTGAAACTTTCAGCACCAAGACCCCATGTGGTCCAAAGTCATTTATTTCCTAGAATCTGGCGATGCCTCGACCTTACCTACTCTGCCAGTATCACTAGATGAGTTCATGCTAGATGATGATCTCTTGTACAGGAAAACACTGCTAACAGGCAAAGATATGCCCAATCGCGAAGTACGCCAACTTGTTGTCCCCACTGCCCTGATACCAAAGGTTCTTCATATTGTTCATAATACTCCTCAAGCTTCCCATCCAGGTAAAGACCGATGCTTGCACCAAGCACGTCTCAAATACTATTGGCCAACCATGCGCCGCGATATCAATGCCCACTGTGACTCTTGCCTCTCCTGCCACCGCCACAAAGGATCAACCGGCTTACCAGCACCTCTCTTACAGTACCCTATCCCGTCACGACCATGGGAAACTGTCTCAATCGATCTCTTAAAACTACCTCTCACAGAATCTGGCGCTGAGTACTTGTTCGTAGCGGTTGACCACTTCTCCCGCTACTGTGTCCTCGTACCCCTCTCCGACAAGACCGCGAAGAGCGTTGCACGTGCCCTTGTAGATCACGTAATTTGCCCGTTCAGTACCCCTCATACCATTCTTACTGACAACGGTACAGAGTTCAACAATAGCCTTCTCGATGAGATCTGTCGCCACTTTCGTATCAGTTAGTGCAATGTCGTGCCTAACCATCCGGCTTCCAATGGCCTTGTAGAACGCCACAACCGAAAAATCTTAGAGTGCCTCAGACATCTAGGCTCCCATAGTTCGTCCTGGGATGACTGGATTCCCCAAGTGGCGTCCTCCATCAACAGCTCCATCAATGCATCCATTGCTGAATCTCCCTTCTTCATCCTCTTTGGTTTTGACAAGGACCTCCCATACTCTCTCTTATCTTCAAAGCCAGAACCCATCTACAACATGGATGATTATGTTAAACTAAAATTGGCCAACTTCCAGACAATCCACCAGTATGTCCAATCCACTTTGGCTTCCTCACAGGAGGACATGCTGCAGCGCCAACATAAGTCCGCCTCTCCTATCACTATCAATGTAGGCGATCTTGTCTTTGCTCATTCCCATACGCGTTCCTCCAAGTTGGATGACAAATTTACAGGGCCCCACCGAGTCCTCAATCAGCAAGGCAACAAATTTCACCTCCAGGACCTGTCCACTAGGGACACTAGATGGGTCCACGTCGATGACTTAAAGCGAGCACCCCGTGGCCTCGTGTTGGAAGAGTCACTTCCACAATCTCCTGCCCCCTCTTCCCCTCCTCCCATCCCTCAGTCTACCTTGTCTCCACCTATCCCTCAGTCTACCTTGTCTCCACCTATCCCTCAGTCTCCTTCCTCTCCATCTCCACCTGCTCATTCATCAATCAATCAATATCGGTCCAAACTGCGCTCTGCTCATCAACCTCTTGATGACCTCCTCCATTAACTCTACCCTGATTTTCTAGGTACGATGTTAGCGATCTCCCTGCTGGCAGTGCTGACCCTCCTGGGGTCTGGGTCAGGTCAGGACGATGGTGGAGTACGTCCCAGGGCCTTGGTCGGCTTAGGAGGCGAGGTCTCCTTGCGCTACGATCTTGCGCCCCTGGCCGACGTAGCCATTGCCCTACCTGCCTACGCGCACCAGCTCCACGGAATCAGGAACCATCTCACGGCCCTCATGGGGACACACAACCCGAATGAGTATCTCTATAACCTTTTCCTCCCACTCTCCTGGCAATTGCAATACATAAGTACCAGATTCACTGAGCTCATTTACACATTTTCTTCTTCTACCTCAAACTCAACATGGATAATCTCCAACTGGCCGTTGACTCTCTCCTGTCTCAAGTCTCTACCTTGGTTCGTATCCTGGTCGATGCTATCAATGGACGTGTTACTGCCGACTTAGTACCTGTCTCAGCTCTCTGTTCTGTCCTGGAATGGGCTCACTCCACCTTCGGCCTCTCCCCAGTCCTCCCTTACTCCTCCCTTGAATATTATTATCCTGTACTCGAAGCCACTCTTCTCACTACGTACGTCGTCGTCCATATTCCTCTCCATTCTGCCATAACCTTTAACCTTTTCCACATCATTCCCTTCCCTTTCCGCCTCAACAACTCCTTGTTACAGGTATCTGTTCCCTCAGAATCTTTCCTCCTCTCCCATGATCGTCTTTTCGTTGCCTTCCTTTCTTCCACAGACCTCCAGCAATGTTCCTCCCTTACTCCGACCTCTCGTCTCTGTGCTGCCCACCTTTTCGCTATCTTCCCTAGCAGTGCTACACCCTGTGAGTCTGCTTTCGTTCGCAACCATTCCATCTACTCGGCCTGTTCTTTTGTCCCAGCTCCTGACCTCCCGGTCCACCATGCTCACCTCAACCATGTCCAGTACTTCTTCTTTGCTGTTCCCATCTCTGTCACAATCATGTGTCCTGGTTCTTCCGTTCGCTCCGTCCCTGCTAGTGGTCTCTACAAAGCCCCTGACTATTGTACCATCAAATCAGAGTCCGTCATCACTTACGCCACTCGCTATCACCAAGCTTTTCGTAAACACTCCTATGACATCTTTCAACCAATCGACATGCCTTCAACCCTACCATCTGCCAACATTACCATCACCTCCCCTCACTTGCGCATGCTCATCTTCCTCAATGACAGTGATTTCCTTATAGATCAATTTTCTCTGGCCTTCAGCCGTTCATGGGTTCATCCAACAGTTGTGTTTCCCCCTGTGGTTATCGCTTTCATAGGTTTTCTACTCATCATCTGTGCAGTGCATTGTTGTGTCAGAAAAATGGAACGTCGACTCCAGGAAATCAGAGTCGCTACAGGCATAGTACGCCCTACACACGACGTAGAAACTCCCTGTACTTAGTCCCCTCGCCTTCCGTGACTACCATTGCCATCTAACAATTAACCAAACTGTGAACAGCACTCTGCCTGCTAGAAAATGATGGTATTTCTTTCATGCATTACTGAGTGCCAGTGTATCCTACAGAAAATACAAAAAAAAAAAAAAAAAAAAAAATTGAAGGAAGCACGACAATAGAACTCTCATATCTACTCCTTGTTTATCATGTATCAAACTGTTATTGTGTAATTCCCATTATGTTTATATATACCTTCGACCCTTACTGGATTTGTACCTATTAATCCTTGTATATCTTCTCTGTATATATCCTTCTAATTCCCTCCCCTTAACATGGGCATGTCTCCCCTACTGCCTGTGTCTCATACTTATCCCTTGTACAAACCTCCCCAGTCCTGCCTTACTACTATCATCACCCACCATTTAACTCCTGGTGTCAGGAGACACCATCCCCGCTACCCGGGGGAGTAGTGTACCCGCTCCACAATATGTCTACCCCCGATGTATATATGTCCTCCCCCCAATGCATACATGCCCCCACTAAATTTGCTAGGTCAGCATGCTTTCCCTTGCCTGAAGACTGCGTTATTGCATCAGTTCTTAGCAGACAGCCGACACGGGCAGACTGTTTTACTGTGAGCTTGTAATAAACTCCTTATCTAGCTGTTTGTACACGGAGTTTCTATCACCAAAGTATTGCAAGTTACACTCCTGCCATTGTCTCGTTGCCTTAATCTCTCGTATTTAAAATGTTTTAAATCAGTCATTAATATGGACTTTTTGAAACATTTCTGCGCATAGTAATCTCCAATACCCAGATTACCCAATTGTGGTTTTTAATTCTTTTACATGTGCATTAATCTCAGTTACCCTTTCTCTGGCCACTCCGCAGCTGTTGATGTAAAGTAGACTATCACTTTTCTTTCCTTCCAATTCAGTTCTTGACGATTCCGGTGCTGTTCCCTCACCTCCCCCCCCCAACTTGCCCTCCGCCTATCGGCTCAAAGTCGCGGAGCTCATAGGTCCCTACCCGGGGGTTCCCTACTTTATCACGACTTGGAAAATCCCAGTTCTGTCCAATACTCCAGACACGGCTCCAATGGGTTAAAGAGACTGATATGTTTGTCAGTCATTAACCAATTGGATCCCATGGGAGGCGGGCGAGGCATTGCACTGGGAGGGTGCTAAGCGTACCGCCCTCCGCCTATCGGCTCAAAGTCGCGAAGCTCATAGGTCCCTACCCAGGGATTCCCTACTTTATCACGACTTGAAAAATCCCAGTTCTGTCCAATACTCCGGACACTGGGCTCCAATGGGTTAAGAGACTGATAGGTTTGCCAGTCATTAAAGAGACTGATAGGTTTGCCAGTCATTAACCCATTGGATCCCAGGAGTGGCGGGCGTGGCATTCCACTGGGAGGGTGCTAAGCGTACCGCCCTCCGCCTATCGGCTCATAGTCGCGAAGCTCATAGGTCCCTACCCGGTACCTACTTTATCACGATTTGAAAAATCCCAGTTCTGTCCAATACTCCAGACACTGGTCTCCAATGATATATATATATATATATTGTTACTGAACAGACAGAGATAATGAAAACTTCAAGTGAGAATACTAAAAATCACTACTGTCCCGCAAAGTTCCAGGTTCAAAACAAAAGAGGTAAAATTACAAGTTAAAGTTTAATGCTCAAACTAACAACTAAGCATTCAGGACTCATAAGGATAATGTAATGGCAAAAACAGGTTAAATATATGGTTAACTGCAATAGCCTCTATTAACACGAAATTAGCAAGAGTAAATTTATCTAAGTCAGCCCTGATAAAATGAGAAAACCGGATAATGCTCAGTCAATGTAGAATATATTATTACAGATACAAAATATTATTAACAATGGCTGACATAAAAAATTCCACATGAATCACAAAAACTTTGCCAGGCTGGCGAATTAACACCTCTTGCCATACAGTACAAGAAAAAAATGTAATAACACTTATACTCAAATTACACAGCTGCTATATGGTTGGAGACTTCCTGAGCACTCACAAAAATAATTACAACTCTACAGGGGAGGACAGAGATGTGAACAAAATGAGGAGTAGATCTAAGTGGCAATTAATGCAGAGACCGAGCTCATTATATAGGGACCGACAGAGCTTGATACAACTTGTAAGAAGGACGCGCAAATGAAGCCATAGGGGACAAAGAGATGACACTCCTGCTCTGAACAACAGAATGAACGACTTACTCTACTATAAGGGGGAGAAGGGGGGAGTGAGGTAGAACACGCAAGCTTGGTCACTATGGAAGCCACGAGGCGAATCGTGATCAAACATGGAGCATACTGTATGTTAGAATTATAAAAAGGATGATGAAATCATAGGCTATGTAACACCTCCCCCCCCAAAAAAAAAAAAAAAAAAAATTTACAAAGGAAATTTCTTATTACTCTGAAACAATCTGTCTAAAGCCTAGATAAGCAATCTGCAATAACATTTTCTTTCCCCTTGACATATTGTATGTCTAATGAATACTCCTGAAGAAGTAGACTCCATCTTGTCAATCTCAGATTTTTATCTTTAAACTTACTGAGGAATTTCAGTGGGTTATGATCGGTATAAATGACTATGGGGTCAAAACCAGAACACAAATAAAATGAAAAATGCTGTAAACCCAAAATCAAGGCCAAAAGCTCTTTCTCAATAGTTGAGTAGTTCTTTTAAGGTGGAGTGACTTTCTTACTGTAATAAGATACAGGGTGTTCAATACCCTGATCATCAGCAAAACAGCCCCAGCTCCTGTATCACTTGCGTCAACAGCCATCTTAAAAGGCTTAGCAAAATTTGGAGTAGCGAGCACTGGCTGACTTAATAGGATAGCTTTAAGTTTACTGAAAGAGGATTCACAGTTATCGGTCCAGACAAATTTAACTCCCTTTTTCAGTAGGTCTGTAAGTGGTGATACAAGAATTGAAAAGTTAAGAACAAATCTCCTGTAATAACCTACCATTCCCAAAAATCTTTGTAGCTCTTTCCTACTTTTAGGTCTGGGAAGATCACTTATAACCTGAACCTTAGCTGCTGGTGGTGCAACATGTCCATCACCAGTTTCGTACCCAAGGTACTGAACTTTAGCTTGACCAAACTCACACTTTGATAAATTAGCTACAATATTAGCCTGAACCAAACGCTCAAGAAATTTGCTGCCATGGCATAGGTGATCTTTCCAGTTGTCACTGAAGATTAATACATCATCAATATAAACAACACACCCTGTCAAACCCTCTGTTACAACATTCATGAGCTTCTCAAAAGTGGCTGGTGCATTCTTCATACCATATGGCATTACAGAACATGCAAAAGTCTTTCCTAGTGTTACAAAACATGAGATCTCCCTAGCACGTTCAGTCATAGGTACTTACTAGTATCCCTTTAACAAATCAAACTTACTTATGTACCTAGCCTTTCCGATCTTGTCTATGCAATCTTCCACGCGAGGAAGAGGGTAAGTGTCTGTTTTGGTTATCTGATAAACACGTCTGTAGTCGATGCAAAGCCACTGTGACCCACATCGCTTAGGGACTAGAGTGACAGGAGAACTCCACTCGCTCTGACAGGGCTCAATCATCTTGTGGTCCAACAGGTAGCCAAGCTCCTTCTGGATGAGAGGAACTTTCACTGGGTTCACACGGTAAGGAGGCAGTTTAATTGGCTTTGCGTCTCCAACATCGACATCATGCATCAACAAAGTGGTTCTTCCTGGAGTGGCACAGAACACTTGCGGGTACTCCTGCAGTAATGCCGAAAACTCCTGCCTTTCCTCGGGAGCTAGATGAGAAAGCTTAGTCTGGAGATCATTCATGATATCAGGATTCTTTCCCAAACTATCACTCAGGCTCATACTGCATGGGAGAACTTCACTTGCAGACTCGGGTGGAACACCTACAGTGCAGACTGGGTGATTTTCGGCTCACCTGTGATATAACTTTAGCATGTTGATGTGACAAAGTTGCTTGTTCTTTCTACAATCTGGTGTGGCGATGACATTGTTGATATCACTGAGTTTCTTCTCCACGAAATAAGGACCACTAAACTTGGCTTGAAGAGGTTGCCCATACACCGGTAGCAGAATCAAAACCTGATCTCCTGGCTGAAAGTGGCGTAACCTGGACTTCTTATCATACCAAGTCTTCATCTTCTCCTGAGCAGCTCCTAAATTCCCTCTCGCCAGCTGTAAAGCAGTGGACAGCCATTCTTTGAACTTCATCACATACTCCAGCAGGTTGACGTCATCTTCCTCCGACAGCCAGCATTCCATGCGTAGCTTAAGGGGTCCTCTTACTTCATGGCCAAACAGTAGTTCAAAGGTTGAGAAGCCCAGTGATTCATTTGGAGATTCTCTTGCGGCAAATATAACGAATGGAAGACCTTTATCCCAGTCTTTCTGATGTTCCAAACAGTATTTCTTGAGCATCGATTTGAGTGTTTGATGATATCTCTGCAATGCTCCTTGGGTCTGGGGAAGGTAAGCTGAAGACGTGATCTGAATGATGCCCAACTCTTTCACAGACTGCTTGAAAACATTTGACATGAAATTAATTCCCCGGCCTGACTATACCTCCTTGGGCAGACCAAACTTGGTGAAGAACCCTAGCATTTCCTTAACCACGTTCTTTGCTGAGATATTTCTAAGTGGAATGGCTTCTGAATAACGAGTAGCCATATCAATCACGGTCAACACATAAAAAAATCCTGAAGAAGTCTTAGGAAGAGGGCCCACAATATCCACCAACACATGGGTGAACGGCGTCTCAAAAGGAGGAATGGGAACTAGAGGTGCAACCTTTTCCGTCTGATTACACTTCCCCACAACTTGACAGGTGTGACAAGACTTACAATACCAGGAAACATCTCTGAAGATACCTGGCCAGTAGAAGTGTTTCAAAATGCGTGCAACAGTCTTCCTCACTCCAAGGTGTCCTGCCAAACTGGAATCATGAGCCACTCTAATGATATCCTGCCTACAAACACGAGGGATGACAACTTGATGTACAACCTCCTATTCACAGTCGGCTGATGCTGTGGGGGGTCTTCACTTCCTCATAAGTACTCCTGACTTTATATAATAACAAGTAGAAGCACCACCTGACTCTTCCTCACTGCAAGCAGAGTTAGCTAGACCTTTCAACTCAGGGTCAGCAACCTGCAACTCAACCAACTCTTGACGAGACAAATTATCTACACTACGGGGTACTGCCTCATCTGGTGAGTGGTCCAAATTAGCAAGAAAAGTGTCAGCTAGGATAACATCATCATCATCATTATCCTCTAAGTCACCAGTAACTTTAGATTTAGCCTTAGTGACCGCACATGCATAGAACAATCAGGGACATCAAAATCCTGGGTCACAGCCACTGGCTCACTAGACTACTGAGGAGCTGGACACACTTGACTTCCACCAATATCATTTCCAAGTAAGAAAGTTACACCTGACATTGGAATTGTCTCAACCAACCCAACCATAACGGAACCATTAACAAAACCAGACTCTAAATTCACTCTGCACAGAGGGACAGAGAAGTAATTATTCCTTACACCTCGTAAGATTACAGTTTAATCAGAGGAATTAACATTAGAGCCTAGAACACTGGTCAGCATAAGGGATTGGCAAGCACCTGTATCACGATATTTTTTTAACTGATTTCCTGTTATTACTGTCCAGAGGATTGACAAAACCATCAGACAGGAAATTAGCACATGAACTCTTGAGAGTGTCACCCACGTTACTGCTTAAAAAAAGAGGAGCTTCATCATGAGAATTTAATTTACCCCTGAAAGCAGGTTCAATTAACTCAGTTAAAGAATTCTGGGAACTCTCAAGGGTGGACACTAGACCAATTGACTGAATATTTAAAGATTCCTTTTTGTTCACATCACGCTGTCTCCTGAAACATTTCTCCGTATTATGACCAAGCTTACTACAATAAGTACATATACTTTTTTGAAATCTAGAGCTGGAGCTGGTATTTACTTCCTGAGAAACATCATCTTTATTCTCTTTCCTGTTACCTGTACTCTGCGTAGAGGTAACATACTTACTCTCAGCTTTCCTTTTTTCTTAAGAATATCTCTGGTGAGTGAAAACATATTCATCAGCTAAAACTGCAGCATCAGACAAATTATCTATTCTTTTCTCATCAAGATATAGGCTTACATCTTTATTAATACACCTTTTCAAGTCCTTCAGCAAAATCATATACTTAAATTTATCAAAATCAGAATATACATTCTTGGAATTTAACCACTGCTCTAACAGATCTTCTTTGATTTTTTGCATACTCGACATGGGATTGCTTATCTTGCTTATAAGTTGTCCTAAATTTTACTCTATAGCCTTCAGGAACAAGCTCATAGGCCTTAAGAATCAAGCTCTTAACTACATCAAAATTATCAGTATGATCCTGAGGCAAAGATGCATAAGTTACTTGAGCTTTACCGGTAAGAACACTCTGATAGAGTACTGGCCAATAATTTTTGGGATAATTAAAACCTGTAGCTACCCTCTTAAACAACTGAAAATACTTTGTTAAATCAGATTCATTAAAAGGAGGGACAAGTTTAACATTTTTAGCCTCATCAAAATCGTCAGAGCTAGATGATCCAGTTCCACCTTATTTCATGCGATACTCATGGTCTGCGTGAATCCTAGCAAGTTCAATTTATGCCTGAGCCTGTGCCTGTGCCTCCTGAATACGAGCCAGAGACTCAGCCTCCTTAGCCTCAGCCTCCTTAGCACAAGGACGAAACTCAGCCTCCTTAGCACGTGCCTGAAACTCAGCCTCTTTAGCACGAGCCTGAAACTCAGCCTCCTTAGCACGAGCCTCCTGCAGGGTTAGCTGTAATTTAGCCATTTTAATCTGCGTTTGCTCATCTGGAGGAGTTATATTAAACAAGCTTTTCTTAATCATAACAACAATTAGGTCTTTAGAATGATGAGAGCGAACAGCAATTCCCAATTGTTGAGCAACAAGCTTAAGTTCATTCATTGTTCTGTTTTCTACATCACACACTGTTTGCACATTTGACAAAAAATCTTTGGCTTCATCAAGTGTAGTAATAGTAGACATCATGAATAAATCACAGTCACAAAATATCAAGCAATATCCTTATGATAATATCCTGAATATCCTGATAAGAGGTCGCCAAATTTATGTTATGGAACAGAGAGAGATAATGAAAACTTCAAGTGCGAATACTAGAATCACTACTGTCCCGCAAAGTTCCAGGTTCAAAACAAGAGTTATGTAAAATTACATGTTAAATTTAATGCTCAAACTAACAACTAAACATTCAGGACTCATAAGGATAATGTAATGGCACAACAGGTTACATATATGGTTAAATGCAATAGCCTCTATTAACACGAATTTAACAAGAACAAATTTATCTAAGTCAGCCCTGATAAATGAGAGAACCGAATAATGCTCAGTTAGAGTAAGATATAATATTATTACGGATTCAAAATATTCACACACACCACAAACTCAGCCAGGAGACAGGGCGTGTGTACTGGGCATTCCCCAGGCCCTGTCTTCCCTCTTACCCCACTCAAGCCAACCACCACCAACCGGGCTACAGCAAGGCCCGGTCTCCTCTAATGGGGAGAGAATCAACAATAACAACAACAACAACAAAATATTTACACACACCACAAACTCAGCCAGGAGACAGGGCGTGTGTGCTGGGCATTCCCCCAGACCCTGTCTTCCATCTTACCCCACTCAAGCCAACCACCACCAACCGGGCTACAGCAAGGCCCGGTATCCTCTAATGAGGAGAGAATCAACAACAACAACAAAATATTATTAACTCTGGCTGACAATATGAACTTTACATGAATCACAAAAACCTTACCAGGCCTGCGAATTAACGCCTCAGGCTATACAGTACAAGAAAAATGGTAATAACACTTATACTCAAATTATACAGCAGCTAGATGGCTGGAGACTTCCTGAGCACTCACAAAAATAATAATACACTATACAGGGGAGGACAGAGATGTAAACAAAATGAGGAGATCTAAGTGGCAACTAATGCAGAGACTGAGCTCATTATATACGGGGCGGCAGAGCTTGATTCAACTTGCAAAAAGGACGCGCAAATGAGGGCACAGAGGACGATGAGTTGACACTCCTGCTATGAACAACAGAAAGAACGACTTACTCTACTATAAGGGGGAGAAGGGGGGAGTGAGGTAGAACACACAAGCCTGGTCTCTATGGAAGCCACGAGGCGAATCGTAATCAAACATGCAGCATACTGTACGTTAGAATTATGCAAAGGATGATGAAATCATAGGCTATGTAACATCTCCCCACAAAGAAAAAGAAATTTTCAAAGGAAATTTCTTATTACTCTGAAACAATCTGTCTAAAGTCTAGATAAGCAATCTGCAATAACATTTTCTTTCCCCTTGACATGTTCTATGTCTAATGAATACTCCTGAAGAAGTAGACTCCATCTTGTCAATCTCTGATTTTTATATTTAAAATTACTAACGAATTTCAGTGGGTTATGATCGGTATAAATGACTATGGGGTCAAAACCAGAACACAAATAAAATGAAAAATGCTTTAAACCCGAAATCAAAGCCAAAAGCTCTTTCTCAATAGTTAAGTAGTTCTTTTGAAGTGGAGTGAACTTCTTACTGTAATAAGATACAGGGTGTTCAATACTCTCAGCATGCTCTTGCAGCGAAACAGCTCCAGCTCCTATATCACTTGCGTCCACAGCCATCTTAAAAGGCTTAGGAAAATATGGAGTAGCGAACACTGGCTGACTTAATAGGATAGCTTTAAGTTTACTGAAAGAGGATTCACAGTTATCGGTCCAGACAAATTTAACTCCCTTTTCAGTAGGTCTGTAAGTGGTGATACAAGAATTGAAAAGTTAAGAACAAATCTCCTGTAATAACCTACCATTCCCAAAAATCTGTGTAGCTCTTTCCTACTTTTAGGTCTGGGAAGATCTCTTATAACCTGAACCTTAGCTCCTGATGGTGCAACATGTCCATCACCAATTACGTACCCAAGGTACCGAAATTTAGCTTGACCAAACTCACACTTTGATAAAGTAGCTTCAAGATTAGCCTAAACCAAACGCTCAAGAAATTTACTGACATGGCATAGGTGATCTTTCCAGTTGTCACTGAAGATTAATACATCATCAATATAAACAACACACCCTGCCAAACCCTCTGTTACAACATTCATGAGCTTCTGAAAAGTCCCCGCTGAGGGGGGTCACCTTGACGTGGTGGCGGGGCTTGAAGCGTGGCTGGCAGTGCCACCTACTTTGGAGGCATGCCTACCTTTGTAGGGTTCGGCATTTGTCAGTGTCGTGGACCAAGCACCCCCTACATCACTGGTAGAGGAGGCCTACTGGTGATGTCAGTCTCTGCCCATTTTCCATCTAGGGCAGGACTGTTGCCTCCCCACGTGTTTGCCGTGCGTGGCGTCCCGTAATGCTGGGAGACGGGAGTCCTGGAGGTTGAGTGATGCTGCATGGTGCGCCCTGCAGCTAGCAATACACCTCTTTGGTCTTTTATTCTGGCTAGACGGGTGGCCTGGTTGGGCCCGACCAGGTCAATCGGCTGGTCACTGGCTAGCCATCCAGGCTAGTCACCTAGTGGCTTTAGGGTCAAGCGGGCACTGGGGGACCTGGTGGCTCCTATCGTCCTGGAGTCACCCTTGTCAGGGTCCCTTGGTGGTTACCTGCGTATACTTTCCCACTACCTCTGGGGTCGCCAGTGGTGCTTTCCCTGGCATATGGCCTCCCCTTGTTGGGCTCCATGGTGGGTGGAGGGGTGGGGGAATGAAGGTAGTTTTTGTCTAATATGGCCTCTTATAAAATTTCATCAGCTGACGACCCTGGTTCTGTCCCTGACCATCTTTTAGAATCTCCCTTCTGTGCGCCTCCTGTGCCTCTGGCTGGTGAGACCCATATTGCCACCCTGGAACCATACCTACCTGGTTCCAGTGGTTTACGGTCAATGGCCACTACAAAGAAGAGCCGGACACACACAACAACATATAGTGGACATGCCCGTGAGGTCCTGCCGGGTGTCTTTGAGAGGGTTGATTTTACAAGGTACTACACCATTCGTACTTTGGATGGTCAACCTATTGGGAATTTGGATATTTTTACTGTTCATCGGCGCATTATGTCAATCTGTGGGAGGGAGCTGAAGATTTCACCTCAGGGGGATGGTAGCCTACTAGTGGAGGTTACATCCCCTGAAGAGGGTTCCTGGCTGGCTGCCCAGTGTAAGGACCCGGATGCGCTGTTTTCTTGTGTCCCTCATGCTTTTTTCAATCAGTGTCGAGGTGTTGTTTTCTCCAAAGACTTACTTCGCTACAGTGAAGAGAAGCTACTTGAAGAACTACAGGTCCACAGGGTTGTCAAAGTGGAGACGTTTCAGAAGAAGGTTGATGGTATTCTTACCCCAACTCCATCCTTGTTGCTGACGTTTGACTGTACTGTTCTGCCTTCATCCATCAAGGTGGCTTGGTTGTCCCTTAGGGTCAAACCCTTTGTCCCAAATCCACGACGCTGCTATCACTGTCAGATGTACGGGCATGTTGGGCGAGTCTGTCGTCCTCCTCATCCGTAATCGGGATAAAATAAGCTTTCCTGAGGCCAGGAGTAGAGCCATGTCATCTGTTTTCCGTAACGGAGTGTCTTATGCATCAGTTTTGTCTGGTCATAGCCGTCCTCGTCGTCCTGTCCAGCAGCAGACCCGAGTTCCTCCTGTTGTGTCAGGTCCTATGCCTTCATCTGCTGATTCCATGTCAGTGCAACAATCTCCCGCACTTGAGAGGGTTGCCACTACAGTTCAAGATTCGACCTCTACATCAATGGTATCCCCTGGTAGTCATGGTGCACATTCTTCATTTGCTAAACGCCATCGTGGTTCCTCAGAGTCTTTGAGTCTTGAAGATCCTCCAAGCAAGGTGTCGGTCGTGGAGTCCACATCCTCTGTAGTTAGTCCATCTGTGCAACAGCCCTCAGACCCTGCTTCTGGGTCTTCCGGGGCTTCTGGGGTGTCAGGTCAGTCTGGCACCTCTTCCTCCGGGGAATCGGATGTTCCTCCTCCGGTTACCTCTGAGGATCCTGTCCTGCCCCCACCACGTTTGGAGGCCAGGACCCCAATCCCTCCTGCTCGAACTCTTGGTTCACTGGGGGCCTCGGGCAGGGTTCAGAGTAGCTCTTCCTCTCCTGCTGGGCAGCGACGGGTGTCTGTGAAGTCTCCCAACACTTCGAAGACCCCAGGCCCTCGTTCTAGCCATGCTGCTGCCCGTGGCAAGCCCCTTAGTGGGCGTATCCGCATTCCCAAGAAGATTGTCTCCCAGGGTCGCTCAGTGGTTTCCACTAAGTGACCCTTTCTTTTGTGTATATAGTTCCTCCATTTTTAATATTTTTAGTATTTTTTTTATGGTCTTCTGTTTGTCCCTCTCCCCTGCCCCTTTTTATTTCAGTAGTTTTAATGGCTAATATTATTCAATGGAACTGCCATGGTTTACGAGCCAACTGGGAGGAACTCCGTTGGCTTCTGGCTGAGTATTCCCCTGTGTGTGTTTGCCTACAAGAGACAATGGTTGGTGATGCTGCGCCTCCCAGTCCACCTGGTTACCAGGTTTTTTATTCAGATCCTCTTCCTGGACAAGGTCATGGTGGGGGTGTGGCTATTCTAGTACGCAGTGACATACCTTTCACTGCTGTGAATCTTAACACTCCACTGCAGGCTGTTGCTCTCCAGATTTTCCTTCCCCGTCGTTAAACTGTGTGCTCTTTGTACCTCCCTCCTAGTGCCACTATTGAGAGGGTTGATCTTGAAAATCTTATTCGTGCACTTCCCTCACCCTATTTCTTGCTGGCTGACATGAACAGTCATCATCCCCTGTGGGGTGGCTCCACAGCTGATGCTAGAGGTACTATGTTAGCCTCCATTGTGGAGGATGTGGACCTGTACATTTTAAATTCTGGTGAAGTTATTTACTTCCATAGTCAAACGGGTATTTTTACTTCTATTGATTTGTCTCTTTGCTCTGCAGGGGTAGCCCTGAATTTTACATGGGCTGTGTTACCAGACTTACATGGCAGTGACCACTTCCCTAATTTATTAAGATCAACACAGAGTGCGCCTCGGCGTCGTCTTCCCCGCTGGCGCTTGGATAGGGCGGTCTGGCCGGTTTTTGAGGAGCTTTGTTCCCCGAACCGATGTGTGGAGGATTTTGTCAGCACTGATGCTGCTGTGGAGTATTTCACAGACTTACTACACTCGGCGGCACTGCAGAGTATTCAGAGAACAGCTGGTCACTTTCCTTGCCGTCCAGTTCCCTGGTGGACTGATGAGTGTGCTTCTGCTGTTCGGGCTAAACGTGCTGCTTTCTCCCGACTTCGTCGTCACCGAGGTGACCCTGGTTACTTAGCGGCATATAGGAGGGCCCGAGCTCATGCCCGGCGGGTTATGAAGGAGGCTAGGAGGAAGTCTTGGGCATCATTTGTTTCTTCAATTTCTTCACAGACTCCTCTCACAAAAGTGTGGAAACGGGTGAGGAAGATTTCAGGGAAATTTCCTGTTCCCTCTCCTCCTGTTTTATCTCATGCAGGTGTGGTGGTGGCTCATTCTTAGTCTGTTGCCGAGATATTTGCAGCTCATTTTGCTAATGTCTCTAGGAAGGACACCTCATCCCCGTCGGCACACCGCCGACGGCACCTGGAATCTTTGGGCATTAGTTTTCCATCTACTGCGGAGGAGTCGTATAATGTTGCTTTTTCTGCTTCTGAACTTCAGATGGCATTGTCGCAGTGTCGTGACTCATCTCCAGGCTTGGATGATGTCCCATATGCCTTCTTACACCACTTGCCTGATGCAGGCCTTCATTTTCTGTTGTCACTGTATAACAGAATTTGGTGCAATGGTGGGTTTCCGACCTCATGGGGTGTTGCTGTGGTTCTCCCCATCCCTAAGCCGGGTAAGGATCACTTGCAGGCCACTAATTATCGCCCTATCTCGCTGACATCTTGCCTTTGTAAGGTCCTCGAAAAGATGGTGAATAGTCGGCTCATGTGGTACTTAGAGAAGGGTGGTTACTTGTCTCCAGTCCAGTGTGGGTTTCGGAAGATGCGGTCGACCACAGATGCTCTCCTTTCTTTAGAATCTTCCATCTGCCAGGCTTTTGCAACTAACCAGCATCATATCACAGTGTTCTTTGATTTGGAGAAGGCGTACGACACTTCCTGGCGTCATGGTATATTGCAATCTCTTTATGAGTTTGGTCTCCGTGGGCAACTCCCAACTTTTATCCAGGAGTTTTTATCTAATCGTTTTATTCGGGTCCGAGTCGGGAGTGAGCTGTCTACTGCACGTCCCCTTGAGGATGGTGTGCCACAAGGGAGCATACTAAGTGTTACCCTTTTCGCAGTGGCAATTAACAGCGTTATTTCTGTGCTCCCTGATGGTGTTCGTGGCTCTCTCTGTGTTGACGATTTATCAATCTCTGTCACTGCCTCACGGATGTCAATGGCAGAAAGGAGGATGCAGATGGCTCTCAACCGTGTCTCTAGATGGGCTGATGAACGAGGTTTTCGATTTTCCTTCAAGAAGACCGTTGCCATGCATTTTTGTCGTGTTCGTGGAGTCCACCCTGACCCAAACCTTTTTTAGATGGGCGTCGTATTTCGTGTTTAAAGGAAACCCGGTTTTTAGGGCTGATTTTTGACAGCCGGTTGACTTGGGTCCCTCACTTGAGGTACGTAAAAGCTGAGTGTCTCAGAGCATTGGGTCTCTTGAAAGTTTTAGCGCACACATACTGGGGAGCTGATCGCAAGACCCTCCTCCTCTTGCATCAGTCTCTGATTTTATCCAAACTTCATTATGGATGTGAAGTTTATTCCTCTGCCTCAGAAGCCCGGCTTCGTATTTTAGATTCCATACATCATGCTGGTTTTCGTCTCGCCACTGGGGCATTCCGATCTTCCCCGATTTCGAGTTTATTGGCTGATGCTGGTGTCCTTCCTCTAGACTTGCTCCGCTCTTCCCTTTTGATGAGATGTTGGTATCGCTTATCTCGTCTCCCAGACTCCGTGCCCTTTCTCAAGGTCTCTCAAGATTCTCGGTCACCTATTTTTGCCACTCGGCCATCCTTTCCAAAGCCCTTTGGTTTCAGGGTGCAGTCGATTATGTCTAGCTTCTCTGTTCCTTCTGTGCCGATCACTCCCCACCGTGTCCAGAGGGTGGGCTACTGGCTTCTCCCCAGGGTGACATTTTGTCGTTTCTCCTCATCCAGTAAGGTCTCCCTTCCTTCTCAGGTTTTATTTTCTCTGTTTTTAGAGCATGCCTCTTCTCATGGGGACTCCATACCAGTTTATATTGATTGATCTAAGTCTGATGCGGGTGTGGGCTTTGGTGTGGTGTTTCCCACCTTCTGTCGAGGTGGGAGTCTCCCTGTGACTGCTTCTGTTTTTACGGCTGAGCTGACTGCTATTTTATTTGCCTTTCAGATTCTCTTCACTCTCCCCCACACTGCTTTTACTGTTTTTAGTGACTCACGAAGTGCTCTTTCTGCAATGGAGTCTTTTAATCCCTCTCATCCTTTGGTTTTATCCATTTTAGAGTGGCTTTTCCTTTTAGGGCGTCGTGGACGTCGTGTAGATTTCTGTTGGGTTCCAGCACATGTAGGAGTGGCAGGGAATGAACGAGCTGATCAGCTGGCCAAGGTGGCAGCGGCTCGTCCCCCTCTTGCACAGTCCCCTCTGTATCGTCTGCCTGCTGCAGATATGCGCTCCTTTATTGCCTTTAGAGTTTGGTGCTGTTGGCAGGAGCATTGGGATGCTGTGGGTGCCAATAAGTTGCGCTCGATTTGCCAGAAGGTGGGCTCATTCAGTTACCAGGGCTTCCCTCGTCAATGGGAGACTGCTTTGTGCCGCCTCCGCATTGGCCACACCCGTTTCTCTCATGGTTTTTTAATGGAGAGGGCTCCTCCTCCATTCTGTGATGACTGTCTGGTTCCCTTGACTGTTCGGCACCTGTTGGTGCAGTGTCCTAGTCTTGAGGATTTACGGCGTCGGTTCCTCTCTGACCACCAAACGGATGGAGGTGTGTATCATCTTTCCTCCGTGCTTGGGGAGGATGCCTGTGCCTTGGGAGGGGCAACCCTCTCCTTTGTCAAGGAGGCAGGACTTCTTAAAGATATTTAGAATTTCTCCTTTTTTATTGGCTTATCCTCTATTTTTTGTTTTTTGCTTTTTACTTCTTTGCTATACGGCGGCATATGACCCTGGAAGTTGCGCCGCCATGATTATTAGAAAAAAAAAAAAAAAATCTGAAAAGTGGCTGGTGCATACTTCATACGATATGGCATTACAGAACATGCAAAAGTCTTTGCTAGTGTTTCAAAACATGAAATCTCCCTAGCACGTTCAGTCATAGATACTTGTCAGTATCCCATTAACAAATCAAACTTACTAATGTACCTAGCCTGTCCTATTTTGTCTATGCAATCTTCCATGCGAGGGAGAGGGTGTGTCTGTTTTGGTTGTCTGATTAACACGTCTGTAGTCGATGCAAAGCCGCTGTGACCCCCCTGGCTTAGGGACTAGAATGACAGGAGAACTCCACTCGCTCTGACAGGGCTCAATCATCTTGTGGTCCAACAGGTAGCCAAGCTCCTTCTGGATGAGAGGAACTTTCACTGGGTTCACACGGTAAGGAGGCAGTACAATTGGCTTTGCGTCTCCAACATCAACATCATGCATCAACACAATGGTTCTTCCTGGAGTGTCACGGAACACTTGCGGGTACTCCTGCAGTAATGCCGAAAACTCCTGCCTTTCCTCGGGAGCTAGATGAGAAAGCTTTGTCTGGAGATCATTCATGATACAAGGATTTTTCCCCAGATATCACTCAGGCTCATACTGCATGGGAGAGCTTCACTTGCAGACTCGGGTGGAACAGCTACAGTGCAGACTGGGTTATTTTCGTCCCGCGTGTGATATAACTTTAGCATGTTGATGTGACAAAGTTGCTTCTTCTTTCTACGATCTGGTGTGGCGATGACATAGTTGACATCACTGAGTTTCTTCTCCACGAAGTAAGGACCACTAAACTTGGCTTGAAGAGGTTGCCCATGCACTGGTAGCAGAATCAAAACCTGATCTCCTGCCTGAAAGTGGCGTAACCTGGACTTCTTATCATACCAAGTCTTCATCTTCTCCTGAGCAGCTCCTAAATTCTCTCTCGCCACCTGTAAAGCAGTGTACAGCCATTCTTTGAACTTCATCACATACTCAAGCAGGTTGACGTCATCTTCCTCTGACAGGCAGCATTCCTTGAGTAGCTTAAGGGGTCCTCTCACTTCATGGCCAAGCAGTAGTTCAAAGGGTGAGAAGCCCAGTGATTCATTTGGAGATTCTCTTGTGGCAAATACAACGAATGGAAGACCTTTATCCCAATCTTTCTGATGTTCCAAACAGTATTTCCTGAGCATCGATTTCAGTGTTTGATGATATCTCTCCAACGCTCCTTGGGTCTGGGGATGGTAAGCTGAAGACGTGATCTGGGTGATGCCCAACTCTTTCAGAGACTGCTTGAAAACATTTCACATGAAATTACTTCCCCGGTCTGACCAAACATGGGGAAGAACCCTAGCATTTCCTTAACCACGTTCTTTGCTGAGATATTTCTAAGTGGAATGGCTTCAGGATAACCAGTAGCCATATCAATCAGGGTCACCACATAAGAAAATCCTGAAGAAGTCTTTGGAAGACGGCCCACAATATCCACCAACACACGGGTGAATGGCGCCTCAAAAGGAGGAATGGGAACTAGAGGTACAACCTTTCAGTCTCATTACACTTCCCCACAACTTGACAGGTGTGACAAGACTTACAATACCAGGAAACATCTCTGAAGATACCTGGCCAGTAGAAGTGTTTCAAAATGCGTACCACAGTCTTCCTCACTCCAATGTGTCCTACCAAACTGGAATCATGAGCCACTCTAATAATATCCTGCCTAGAAACACGAGGGATGACAACTTGATGTACAACCCACCACTCACAGTCGGCTGATGCTGTTGGGGGTCTCCACTTCCTCATAAGTACTCCAGACTTTACGAGTATATAATAACAAGTAGAAGCACCATCTGACTCTTCCTCACTGCAAGCAAAGTTAGCTAGACCTTTCAACTCAGGGTCAGCAACCTGCAACTCAACCAACTCTTGACGAGACAAATTATCAGCACTACGGGTACTGCCTCATCAGGTCAGTGGTCCAAATTAGCAAGAAAAGTGTCAGCTAGGATAACATCATCATCATCATTATCCTCTAAGTTACCAGTAACTTTAGACTTAGCCCTAGTGACCGCACATGCAGAGAACACATCAGGGACATCACAATCCTGGGTCGCAGTCACTGGTTCACTAGACAACTGAGGAGCTGAACACACTTGACTTCCACCAATATCATTTCCAAGTAAAAAAGTTACACCTGACATTTGGATTGTCTCAACCAACCCAACCATGACGGAACCATTAACAAAACCAGACTGTAAATTCACTCTGCACAGATGGACAGAAAAGTAATTATTCCCTACACCTTGTAAGATTACAGTTTCATCAGAGGAATTAACGTTAAAGCCTAGAACACTGGTCAGCATAAGGAATTGGCAAGCACCTGTATCACGATATATTTTAACTGATTTCCTGTCATTACTGTCCAGAGGACTGACAAAACCATCAGACAGGAGATTAGCACATGAACCCTTGAGAGTGTCACCCACTTTACTGCTCAAAAGAGGAGCTTCATCATGAAAATTTAATTTACCCCTCAAAGCACGTTCAGTTTAATCGGTTAAAGAATTCTGCGAACTCTCAAGGGCGGACACTAGACCAATTGACTGAATATTTAAAGACTCCTTTTTGTTCATATCACGCTGTCTCCTGAAACATTTCTCCGTAGTATGACCAAGCTTACTACAATAAGTACATTAACTTTTATGAAATCTAGAGGTGGAGCTGGTATTTACTACCTGAGAAACATCATCTTTATTCTCTTTCCTGTTACCTGTACTCTGCGTAGAGGCAACATACTTACTCTCAGCTTTCCATTTTTCTTAAGAATATCTCTGGTGAGTGAAAACATATTCATCAGCTAAAACTGCAGCATCAGACAAATTATCTAGTCTTTTCTCATCAAGATAGAGGCTTACATCTTTATTAATACACCATTTGAAGTCCTCCAGCAAAATCATCTACTTAAATTTATCAAAATCAGAATATACATTCTTAGAATTTAACCACTGCTTTAACAGATCTTCTTTGATTTTTGAATACTCGACATGGGATTGCTTATCTCGCTTATAAGTTGTCCTAAATTTTACTCTGTAGGCTTCAGGAACAAGCTCATAGGCCTTAAGAATCAAGCTCTTAACTACATCATAATTATCAGATTGATCCTGAAACAAAGATGCATAAGTTACTTGAGCTTTACCGGTGAGAACACTCTGAAGAAGTACTGGCCAATACTTTTTGGGCCAATTAAAGCCTGTAGCTACCCTCTCAAACAACTGAAAATACTTTGTTAAATCAGATTCATTAAAAGGAGGGACAAGTTTAACATTTTTAGCCACATCAAAATCATAAGAGCTAGATGATCCAGTTCCACCTTCTTTCATGCGATACTCATGGTCAGCATGAATCCTAGAAAGTTCAATTTGTGCCTGAGCCTGTGCCTGTGCCTCCTGAATACGAACCTGAGACTCAGCCTTCTTAGCCTCAGCCTCCTTAGCACAAGGCTGATACTCAGCCTCCTTAGCACGAGCCTGAAACTCAGCCTCCTTAGCACGAGCCTGAAACTCAGCCTCCTTAGCACGAGCCTCCTGCAGGGCTAGCTGTAACTTAGCTATTTCAGTCTGCGTTTGCTCATCTGGAGGAGTTACATTAAACAAGCTTTTATTAATCATGTCAACAATTTGGTCCTTTGAATGATGAGAGCGAAGAGCAATTCCCAATTGTTGAGCAACAAGCTTAAGTTCATTGATTGTTCTGTTTTCTACATCAGACACTGTTTGCACATTTGACAAAAAATCTTTGGCTTCATCAAGTGTAGTAATAGTAGACATCATGAATAAATCACAGTCACAAAATATCAAGGAATATCTATATGATAATATCCTGAATATTCTGATAAGAGGTCGCCAAATTTATGTTACGGAACAGAGAGATAATGAACACTTCAAGTGAGAATACTAGAATCACTACTGTCCCGCAAAGTTCCAGGTTCAAAACAAAAGAGTTATGTAAAATTACAAGTTAAAGTTTAATGCTCAAATTATCAACTAAACATTCAGGACTCATAAGGATAATGTAATGGGACAACAGGTTACATATATGGTTAACCGCAAAAGCCTCTATTAACACGAAATTAGCAAGAACAAATTTATCTAAGTCAGCCCTGATAAATGAGAAAACCGAATAATGCTCAGTTAAAGTAAGATATAATATTATTACGGATACAAAATATTCACACACACCACAAACTCAGCCACGAGACAGGGCGAGTGTGCTGGGCATTCCCCAGGCCCTGTCTTCCCTCTTACCCCACTCAAGCCAACCACCACCAACCGGGCTACAGTAAGGCCCGGTCTCCTCTAATGAGGAGAGAATCAACAACAACAACAACAAAATATTTACACACACCACAAACTCAGCAAGGAGACAGGGCGTGTGTGCTGGGCATTCCCCAGGCCCTGTCTTCCATCTTACCCCACTCAAGCCAACCACCACCAACCGGGCAACAGCAAGGCCCGGTCTCCTCTAATGAGAAGAGAACAACAACAACAAAATATTATTAACTCTAGCTGACAATATGAACTTTACATGAATCACAAAAACCTTACCAGGAATGCGAATTAATGCCTCAGGCTATACAGTACAAGAAAAATGGTAATAACACTTATACTCAAATTATACAGCAGCTAAATGGCTGGAGTCTTCCTGAGCACTCACAAAAATAATAATACACTATACAGGGGAGGACAGAGATGTGAATAAAATGAGGAGTAGATCTAAGTGGCAACTAATGCAGAGACTGAGCTCATTATATAGGTGGCCGGCAGAGCTTGATTCAACTTGCAAGAAGGACGCGCAAATGAGGGCACAGAGGAGAAAGAG
Organism: Coenobita brevimanus; assembly: GCF_032717465.1. Lineage (NCBI taxonomy): Eukaryota > Metazoa > Arthropoda > Malacostraca > Decapoda > Coenobitidae > Coenobita > Coenobita brevimanus. The sequence goes on from NC_136969.1 coordinate 16,295,286, forward strand.
TTGACGCTCCTGATCTTAACAAAAGAAAGAACGACTTACTCTACTATAAGGGGGAGAAGGGGGGAGTGAGGTAGAACACGCAAGCCTGGTCACTATGGAAGCCACGAGGCGAATCGAAATCAAACATGCAGCATACTGTACGTTAGATCTATACAAAGGATGATGAAATCATATGCTATGTAACACCTTCCCACAAAGAAAAAGAAATTTACAAAGGAAATTTCTTATTACTCTGAAACAATCTGTCTAAAGTCTAGATAAGCAATCTGCAATAACATTTTCTTTCTCCTTGACATGTTGTATGTCTAATGAATACTCCTGAAGAAGTAGACTCCATCTTGTCAATCTCTGATTTTTATCATTACACTTACTAAGGAATTTCAGTGGGTTATGATCAGTATAAATGATCAAGGGGTCAAAACCAGAACACAAATAAAATGAAAAATGCTATAAACCCAAAATCAAAGCCAAAAGCTCTTTCTCAATAGTTCAGTAGTTCTTTTGAGGTGGAGTGAACTTCTTACTGTAATAAGATACGGGATGTTCAATACCCTCATCATCCTCTTGCAGCAAAACAGTTCCAGCCCCTATATCACTTGCATCCACAGCCATCTTAAAAGGTTTAGCAAAATTTGGAGTAGCGAGCACTGGCTGACTTAATAGGATAGCTTTAAGTTTACTGAAAGAGGATTCACAGTTATTGGTCCAGACAAATTTAACTCCCTTTTCAGTATGTCTGTAAGTGGTGATACAAGAACTGAAAAGTTAAGAACAAATCTCCTGTAATAACCTACCATTCCCAAAAATCTTTGTAGCTCTTTCTTACTTTTAGGTCTGGGAAGATCACTTATAACCTGAACCTTAGCTCCTCATGGTGCAACATGTCCATCACCAATTACGTACCCAAGGCACTGAACTTTAGCTTGACCAAACTCACACTTTGATGAATTAGCTACAAGATTAGCCTGAACCAAACGCTCAAGAAATTTACTGACATGGCATTGGTGATCTTTCCAGTGTTCACTGAAGACTAATACATCATCAATATAAACAACACACCCTGCCAAACCCTCTGTTACAACATTCATGAGCTTCTGAAAAGTGGCTGGTGCATTCTTTATGCCATATGGCATTACAGAACATGCAAAAGTCTTTCCTAGTGTTACAAAACATGAGATCTCCCTAGCACGTTCAGTCATAGATACAAATCAGACTTACTTATGTACCTAGCCTTTCCGATCTTGTCTATGCAATCTTCCACGCGAGGCAGAGGGTGAGTGTCTGTTTTGGTTATCTGATTAACACGTCTGTAGTCGATGCAAAGCCGCTGTGACCCCCCTGGTTTAGGGACTAGAGTGACAGGAGAACTCCACTCGCTCTGACAGGGCTCAATCATCTTGTGGTCCAACAGGTAGCCAAGCTCCCTCTGGATGAGAGGAACTTTCACTGGGTTCACACGGTAAGGAGGCAGTATAATTGGCTTTGCGTCTCCAACATCAACATCATGCATCAACACAATGGTTCTTCCTAGACTGTCACGGAACACTTGCGGGTACTCCTGCAGTAATGCAGAAAACTCCTGCATTTCCTCGGGAGCTAGATGAGAAAGCTTTGTCTGGAGATCATTCATGATACAAGGATTCTTCCCCAAACTATCACTCAGGCTCATACTGCATGGGAGAGCTTCACTTGCAGACTCGGGTGGAACAGCTACAATGCAGACTGGGTTATTTTCGTCCCGCCTGTGATATAACTTTAGCATGTTGATGTGACAAAGTTCCTTGTTCTTTCTACGATCTGGTGTGGCGATGACATAGTGTCATAAAGACTTTGTAGTTAATTGTAGAGAAGTATATTTTAGACTTGTGGTCGAGCGGCTTTTATATCTTGTAGTAGTTTCCCCACCAGATGTCATGTAGTGACGGGAGAGGTAAAGAATAGTATGGGACTATTTTTATTTGTCTTGGAAATATCAAACAGGTATAATAGTATAAGTCCTGGGTAGCTACCTCCCTGTCTCGCTATCTCTCTCTCTCTCTCTCTGTTCTAAAGCTAATCTCCGTCTCGACCTCTCTCTAGGGTCGCTTGTCTCCTTCTCAACTCTCTTTCCTCACATCTCGTGTAGTAGGGTGTGTGTGTCACGTATCTTCCTCATGGCAACAGAACTTTCTCACGAGAGGACTGCTGACAGCTAACTGAATCATCTCCTTACTGGCCGCTGTCGTCAGCTTTCCCCCGTGTAAGCGTTTAGCGCTGCTCGCTTCTCGCAAACACAACACCTTCTCATCATTTGACTTCCTGCTTCTATCTGTCTCTCTATCTATCTATTTATCTATCTATCTAGTATGATTTGCAATTATAATATGGAGACCTACCACATTGCTCTGCCGCGCAAAATGGCGTACCATCGACATTTAATAGTCATAACATATTAATACATACTACATACACATTATAATGAACTTATAAGCTAATTAAGTGAAATACATAATATTGTAAAGTAACATAATTGTATGAATATTGTATACATATATTATTCATAGTGAATAGTGATTATTCAGTAATATTACGCATATAATTGTGCAATGGTAATACTGCTAGGTTATTACATTACATATTTGAGTTATCACTTTAGTAATGTCTAATATTTCACCTAACTTGTATGATGATACTGGTAATACAGAATTGTGCTATAATTGTATGACTTATAATATTGTACTAACATTGTGGTACTACATAATTGTAACATTTTATGAATTGTTACCAAATATTGTGTTAATGCATAATTGTGTTGGCCTTATAATTGTAGTTACATAAAAGTTACATCTTGTTAATGCAACTGTTTTGTCGTTACATAATTGTTACATATCGTTTGTAGGTACATAATTGTTGTTAAAGTTACATAAAAGTTACATCTTGTTAATGCAACTGTTACATAATTGGCAAAGTGTAACATAATGCAATCGTTTGTCGTTACATAATTGTTACATATCGTTTGTAGGTACATAATTGTAGTTAAAGTTACATAAAAGTTACATCTTGTTAATGCAACTGTTACATAATTGGCAAAGTGTAACATAATGCAATCGTTTGTCGTTACATATCGGTTGTAGGTACATAATTGTAGTTAGTGTAACATAATGCAATCGTTTGTCGTTACATAATTGTTACATATCGTTTGTAGGTACATACTTGTAGTTAAAGTTACATAAAAGTTACATCTTGTTAATGCAACTGTTACATAATTGGCAAAGTGTAACATAATGCAATCGTTTGTCGTTACATAATTGTTACATATCGTTTGTAGGTACATAATTGTAGTTAAAGTTACATAAAAGTTACATCTTGTTAATGCAACTGTTACATAATTGGCAAAGTGTAACATAATGCAATCGTTTGTCGTTACATAATTATAATATGGAGTAACAATTGTAATAACTGCAGTCCTAACATATGCTGCGGTCGATGATAGTGATGATGTGTCGTGCCACTTGTATGTGGAGACAACAATTTGCTTTTTTTGTTTGTAGTTTATGTGGTATTTTGGCTTATGTAGTAACACTTACACTTATTTTCATTTGTTTGTTATGTGATCTTACTCTATTTCTCTTTTTTCTGTTTTACTTTTCTTTCTTTCTTTCTTTTTTTTTTTTTTTGTATGTATTGATTTTCCATAGTTTGTTTCTCTTTGCTTGTGTACGCTTGTTTCCATGTTGTTCATGGTTACATAATTACTGGCTAATTTTCTTGGGATACTTTTTCAAAGTTTAGTTTATATTGCACAGATACTATAAAATGATATTATATAGTCCCATATTTTGTTATTTTATATAAAAAAATATATATATATATACATATATACAGTATTAACTATACACACTGACTTGTTCACCTGTACCTCTCGTGAGTAATATGTGTGTCAGCACTGTGTGGAAATCATTGTCTTCACGATTGTGTTGAAGATGTTCACTCTTGCTAACGGCATTTGTGTTGGCCATTTTTTTTTTTTTTTTTTCTAGTTTACCTTGTAACTTAATTTGTATGTTTCCACTAGGTAGCATTAATTAATAAATGTTTAATACAGTTCTTTTAATTGCTCACTGAGTAACTGTGATTGGATATTTTCTTTATTACTTTGTAGATGTAATAATGTATAGTTGTATGTATGAAACACGTATTTTATGTAGGTATAAATGGTAACACTCGTTGGTAGTAAATAAATGTTATAATAAATGAATGAATATATACAGTGTAGAATATTTATTGTTGGTGATTATTTAGTGATTGAGTTATGCAGATAACTGAAGTAAGTATGTGTATTTAAGCTGTAACTATACAGCACGTTTTATATGTTTGTGCAGAAGCTTATTGTCTATCACTGTGTATTGTATAAATGAAGTAACTATGTAACTTACTAATTTTTACCGTGGTGAGAATGGTGTGAGTGGTGGTGCACGTGGTGATAGCGTTGTCCTTCGCGGGTTGATTGGCGCGCTGTCGTCTCAGCACATGGTGACGTCGGCTTCCCACACTGGTAGCTGTGGTGAGTGAATGAGTAGCGATGAGTAACTTGAGTGAAGACGGGTAAGACGAGTTGTGAATATGGACTTGATGTTTTGCTGGCTTGACCTCTTCACACCTGCGTAAGCGGTGGGGGTTGGGTGGATGTAGCAGAGAGAGGAGGGTGAGGTCTGGTGGTTATGAGTTGTGAGTCGTCTCTCACTCTTCGTTTGTTTGTTTGTTTGTTTGTTTGTTTTCTTTCTTTCTTGATGTATTCTTGGTCCTTTTTTCTTGTGATTTACTCGTTGTGGGATGAAGACTGCCGCTTCTTGTAGGTGCGTGTAGAAGATTATACAGACGACGTAGAGTTGTTAATTGTAGTTGATTGTAGATGGCTGTAGTTGATTGTAGATGGCTGTAGACTTTGTAGAACTGAAGCTAACCTTGTAGTCTCGGTTGCTTTTGTAGAAATTTGCTTTTAATTCGGAGACGATGTCCGCAGATTTGCTGGTTTGTCGTTAAGCTACTTGCAAGGCGTCGAGTGATCTCTTGACCTCTGCATCAGCGTAATGATCTGGGAGACGGAGGGGGCAGGAGCTGATATTGTTGGTTGTTGTCAATCTTGATATTTTGTAGGAATTTAATGTTGATTCGTAGACGAGGTTCGTATACGTTCGCTGCTACCAAATGTCATAAAGACTTTGTATCATAAAGCAGCGACTTTGTATTTGCTTGTAGAGGCGTATATTTTAGACTTGTGGTCGAGCGGCTTTTATATCTTGTAGTAGTTTCCCCACCAGATGTCATGTAGTGACGGGAGAGGTAAAGAATAGTATGGGACTATTTTTATTTGTCTTGGAAATATCAAACAGGTATAATAGTATAAGTCCTGGGTAGCTACCTCCCTGTCTCGCTATCTCTCTCTCTCTCTCTGTTCTAAAGCTAATCTCCGTCTCGACCTCTCTCTAGGGTCGCTTGTCTCCTTCTCAACTCTCTTTCCTCACATCTCGTGTAGTAGGGTGTGTGTGTCACGTATCTTCCTCATGGCAACAGAACTTTCTCACGAGAGGACTGCTGACAGCTAACTGAATCATCTCCTTGCTGGCCGCTGTCGTCAGCTTTCCCCCGTGTAAGCGTTTAGCGCTGCTCGCTTCTCGCAAACACAACACCTTCTCATCATTTGACTTCCTGCTTCTATCTGTCTCTCTATCTATCTATTTATCTATCTATCTAGTATGATTTGCAATTATAATATGGAGACCTACCACAATAGTTGACATCACTGAGTTTCTTCTCCACGAAGTAAGGACCACTAAACTTGGCTTGAAGCGGTTGCCCATGCACCGGTAGCAGAATCAAAACCTGATCTCCTGGCTGAAAGTGGCGTAACCTGGACTTCTTATCATACCAAGTCTTCATCTTCTCCTGAGTAGCTCCTAAATTCTCTCTCGCCACCTGTAAAGCAGTGTACAGCCGTTCTTTGAACTTCTGCACATACTTCAGCAGGTTGACGTTATCTTCCTCCGACAGCCAGCATTCATTGAGTAGCTTAAGGGGTCCTCTCACTTCATGGCCAAACAGTAGTTCAAAGGGTGAGAAGCCCAGTGATTCATTTGGAGATTCTCTTGTGGCAAATACAACGAATGGAAGACCTTTATCCCAATCTTTCTGATGTTCCAAACAGTATTTCCTGAGCATCGATTTCAGTGTTTGATGATATCTCTCCAACGCTCCTTGGGTCTGGGGATGGTAAGCGGAAGACGTGATCTGGGTGATGCCCAACTCTATCAGAGACTGCTTGAAAACATTTGACATGAAATTACTTCCCGGTCTGACCAAACTTGGTGAAGAACCCTAGCATTTCCTTAACCACGTTCTTTGCTGAGATATTTCTAAGTGGAATGGCTTCAGGATAACAAGTAGCCATATCAATCAGGGTCAACACATAAGAAAATCCTGAAGAAGTCTTAGGAAGAGGGCCCACAATATCCACCAACACACGGGTGAAATGCGCCTCAAAAGGAAGAATGGGAACTAGAGGTGCAACCCTTTTGATCTCATTACACTTCCCCACAACGTGACAGGTGTGACAAGACTTACAATACCAGGAAATATCTCTGAAGATACCTGGCCAGTAGAAGTGTTTCAAAATGCGTACCACAGTCTTCCTCACTCCAAGGTGTCCTGCCAAACTGGAATCATGAGCCACTCCAATGATATCCTGCCTACAAACACGAGGGATGAGAACTTGATGTACAACCTCCCATTCACAGTCGGCTGATGCTGTTGGGGGTCTCCACTTCCTCATAAGTACTCTTGACTTTATATAATAACAAGTAGAAGCACCATCTGACTCTTCCTCACTGCAAGCAGAGTTAGCTAGACCTTTCAACTCAGGGTCAGCAACCTGCAACTCAACCAACTCTTGACGAGACAAATTATCAACACTACTGGGTACTGCTTCATCAGGTCAGTGGTCCAAATTATCAAGAAAAGTGTCAGCTATGATATCATCATCATCATCATTATCCTCTAAGTTATCAGTAACTTTAGACTTAGCCCTAGTGACCGCACATGCAGAGAACACATCAGGGACATCACAATCCTGGGTCGCAGTTACTGGTTCACTAGACAACTGAGGAGCTGAACACACTTGACTTCCACCAACATCATTTCCAAGTAAGAAAGTTACACCTGACATTGGGAGTATCTCAACCGACCCAACCATGACGGAACCATTAACAACATCAGACTGTAAATTCACTCTGCACAGAGGGACAGAGAAGTAATTATTCTCTGCACCTTGTAAGATTACAGTTTCATCAGAGGAATTAACATTAAAGCCTAGAACACTGGTCCTCATAAGGAATTGGCAAGCAACTGTATCACGATATTTTTTAACTGATTTCCTGTCATTACTGTCCAGAGGACTGACAAAACCATCAGACAGGAGATTAGCACATGAACCCTTGAGAGTGTCACCCACGTTAATGCTCAAAAGAGGAGCTTCATCATGAGAATTTAATTTACCCCTCAAAGCACGTTCAGTTTACTCGGTTAAAGAATTCCGCGAACTCTCAAGGGCGGACACTAGACCAATTGACTGAATATTTAAAGACTCCTTTTTGTTCACATCACGCTGTCTCCTGAAACATTTCTCCGTATTATGACCAAGCTTACTACAATAAGTAAATATACTTTTTTGAAATCTAGAGCTGGAGCTGGTATTTACTTCCTGAGAAACATCATCTTTATTCTCTTTCCCGTTACCTGTACTCTGCGTAGAGGTAACATACTTACTCTCAGCTTTCCTTTTTTCTTAAGAATATCTCTGGTGAGTGAAAACATATTCATCAGCTAAAACTGCAGCATCAGACAAATTATCTATTCTTTTCTCATTAAGATATAGGCTTACATCTTTATTAATACACCTTTTCAAGTCCTTCAGCAAAATCATATACTTAAATTTATCAAAATCAGAATATACATTCTTAGAATTTAACCACTGCTCTAACAGATCTTCTTTGATTTTTTGCATAATCGACATGGGATTGCTTATCTTGCTTATAAGTTGTCCAAAATTTTACTCTATAGCCTTCAAGAACAAGCTCATAGGCCTTAAGAATCAAGCTCTTAACTACATCAAAATTATCAGTATGATCCTGAGGCAAAGATGCATAAGTTACTTGAGCTTTACCGGTAAGAACACTCTGATAGAGTACTGGTCAATAATTTTTGGGCCAATTAAAACCTGTAGCTACCCTCTTAAACAACTGAAAATACTTTGTTAAATCAGATTCATTAAAAGGAGGGACAAGTTTAACATTTTTAGCCTCATCAAAATCATCAGAGCTAGATGATCCAGTTCCACCTAATTTCATGCGATACTCATGGTCTGCGTGAATCCTAGCAAGTTCAATTTGTGCCTGAGCCTGTGCCTGTGCCTCCTGAATACGAGCCAGAGACTCAGCCTCCTTAGCCTCAGCCTCCTTAGCACAAGGACGAAATTCAGCCTCCTTAGCACGAGCCTGAAACTCAGCCTCTTTAGCACGTGCCTGAAACTCAGCCTCTTTAGCACGAGCCTGAAACTCAGCCTCCTTAGCACGAGCCTCCTGCAGGGCTAGCTGTAATTTAGCAATTTTAATCTGCGTTTGCTCATCTGGAGGAGTTACATTAAACAAGCTTTTCTTAATCATAACAACAATTTGGTCTTTAGAATGATGAGAGCGAACAGCAATTCCCAATTGTTGAGCAACAAGCTTAAGTTCATTCATTGTTCTGTTTTCTACATCACACACTGTTTGCACATTTGACAAAAAATCTTTGGCTTCATCAAGTGTAGTAATAGTAGACATCATGAATAAATCACAGTCACAAAATATCAAGCAATATCCTTTTGATAATATCCTGAATATCCTGATAGGAGGTCGCCAAATTTATGTTACGGAACAGAGAGAGATAATGAACACTTCAAGTGCGAATACTAGAATCACTACTGTCCCGCAAAGTTCCAGGTTCAAAACAAGAGATATGTAAAATTACATGTTAAAGTTTAATGATCAAACTAACAACTAAACATTCAGGACTCATAAGGATAATGTAATGACACAACAGGTTACATATATGGTTAAATGCAATAGCCTCTATTAACACGAATTTAGCAAGAACAAATTTATCTAAGTCAGCCCTGATAAATGAGAGAACCGAATAATGCTCAGTTAGAGTAAGATATAATATCATTACGGATACAAAATATTCACACACACCACAAACTCAGCCAGGAGACAGGGCGTGTGTACTGGGCATTCCCCAGGCCCTGTCTTCCCTCTTACCCCACTCAAGCCAACCACCACCAACCGGGCTACAGCAAGGCCCGGTCTCCTCTAATGGGGAGAGAATCAACAACAACAACAACAAAATATTTACACACACCACAAACTCAGCCAGGAGACAGGGCGTGTGTGCTGGGAATTCCCCCAGACCCTGTCTTCCATCTTACCCCACTCAAGCCAACCACCACCAACCGGGCTACAGCAAGGCCCGGTATCCTCTAATGAGGAGAGAATCAACAACAACAACAAAATATTATTAACTCTGGCTGACAATATGAACTTTACATAAATCACAAAAACCTTACCAGGCCTGCGAATTAACGCCTCAGGCTATACAGTACAAGAAAAATGGTAAAAACACTTATACTCAAATTATACAGCAGCTAGATGGCTGGAGACTTCCTGAGCACTCACAAAAATAATAATACACTATACAGGGGAGGACAGAGATGTAAACAAAATGAGGAGATCTAAGTGGCAACTAATGCAGAGACTGAGCTCATTATATAGGGGGCGGCAGAGCTTGATTCAACTTGCAAAAAGGACGCGCAAATGAGGGCACAGAGGACGAAGAGTTGACGCTTCTGCTATGAACAACAGAAAGAACGACTTACTCTACTATAAGGGGGAGAAGGGGGGAGTGAGATAGAACACACAAGCCTGGTCTCTATGGAAGCCAGGAGGCGAATCGTAATCAAACATGCAGCATACTGTACGTTAGAATTATGCAAAGGATGATGAAATCATAGGCTATGTAACATCTCCCCACAAAGAAAAAGAAATTTACAAAGGAAATTTCTTATTACTCTGAAACAATCGGTCTAAAGTCTAGATAAGCAATCTGGAATAACATTTTCTTTCTCCTTGACATGTTCTATGTCTAATGAATACTCCTGAAGAAGTAGACTCCATCTTGTCAATCTCTGATTTTTATATTTAAAATTACTAACGAATTTCAGTGGGTTATGATCGGTATAAATGACTATGGGGTCAAAACCAGAACACAAATAAAATGAAAAATGCTTTAAACCCAAAATCAAAGCCAAAAGCTCTTCCTCAATAGTTAAGTAGTTCTTTTGAGGTGGAGTGAACTTCTTACTGTAATAAGATACAGGGTGTTCAATACACTTAGCATGCTCTTGCAGCGAAACAGCTCCAGCTCCTATATCACTTGTGACCACAGCCATCTTAAAAGGCTTAGCAAAATATGGAGTAGGGAACACTGGCTGACTTAATAGGATAGCTTTAAGTTTACTGAAAGAGGATTCACAGTTATCGGTCCAGACAAATTTAACTCCCTTTTCAGTAGGTCTGTAAGTGGTGATACAAGAATTGAAAAGTTAAGAACAAATCTCCTGTAATAACCTACCATTCCCAAAAATCTGTGTAGCTCTTTCCTACTTTTAGGTCTGGGAAGATCTCTTATAACCTGAACCTTAGCTCCTGATATTGCAACATGTCCATCACCAATTACGTACCCAAGGTACCGAAATTTAGCTTGACCAAACTCACACTTTGAGAAAGTAGCTACAAGATTAGCCTAAACCAAACGCTCAAGAAATTTACTGACATGGCATAGGTGATCTTTCCAGTTGTCACTGAAGATTAATACATCATCAATATAAACAACACACCCTGCCAAACCCTCTCTTACAACATTCATGAGCTTCTGAAAAGTGGCTGGTGCATTCTTCATACCATATGGCATTACAGAACATGCAAAAGTCTTTCCAAGTGTTACAAAACATGATATCTCCCTAGCACGATCAGTCATAGATACTTGTCAGTATCCCATTAACAAATCAAACTTACTTATGTACCTAGCCTGTCCTATTTTGTCTATGCAATCTTCCATGCGAGGGAGAGGGTGTGTCTGTTTTGGTTGTCTGATTAACACGTCTGTAGTCGATGCAAAGCCGCTGTGACCCCCCTGGCTTAGGGACTAGAATGACAGGAGAACTCCACTCGCTCTGGACAGGGCTCAATCATCTTGTGGTCCAACAGGTAGCCAAGCTCCCTCTGGATGAGAGGAACTTTCACTGGGTTCACACGGTAAGGAGGCAGTACAATTGGCTTTGCGTCTCCAACATCAACATCATGCATCAACACAATGGTTCTTCCTGGAGTGTCACGGAACACTTGCGGGTACTCCTGCAGTAATGCCGAAAACTCCTGCCTTTCCTCGGGAGCTAGATGAGAAAGCTTTGTCTGGAGATCATTCATGATACAAGGATTCTTCCCCAGACTATCACTCAGGCTCATACTGCATGGGAGAGCTTCACTTGCAGACTCGGGTGGAAGAGCGACAGTGCAGACTGGGTTATTTTCGTCCCGCGTGTGATATAACTTTAGCATGTTGATGTGACAAAGTTGCTTCTTCTTTCTACGATCTGGTGTGGCGATGACATAGTTGACATCACTGAGTTTCTTCTCCACGAAGTAAGGACCACTAAACTTGGCTTGAAGAGGTTGCCCATGCACCGGTAGCAGAATCAAAACCTGCTCTCCTGGCTGAAAGTGGCGTAACCTGGACTTCTTATCATACCAAGTCTTCATCTTCTCCTGAGCAGCTCCTAAATTCTCACTCGCCACCTGTAAAGCAGTGTACAGCCGTTCTTTGAACTTCATCACATACTCCAGCAGGTTGACGTCATCTTCCTCGGACAGCCAGCATTCATTGAGTAGCTTAAGGGGTCCTCTCACTTCATGGCCAAACAGTAGTTCAAAGGTTGAGAAGCCCAGTGATTCATTTGGAGATTCTCTTGTGGCAAATACAACGAATGGAAGACCTTTATCCCAATCTTTCTGATGTTCCAAACAGTATATCCTGAGCATCGATTTCAGTGTTTGATGATATCTCTCCAACGCTCCTTGGGTCTGGGGATGGTAAGCTGAAGACGTGATCTGGGTGATGCCCAACTCATTCAGAGACTGCTTGAAAACATTTGACATGAAATTACTTCCCCGGTCTGACCAAACTTGGTGAAGAACCCTAGCATTTCCTTAACCACGTTCTTTGCTGAGATATTTCTAAGTGGAATGGCTTCAGGATAACAAGTAGCCATATCAATCAGGGTCAACACATAAGAAAATCCTGAAGAAGTCTTAGGAAGAGGGCCCACAATATCCACCAACACACGGGTGAATGGCGCCTCAAAAGGAAGAATGGGAACTAGAGGTGCAACCCTTTTGATCTCATTACACTTCCCCACAACTTGACAGGTGTGACAAGACTTACAATACCAGGAAATATCTCTGAAGATACCTGCCCAGTAGAAGTGTTTCAAAATGCGTACCACAGTCTTCCTCACTCCAAGGTGTCCTGCCAAACTGGAATCATGAGCCACTCTAATGATATCCTGCCTACAAACACGAGGGATGACAACTTGATGTACAACCTCCCATTCACAGTCGGCTGATGCTGTTGGGGTCTCCACTTCCTCATAAGTACTCTTGACTTTATATAATAAACAGTATAATCACCATCTGACTCTTCCTCACTGCAAGCAGAGTTAGCTAGACATTTCAACTCCAGGGTCAGAAACCTGCAAGTTAACCAACTCTTGACGAGACAAATTATCAACACTACGGGGTACTGCCTCATCAGGTCAGTGGTCCAAATTAGCAAGAAAAGTGTCAGCTAGGATAACATCATCATCATCATTATCCTCTAAGTTACCAGTAACTTTAGACTTAGCCCTAGTGACCGCACATGCAGAGAACACATCAGGGACATCACAATCCTGGGTCGCAGTTACTGGTTCACTAGGCAACTGAGGAGCTGAACACACTTTACTTCCACCAATATCATTTCCAAGTAAGAAAGTTACACCTGACATTGGGAGTGTCTCAACCAACCCAACCATGACAGAACCATTAACAAAATCAGACTGTAAATTCACTCTGCACAGAGGGACAGAGAAGTAAATATTCCCTACACCTTGTAAGATTACAGTTTCATCAGAGGAATTAACATTAAAGCCTAGAACACTGGTCCTCATAAGGAATTGGCAAGCACCTGTATCACGATATTTTTTAACTGATTTCCTGTCATTACTATCCAGAGGACTGACAAAACCATCAGACAGGAGATTAGCACATGAACCCTTGAGAGTGTCACACACTTTAATGCTCAAAAGAGGAGCTTCGTCATGAGAATTTAATTTAACCCTCAAAGCACGTTCAGTTTGCTCGGTTAAAGAATTCTGCGAACTCTCAAGGGCGGACACTAGACCAATTGACTGAATATTTAAAGACTCCTTTTTGTTCACATCACGCTGTCTCCTGAAACATTTCTCCGTATTATGACCAAGCTTACTACAATCAGTACATATACTTTTGAAATCTAGAGCTGGAGCTGGTATTTACTTCCTGAGAAACATCATCTTTATTCTCTTTCCTGTTACCTGTACTCTGCGTAGAGGTAACATACTTACTCTCAGCTTTCCTTTTTCTTAAGAATATCTCTGGTGAGTGAAAACATATTCATCAGCTAAAACTGCAGCATCAGACAAATTATCTATTCTTTTCTCATCAAGATATAGGCTTACATCTTTATTAATACACATTTTCAAGTCCTTCAGCAAAATCATCTACTTAAATTTATCAAAATCAGAATATACATTCTTAGAATTTAACCACTGCTCTTACAGCTCTTCTTTGATTTTTTGCATACTCGACTTGGGATTGCTTATCTTGCTTATAAGTTGTCTAAATTTTACTCTATAGCCTTCAGGAACAAGCTCATAGGCCTTAAGAATCAAGCTCTTAACTACATCAAAATTATCAGTATGATCCTGAGGCAAAGATGCATAAGTTACTTGAGCTTTACCGGTAAGAACACTCTGATAGAGTACTGGCCAATAATTTTTGGGCCAATTAAAACCTGTAGCTACCCTCTTAAACAACTTAAAATACTTTATTAATTCAGATTCATTAAAAGGAGGGACAAGTTTAACATTTTTAGCCTCATCA
>NC_136969.1:16309691-16512191 GCF_032717465.1 Coenobita brevimanus
AACAAGTCTTTCTGTATAAGCGTATCATCAACTGTTGTTTTAATGTAATTTCATAAAGTTCACTAGATCATTTAATGAATTTGGAGCATTGTATTGCAGAGGCATTTGCTAATAAAATTCATGATATGTTTGCATCATATAACCACATATCAATAAGCCTGGGACAAAATTTTTTAAGCTTGGGAGATTCTCTGTCAAATTGTGTAACATCGGATTTTTAAAGGGATGCCACAGGGAAGTGTGCTTAGTCCTACTTTAAAATTATGATCAATGATATTCTCACCATATCACCACTGACTTTATGACCCACTAATTGTGCAATTGCCTCACCAATCCTTGGCTGGGATTCAATACGTAAGTCCATGGGAATGATCAAGTTTCACTTGGAAGTGCAAGTATATACAAAAATGTAACCAAGGAATTGCTGGAATGATTTTTACCTTGACATAGATGATAAGTCACGATACCGTCCAGAATATTAATGGATAAGTCCTTATTGTCCACTAGACCTATGCAGAAAAATGTTGGTCGCCCGCATTCCCGTTCAGAAATGCGCTCGTAGGCTACGAGTATGCTGAAATATCACAAACTTTACGGCTGACATAGGAAAAGAGAAGCCAGTGATGGTTCGCCCACACCAATGACGGCTAGACTGCAGAACTGTGATTACTCCATCATTCACCAGTTGATCCCTGCTGTCTCACTTGACAACTTGTGTACAGTTTGTTGGCTCGCGCAAATACCAGCCAAAGGACGCTACAGAGGTGAGTATACATGTTCCTATTTGTTGCCCTGGTACTTGTAAAAACGTACTGACACAGTATGATGGGTCGTAATAGACTTTATCTCTCCACTTTATGCAGATATCCATGACACATAAAATGAATTGTCTATTTATCTCATTTTGTATTCTGTATAGAGTCTCAGGGGCATATTTAATAATTCCCTGAGACAAGCTGTGACTTGGATGCCCATGTCTTGTCGTATCTCGCACAGATATGAAGATCATTGCTGTAAGACTCGAGAAGAGTCTTGGGTCATGTTCATGTTCAAAGTCTGTAGACAGGAGTCCAGACTAAATTCGCTGTAAGGGTCCTGCAAAGAACCGCCTGTCGCCTGGAAGAAACCAAAACGGGGTTGACAGGTGTAAGACCTCACTATGAAGTGGAAAGAAATTCCCCCACTGCTGACATCTCCTGAAGGTCTTCAGCAATGCCACCGGAGTCCATTTGGAACACACGTGCCAAGCATGCCCAGGAAAGACCCCCACTGCGCCCGTGCTGCTCAGTTTACGTCTTGTCCCGCCATTACAGGAATTTTCACCAAATTACCCCAGCGTGCTGGCTTCGACAGAGACCATCCACCTTAGAAATACGAGAGTGAATTGGACTTGTTTCAGGATAAATGTACACTTGAAACTGGAAGGCGTGACGCTCATGATACTCAGTGTGTTAGGAAAAACGGGTGATCAGAAAGTAATTATAAGATGAGAATTAGTGTAAGTGGAAAGAATTGTTATTAAAACTACACTATGTAAATATCAGTAAATATGTGATAGCAAGGAAATAAAGTGGAAACGGGCATGAATAAAACGTATAAGTTGAACATTACTGTAAGTTGTCATAATTGATGTCACATTCTGGTCAGTATGTGATAGGAAATATACAGTGGAAGATGTTGTAATGTTAGTAGTAAGGTATTTTATGTTGATTACTTGTGTAAGATGAAACAAATGATATCGCGATAACACTCCTGTAGTACGCGCAAATATGACCCATCGTGTCAGAAACTTTATCAATTATATCAAGTGTTTACATGTGCAATGTTAGTGTAGTTATATAAGTATAGGTTAGCATGCGCATTTCGTGTGTATTATGCGCTATTATTACGCTATATATTTACGTAATGAAATAATCTCAAAACAGTTCTATAAAGTTGAAAATATAATAATATTAAAATATTATGTTATGTACGAGTTGAAAAAGTCAGCGAGTTCATATGCATGGATGTGTGTAAATGTATGTATGTAATGTAAAACAGTTCAATATAATGTATATATGGTATAATGTTATATATATTATATATAAAATATTATATATATATATAACCATAATATTTTATATATTCACGATAGGTACAATGGTTATTTCTGCTCTTTTGTATAAAAAATCACATGATGTTTGTATAAACATCTTACTTCATTGGTTTCCCAAACACCATGAGTTTGATGCCACACGTAGGGAGAACACGGGAGGTGGGACGTGGTGATTGGCCGATGCCACCCGGAGAAATCAATAAATTTCTGTGGCAAGTCAGGGTATGTTAGTTGGGAGGGCAGTCCCAGTGCCCCAGCTGCCTTTGTGCCCTGTGTTAACCAGGCATCGGAAGACGCTTCCCCCCGTCTCCAGCAATGCGGTGCAGTCATATTTTCCTGCCTCCTGTTTCCCTGTCACTTTCTACCATCATCACCATGAGTGTGGAGGTTGCTAATCGAGATATGGCTTGCTCGGCGCCTGACCAATACTTTCCGGAGTTTTATGAGATGACATCCCTTTGAGTTTTTTTTAGAGACCGACCTTTTCTATGCATTTCCATAGGGCCCCTCCCACCGATATGAGGTGCCTGTGTTGGGGATTCATGCTGCAGCTCAGTCTGCCTCTCATGTACTGAGGTTCCCATGGAGGTTGGATGCTGTCTTCTCCACCTCTTTCTCAGATCTGATCTCCCACCTAGTGCGAATCATCAACGGACTAGGGAGCGAAGGTAGGAAGAAAGGTTCTTTTTGCTCGATAATAGAGGAGCTGCATTCACTGATAGTCTAGTGAAGAGTTTTAGGGGACTAGGCAGGTTCTGTTAATAGAGATTTAGAGGGTGTCGTATACTTTCCTACACCCTCGGGGTCTGTGTATTTAGCATAAACTCAGACTAGATTCTCTGTTAAAGCCATTTTTGAAATGCCTCTCCTGCTTATATATATATATGTTGTTTATATATTATAATTATATATGTATATATGTGTACATGTATATATGCAGTGTATGTTGGCTTATACAGTGTGCAGTGTATATATTTTTATATATATAAAATATAAAAAAAAAATCCTGAGTGAGTTAACGGCTTGAGCTTGACCGGTGTGTTGGACTGCTCTGTTTTGGGGATATTATTATAATATAGTAGTTTATCTGCCACACGTAAGTTAATGTTTATTGTCAGCACATGATAGATTTATTAGGTTCTTTTGATATTGCTATTATTTATAAGAATTATTGATTTAGAATCACTGTTATTGCCCTAGCTAATGTCACATGTTATATTAGTGTTAAGTCTTTATTTTTATGCCAGGTCTGTATTGCAAGGTTTTAGAGGTTTTGTAACCCAAGGGCTAGTTTATGTTCTGGTTTATCTTTATTATTAACATTCGGAACTTTAGGATAACTTCTGCAAGAGCTAGTTTGGCAATCCTGTTTGAACCTGTTTGTTTTTGTTCTTGTAGCTTTAAGTTAGTGTTAAGTAAACTAATTTAAGTATTTTTAATTGCCTATTTCATTCCTCCTTTTGGTCATTGGTATGTTTTACACTTTATCACCATTTTCCCCCATTTAAGCTTACGACTTGGTGTGGCTAACTGCCACTTGGTATTCTAAAATTTCCGTTGCGCACTTTACAGGCTATCAGATAGTCCTTTAGCCCCTCCATGTCGTAACAAAGTGGCGACCTCGCCAGGATTGTCAATACTAGGTTTTGTAGGGTTTAAGAAAGATTGTGTAAGCTGTCATAGTCCCTGAGAGCTGTATATTTACTTGTTGGTGTACCGAGCTTAAGCAGTCATGGAAACGGATGCCCATGCACGTGTAAATTTGCCACCTGTGGTTGAGGGTGTTGTAGAGTCAGAGCCTGAATCCCCTCATCCTAGATCAGAAGATCGGGGTTCCCCTGTCTCTAATAGATTTTTGCAGGATATCAGGTTGGTGCAGGCTGAGTGGGAACATGAGGTTCAGATGGAGCAAATGAAGGTAGAGGTAGAGCAGGCAAAGATAGAGCGAGCTAGAGAACAGGCAGAGCAAGCTAGAGAATAAGCAAAGATAGGCAAAGATGGAGCGAGCTAGAGAGCAAGCAAAGTAGAACAGCAATGTAGAGAGCAGCAAAGCTTGAACAGGCCATGTTAGAGCAGCAGGCAAAGCTAGAACAAGCAAAGTTAGAGCAGCAGGCAAAGATAGAACAGATGAAGTTAGAACAAATGAAACTTGAGCATGAATATCGTATGAGATCCTCCGAAGGCCAGATAAATTCTTCCCATTCCTTCTCAGGTTTCAGTACTACTGATCCCACTAAATTAGTACCTCCTTTTGATGAGACCCTTGTTTTGGAGTTCTTCTCACGTTTTGAAAAAATGGCCTAAAGACCGATGGCCTACCCTAGTTCATACTGTGCTTAAAGGCAAGGCCCTCAGAGTGTTTGACAGCTTAAGTTTTCAAGAATGCTCAGATTATGAGGTTTTGAAGAGCTCAGTTTTACATGCTTATGAATTAAGACCTGAGGCATACCGTCAGCGGTTTAGGAATGCTAAGAAACGCCCCCAGGAGTCTTACTTAGAGTTTGCTAGGCATGTGACTGACACTTTCCAAACGTGGATTAGAAGTGAAAACGTGGCAGATTGTGATAACCCAAGCTGTAGTAGGTTAAGGGATATTGTAATCCTTGAGAATTTCATGGATAAATTACACAGTGAATTAAGGATTCATTTATCAGACAAGCAAATTAATACAGTGTCTGAAGCAGCTGTCATTATTGATGATTATGTCTTGCATAAATATGGGAATAAACCTAAGGAATTCTCTAGGAATTTCTCCTCTAAGAAGTATACTCCAAAGAAGTATACCCCACAGCAGAGTAACCAACACTCGGGTAAGCCAGACCTAGCTGTTAATTCCAAACCTAATCCCTCTTCTGCGCCCTCTAATATCTCCTCTAGTTCTTTCAGGCACCCTTATCACTTTTGTACTCATTGCAAGCGTCCAGGTCACAGTGTTGAAAACTGTTTCAAGAAGAATGTTCCATCTAAGCCCGTCAACCTTGTTCGAGGTGGACCAGTGGTGACTCCAGTTTGCCCTTCAGGCCAAAAGGTGACTGGAGAGTCTTCTGTTTCTTCCCCCTCTCAGCTTGTTGTTTCAAAGGATGGGAATAAGGAGCCCAATGATGAATTGCAGGCGGGAGGTGGTATGCTTGCACCCGTTCCTGATGCCACTTCACTTTCTGGAGACGTTGTCCAGGCGGCAGTTAGCAGTGCTTCCCTTGCCTCTTCTTTTGCTCCATGTTTGTTTTCTGGTGCGGTATTGTTGGACGGAGCCGAATTTCCTGTGAAGATTCTGCGTGACACTGGAGCTTCACTTTCGTTGTGGGTAAGCCCTGAAACTAAAGTCCCAACTAAAGAGTTTGTGATGATTCAAGGAGTTACTGGCGCGAAGGTAATCCCTGTGGTCACTGGTGACTTGAAATGTAACCTGTTTGAGGGACAAAAGCGCACCTTGGACTAGTTGACTCGCTTCCTCTTGAAGGTGTTGACCTGCTACTGGGAAATGACTTGGCAGGTGAGAACAAGTGTATTGCCCCTGTTCTGTCTGAGATACCTGTGCCTGATGATCCCCCACAGGTTACTAAAGATGATGTAGATGTATTACCAGCATGCGCTGTGACCAGATCTATGGCACGGACAGAGCAGAGCAGAGACATGTCACTTAGCGAAGGGGAGTCTGGTGATCCTCTGGCCATAGTGGAAACTAGCCAAGAGACGGCGCCCAAAGACACCAATGAGGAAGACTCTGACGATTCCTATTCGTTGGAAGATACATTCATGAATTTACCAGATGATACTTCTCCTGTTCCTGTCGAGGAGGTGAGTGTTGAGAGATTGAAGGAGATGCAGGCAGGTGATCCAGAGATTCAGAAGCTGAGGTTAGTTGCAGTGGAGGATTGCGATGTTGAAAAAGGCGGTTGCTTTTATGTGAAGGATGGAGTATTGTGGAGGCGATGGCGTCCCCCGTATGTTGATGTTGATGACGGAATGTGGGATTGTCATCAGATTGTTGTGCCCAGTGCTTGTAGGAAGGAGCTATTGGAGTTGGCTCACTGTACTCCGTTTTCAGGCCACATGGGTGTTAGGAAGACACTAGAGCGGCTGCGTGCAGAGTTCTACTGGCCGCATATGGCAGCAGATGTGGCCCAGTTTGTGCGATGCTGCCATACTTGCCAAATGGTGGGGAAGCCTAATCAACCCATAGCTAAGTCGCCTCTCATTCCCATTCCTGCCTTTGACCCTCCATTTACTCGTATTATAGTTGATATGGTGGGACCCCTGCCTCCTACATCCTCTGGTAATAAGTACCTACTAACTATAATTGACTCTTCCACTAGATACCCTGAGGCTATCCCTGTTCGTTAACCGAAGGCTAGAACAGTTGTTCGGGCATTGCTTGATTACTTCACTAAGTTTGGGTTGCCAAGGGAGATTCAGTCTGATAGAGGGTCTAATTTTCTTTCAAATGCCTTCCAGCAGTCCATGGCCCAACTTGGTATTGTGCATGTGAAGAGCAGTGCATACCATCCTGAGAGCCAGGGTGCCCTAGAGAGATACCACCAGACCCTTAAGACGATGCTTCGGAAGTATTGCATGGAACACTCAAAGGACTGGGATAGAGGAGTGCCATTCCTCCTGTTTGCCACCCGTGAGGTTCCTCAAGAGAGTTTGGGTTTCTCCCCAAATGAGCTAGTATTTGCCCACAAGGTAAGAGGCCCATTGTCCATCATTAAAGAGGCTTGGTCTAGTGATTCCACCATGAGCCATAATGTACTTGAGTTTGTTAGTGACTTCAAGAACAGGATCTCTAAATGCTTACAAGTGGCTAGAGAGAACTTGAAACAGGCCCAAACCAGTATGAAGAGGTGGTATGATAAGAAAGCTCGTTTGCGAGAATTTAAGGTTGGTGATGAAGTGTTAGTGCTATTGCCTCTTCAAGGACAGCCTCTTGCTGCTAAGTTATCCAGTGGTGCGTAAAGTGGGTAGTACTGATTACTTAGTGCAGACACCAGACAGACGTAAGAAACATCAACTTTGCCATGTTAACATGCTGAAACCTTATTACCGTACTCCAGATGCCCCTGTACCTGTGCATCTAGTCTCACTTGAACAGATTGAGGAGGTTCCCGGCGGTTTGGTAACCCAGGAACAAAATGAGGAGGACTTTGACTTCGATACTGCAAGTGCCTGGCAATGCAATGCTGAGGCCGGCTTTTCCCTTGCTGAAAATGTTTCACATTTGCCACACGATCAGTCACAACAACTATTAACACTTCTTTCTTCATTTAAGGATGTATTTGGTAGCTCCCCTGGACGGACGACCTGGATTGAGCATGATGTTGACGTGGGTGACACACTCCCCGTTAAGCTGCCACCTTATCGTGTCTGCCCCAAGCGCTTAGGAGTCCTCCCCCAGGAGCTGAAGTACATGCTGGACAATGGTCTGGTCTTCCCGTGTGTGAGCCCGTGGAGCTCCCCTGTGATGCTGCAGCCCAAGCCTGACGGGACAGCGAGATTTTGCATCGACTACCGCAGAGTCAGTGCCCTGACTAGGACCGATACCTATCCCCTGCCTCGACTGGAAGATTGTGTTGACTGCATTGGTTCATCCCACTACATTACTAAGCTGGATCTTAAGAAGGGTTTCTGGGAAGTTTCGTGTTTTGTGGCAGATGGTCAAACTTATTGTTGTACTGTGATGCCTTATGGGATGAAAAATGCCCCCGCTACCTTTCAGAGACTTATGAACAGAGTTGTTACTGGGCTTCCAAACTGTGTGGTGTACTTGGATGATGTAGTAGTGTTGAGTGATGTTTGGGAAGATCACCTAGAACAATTAAAAATGTTACTTTCAAGGCTCTCAGAAGCTCACCTTGTAGCTAACTTAAAGAAATGTGAATTTGTTCAGGCTCAAGTTCAGTACCTTGGCTACGTGGTTGGTCACGGTCGTGTTTGTCCCCCTTCTTCAAAGGTGGAGGCAATTAAGAACTTTGCAGCACCGAAAACCAGGCGTGAGCTTCGAAGGTTCTTGGGGACTGTTGGATATTACCGACGGTTTAAGAACTTTTCAAGTGTTGTGGCCCCACTGACAGATTTGTTAAAGAAAGAGAAGAAATTCTGTTGGACTGAGGATTGTAAAAGTGCTTTTAATTCTGTAAAGGGAATTTTGTGTTGTCACCCTGTGATGCTTGCTCCTAATTTTTCAAGGCCTTTCAAACTGGCCGTTGATGCCAGCAATGTAGGAGCAGGAGCTGTACTTATACAGGACGATGATCTGGGCATAGAACATCCTGTCTGTTATTTCAGTAAAAAGTTCTCTAAGGCTCAATGCAATTATTCAGTTGTTGAAAAGGAACTACTTGCCCTGATCCTTGCCCTGCAGAATTTTTCTGTTTATATTCCTGCTTTTGGGCCGGCAGTCACTGTTTACACCGATCATCACCCCTTAAAGTTTCTAAACCAGTTAAAAGGTAAAAATCAGAGGCTAACACGCTGGAGCCTCTTTCTGCAAGAGTATAACTTGAACATAGAGCATATCAAGGGGGTTGATAACGTGATTGCCGATTGCCTGTCGCGTTTGAGAACGAATTTTCCATCAGGAAAATTCTTTCTTAGGTGTGGGCGTGTTACGTGTGGCAGATATACATTGCTTATATTCATGTAATATTCAGAATCTGGTTCTGTGGGCAGGGAGGGCATGATGCTCTACTCCCTCAAGATGATGTTCGGGCGCGCCAGAACCCGTACAGCTCAACTATCCCAGAGGCTGGTGCAGTGAATGAGTTTGAGGCCGATGCTTTGGGTGTAAGCTACAGTTTCATTTAGCCTCGTAGACTGGTTTCGACCACGCTCCATGGCAGTTTGCATTTATACCGAATCACGGGCACGTGAAACAATCGAAAATGAAGTCTTGTCGCCTGTACAGATAGAAAGATGGCCAGTCTATCAGGACGTATTATTAGAAAGGGCTATTCCTGCGCCATCATTCTGAGTGCAGCTGCTTTCGCTTCATCGACAAGAAAGTGAAAAGATAATAAGAAATTGCCCTGCTCATTCCCTGACTGTTGGCATCAGCGGCTATGAGCTTTAACCCGTTGTCTTTCTACACGTGTACAACGCTCTGTTCTGGCTGGAATAGCTCCCTCCAATTTAGCAGCGGATAGTAGTGTTACTCCTGCCTCAGGCAGGGCACAACCTGGGTTTGCATTGTCTAGCACTTAGAATGTCCGCCTTCTGTTGTTCAGGTCCCAAGACACTCTTTGATATTGCTCAGGCTTCATTTTGGCGAAGAAATGCCTGAGACAAGTTCAGAATGCTCGCTAGCATAGACGCCACTCATAGTAAAGGGTTAGATTTATCATCATTTATGCCATCCATAAGTCCTCCGTATCTACACCCAAGTTAGTATGAGTGCTCGTTTCCAACATAACCTTTATTAGCAGCGTTCGTGAACTTTAGGGATAGGGTTTGGCAATCCTGTTTGAACCTGTTAATGTTTTTCATGCTGCCTGGAGCTTGTAAAGGGTTAGTGCTGCCTTAAAGACCGCGGGAGGCATTGATTTATGTAAATTGCTAAGGTCGGCCAGCCTCCTTTTGAACCAGTGAATACTATCAGAATTTTCAATATTTAAGCTCTTGCATTACTAATCTGTCACTTTGCATTACCCACCAATTATCCTCATGGTATTATTACAGGGCTTAGACTTAGATGGCGCGATTATTTACTCGCCCTGTCCAAGCGTAACAATGCTTGACCCTGTATGTATGTGTGTGTGTGTATGTATGTGTACTGCCGAGTTAACCATATATTTATGTGTGTGCCATGTGTATGTTATCCTGTATGTATGCATGTCCTGTAAGGCCGAGGTAAATATCCGAGGCATGGTCAAGAGTCATCAGGGTATCGCGCCAGAGAGCACAGCGAGCGCAGTCTACCAGTTTTGAACCTGAACTTTACGGTGGGGTACTGAAATCAACATGAAACCTTAGAGGCTCACTTCACGATCGCCATCCTCGGCCCCTCGCCCCAGTTCGGCCCTCAGAGGTTCCCAGGCTCATTCTCTCTGGTATATTCTCTCTCTTCCCCATATGGGGTGGCGTCCCCCCGGCCCTATATAGATACATCCCTATCTTCCTCCAGAAGTGCATGTCCTGCCTCTTGGACTAGAGAGATTTTTTTTGCGAGGAGACAGAAGAGAGAGAGATGGTGGGCATTATCACGTATACTGTCCCCAAGGCTATGGGGCAGGGTGCCCCGAACTCAGGGTGCTTCTCTGGCTTTCAGGAGCAGCATATTGTATACGATGATGCTGTATGACAATGTTTGATTAGAACCACGCATTTGCCATCATTATGGTATCCACAGTTGTTGCAGGTACTTGTGAGTGTCCTCTGAACCAGTTCACGGCTCCAAGTCCCAGTAGTCCTCCACCCTTATCTCCTCCCGTATAGATTACATCTGTGGACACGGGGATGTCACGCTGGTGGTGGTATGGACCTTCATCGCATGCACTTTAATCAGCTCACCATCCTTTCTGGTGGTACATGTGGGGCTGGTTTCAGGTGGTGGTGGTCTCCATCTGGCATCCCTGGCCCCTGACGGTATACAATGGTGGTATGACCGGTGGTGGTGTGACGGTGGTGGTCAGCCATCTGTGAGTGGGGGAAACCATTTTCTTGTACCCAGGTGGTTAAATTCCAGGCGGGCCGTGGTACATGTGGTTCGAAACAGCTCAAACTATCGACACACAGCTGGGCCAGACTGTTTCCTACGATCTGATATTTATAAACTCTTCACAGAATGCTAAGCATGGTACTAACGAGTGAATATTAAAGATTCTGAATATTACTTATGAATATAAGCAATGTATATCTGCCACACGTAACACGTCCACACCTAGGAAAGAATTTTCCTGAGGGAAAATTCGTTCTCAATAGCGCTACAGGCAATCGGCAATGATATGCTCTATGTTCAGGTTATACTCTTGCAGAAAGAGGCTCCAACGGGTTAGCCTTTGATTTTTACCTTTTAACTGGTTCAGAAACTTTAAGGGGTAATGATCGGTGTAAACAATGACTGCCGGCCCAAAAGCAGGTATATAAACAGAAAAATTCTGCAGGGTAAGGATCTGTGCAAGTAATTCCTTTTCAAGAACTGAATAATTGCGTTGAGCCTTTGAGAACTTTTTACTGAAATAACAGACAGGATGTTCTATGCCCAGATCATCGTCCTGTAGAAGTACAGCTCCTGCTCCTACATTGCTGGCATCAACAGCCAGTTTGAAAGGCCTTGAAAAATTAGGAGAAAGCATCACAGGGTGACAACACAAAATTCCCTTTACAGAATTTAAAGCACTTTTACAATCCTCAGTCCAACAGAATTTCTTCTCTTTCTTTTACAAATCTGTCAGTGGGGCCACAACACTTGAAAAGTTCTAAATAAACCGTCGGTAATATTCAACAGTGCACAAGAACCTTTGAAGCTCACGCCTGGTTTTCGGTGCTGCAAAGTTCTTAATTGCCTTCACCTTTGAATAAGGGGGAAAAACACGACCGTGACCAACCACGTAGCCAAGGTACTGAACTTGAGCCTGAACAAATTCACATTTCTTTAAGTTAGCTACAAGGCGAGCTTCTGAGAGCCTTGAAAGTAACATTTTTAATTGTTTTAGGTGATCTTCCCAAGTATCACTGAACACTACTACATCATCCAAGTACACCACACAGTTTGGAAGCCCACTAACAACTCTGTTCATAAGTCTCTGAAAGGCAGCGAGGGCATTTTTCATCCCATAAGGCATCACATTACAACAATAAGTTTGATCATCTGCCACAAAACACAAAACTTCTTGCCAGAAACCCTTCTTAAGATCCAGCTTAGTAATGTAGTGGGATGAACCAATGCAGTCAACACAATCTTCCAGTTGAGGCAGGGGATAGGTATTGGTCCTAGTCAGGGCATTGACTCTGCGGTAGTCGATGCAGAATCTCGCTGTCCCGTCAGGCTTGGGCTGCAGCGTCACAGGGGAGCTCCACGGGCTCACACACGGGGAGACAAGACCATTGTCCAGCATGTACTTCAGCTCCTGGCGGAGGACTCCTAAGCGCTTGAGGCAGACACGATAAGGTGGCAGCGTAACGGGGAGTGTGTCACCCACGTCAACATCATGCTCAATCCAGGTAGTCCGTCCAGGGGAGCTGCCAAATACATCCTTAAATGAAGAAAGAAGTGTTAATAGTTGTTGTGACTGATCGTGTGGCAAATGTGAAACCTTTTCAGCAAGGGAAAAGCCGGCCTCAGCATTGCTTTGCCAGGCACTTGCAGTATCGACGTCAAAGTCCTCCTCACCTTGTTCCTGGGTTACCAAACCGCCGGGAACCTCCTCAATCTGTTCAAGTGAGACTAGTTGCACAGGTACAGGGGCATCTGGAGTATGGTAATAAGGGTTCAGCAGTTAACATGGCAAAATTGATGTTTCTTACGTCTGTTTGGTGTCTGCACTAAGTAATCAGTACTACCCACTTTACGCACCACTGGATAAGGGCCACAAAACTTGCAGCAAGAGGCTGTCCTTGAAGAGGCAATAGCACTAACACTTCATCACCAACCTTAAATTCTTGCAAAACTAGCTTTCTTATCATACCACCTCTTCATGCTGGTTTGGGCCCATTTCAAGTTCTCTCTAGCCACTTGTAACCATTTAGAGATCCTGTTCTTGAAGTCACTAACAAACTCAAGTACATTATGGCTCATGGTGGAGTCACTAGACCAAGCCTCTTTAATGATGGACAATGGGCCTATTACCTTGTGGGCAAATACTAGCTCATTTGGGGAGAAACCCAAACTCTCTTGAGGAACCTCACGGGTGGCAAACAGGAGGAATGGCACTCCTCTATCCCAGTCCTTTGAGTGTTCCTTGCAATACTTCCGGAGCATCGTCTAAAGGGTCTGGTGGTATCTCTCTAGGGCACCGTGGCTCTCGGGATGGTATGCGCTGCTCTTCACATGCACAATACCAAGTTGGGCCATGGACTGCTGGAAGGCATTTGAAAGAAAATTAGACCCTCTATCAGACTGAATCTCCCTTGGCAACCCAAACTTAGTGAAGTAATCAAGCAATGCCCGAACAACTGTTCTAGCCTTCGGGGAACGAACAGGGATAGCCTCAGGGTATCTAGTGGAAGAGTCAATTATAGTTAGTAGGTACTTATTACCAGAGGATGTAGGAGGCAGGGGTCTCACCATATCAACTATAATGCGAGTAAATGGAGGGTCAAAGACAGGAAAGGAAATGAGAGGCAACTTAGCAATGGGTTGATTAGGCTTCCCCACCATCTGGCAAGTATGGCAGCATCGCACAAACTGGGCCACATCTGCTGCCATATGCGGCCAGTAGAACTCTGCACGCTGCCGCTCTAGTGTCTTCCTAACACCCATGTGGCCTGAAAACGGAGTACAGTGAACCAACTCCAACAGCTCCTTCTTACAAGCACTGGGCACAACAATCTGTTGACAATCCCACATTCGGTCATCAACATCAACATACGGGGGATGCCATCGCCTTCACAATACTCCATCCTTCACATAAAAGCCACCGCCTTTTTCAACTTCGCAGTCCTCCACTGCAGCTAACCTCAGCTTCTGAATCTCTGGATCACCTGCTTGCATCTCCTTCAATCTCTCAACACTCACCTCCTCGACAGGAACAGGAGAAGTATCATATGGTAAATTCATGAACGTATCTTCCAAGGAATAGGAATCGTCGGAGTCTTTCTCATTGGTGTCTTTGGGCACCATCTCTGGGCTAGTTTCCACTATGGCCGAAGGATCACCAGACCCCCCCTTCGCTAAGTGACATGTCTCTGCTCTGCTCTGTCCGTGTCATAGATCTGGTCACAGCGCATGCTGGAAATACATCTACATCATCTTCATTAACCTGTGCGGGATCATCAGGCACAGGTATCTCAGACAGTACAGGGGCAATACACTTGTTCTCACCTGCCAAGTCATTTCCCAGTAGCAGGTCAACGCCTTTAACTGGAAGAGAGTCAGCTAGTCCAAGGCGCGCTTGTCCCTCAAACAGGTTACATTTCAAGTCTCCAGTGACCACAGGGATTACCTTCGCGCCAGTAACTCCTTGAATCATCACAAACTCTTTAGTTGGGACTTTAGTTTCAGGGCTTACCCACAACGAAAGTGAAGCTCCAGTGTCATGCAGAATCTTCACAGGAAATTCTGCTCCGTCCAACAATACCACGCCAGAAAACAAATATGGAGCAAAAGAAGAAGCAGGGGCAGAACTGCTAACTGCCGCCAGGACAATGTCTGCAGAAAGTGAAGTGGCATCAGCAACGGGTGAGGGCAAACCACCTCCCGCCTGCAATTCGACAGCAGGCTCCATATCCCCAATCACTGAAACAATAGGTTGAGAGGGGGAAGAAACAGAAGACTTTCCAGCCACCTTTTGGCCTGAAGGGCAAACTGGAGTCACCACTGGTCCACCTCGAACAAGGTTGATGGGCTTAGACGGATCATTCTTCTTGAAACACTTTTCAACACTGTGACCTGGACGCTTGCAATAAGTACAAAAGTGATAAGAGTGCCTGAAAGAACTAGAGGAGATATTAGAGGGCGCAGAAGAGGGATTAGGTTTGGAATTAACAGCTAGGTCTGGCTTACCCGAGTGTTGGTTACTCTGCTGTGGGGTATACTTCTTAGAGGAGAAATTCCTAGAGAATTCCTTAGGTTTATTCCCATATTTATCCAAGACAATCATCAATAATGACAGCTGCTTCAGAAACTGTATTAATTTGCTTGTCTGATAAATGAATCCTTAATTCACTGTCTAATTTATCCATGAAATTCTCAAGGATTACAGTATCCCTTAACGTAGTACAGCTTGGGTTATCGGAATCTGCCACGTTTTCACTTGTAATCCACATTTGGAAAGTGTCAGTCACATGCCTAGCAAACTCTAAGTAAGACTCCTGGAGGCGTTTCTTAGCATTCCTAAACCGCTGACGGTATGCCTCAGGTCTCAGTTCATAAGCATGTAATACTGAGCTCTTCAAAACTTCATAATCTGAGCATTCTTGAAAACTTAAGCTGTGACACACTCTGAGGGCCTTGCCTTTAAGCACAGTATGAACTAGGGTAGGCCATCGGTCTTTAGGGCACTTATTTCCAGCAGCAATTTTTTCAAAACGTGAGAAGAATTCCAAAACAAGGGTCTCGTCAAAAGGAGGTACTAATTTAGTGGGATCAGTAGTACTGAAACCTGAGAAGGAATGGGAAGAATTTATCTGGCCTTCGGAGGATCTCATACGATATTCATGCTCAAATTTCATTTGTTCTAACTTCATCTGTTCTAGCTTTGCCTGCTTCTCTAACTTTGCCTGTTCTAGCTTTGCCTGCTGCTCTAACTTTGCCTGTTCTAGCTTTGCATGCTGCTCTTACATCGCCTGTTCAAGCTTTGATTGCTCTCTAGCTTGCTCTGCCTGTTCTCCAGCTCGCTCTCTTTGCCTGCTCTATCTTTGCATATTCTCTGGCTTGCTCTGCCTGTTCTCTAGCATGCTCTATCTTTGCCTGCTCTACCTCTAGCTTCATTTGCTCCATCTGAACCTCGTGTTCCCACTTAGCCTGCACCAACCTGATATCCTGCAAAAATCTATTAGAGAAAGGGGAACCCCGATCTTCTGATCTAGGATGAGGGAATTGAGGCTGTGACTCTACAACACTCTCAAGCACAGATGGCAAATTTACACGTGCAAGGGCATCCGTTTCCATGACCTCTTAAGCTCGGTACACCAGCCAGTAAATATACAGCTCTCAGGGACTGTGACAGCTTACACAATCTTTCTTAAACCCTACAAAACCTAGTATTGACAATCCTGGCGAGGTCGCCACTTTGTTACGACATGGAGGGGCTAAAGGACTATCTGATAACCTGTAAAGTATGCAACGGAAATTTTAGAATACCAAGTGGCAGTTAGCCACACCAAGTAGCAAGCTTAAATGGGGGAAAATGGTGATAAAGTGTAAAACATACTAATGACCAAAAGGAGGAATGAAATAGGCAATTAAAAATACTTAAATTAGTTTACTTAACACTAACTTAAAGCTACAAGAACAAAAACAAACAGGTTCAAACAGGATTGCCAAACTAGCTATTGTAGAAGTTATCCTAAAGTTCCGAATGTTAATAATAAAGATAAACCAGAACATAAACTAGCCCTTGGGTTGTAAAACCCCTGAGGACTTGCAATACAGACCTGGCATAAAAATAAAGACTTAACACTAATATAACATGTGACATTAGCTGGGGCAATAACAGTGATTCTAAATCAATAATTCTTATAAATAATAGCAATATCAAAAGAATCTAAAAAAATCTATCATGTGCTGACAATAAACATTAACTTACGTGTGGCAGATAAACTACTATATTATAATAATATCCCCAGAACAAAGCAGTCCAACACACCGGTCTAGCTCAAGCCGTTAACTAACTCAGGATTTTTTTTTTTCCCTATCGACTATTGAGGTCGGAGCCCCTGGTCATTAAGGCAAAATTATATATATGTATATACATTGACATATATATACATATATATACAAACATATATATAAATATATATATATACATACCTACATACAGACAGACATCCATGCATATGAACATACACACTTTCATGCACACGTACATATATATATATATATATATATATATATATATATATATATATATATATATATATATATATATATATTGTTACGGAACAGCGAAAGATAATGTACACTTTAAGTGAGAATACTAAAAATCACTACTGTCCCGTAAAGTTCCAGGTTCAAAACGAAAGAGTTAGGTAAAATTACAAGTTAAAGTTTAATGCTCAAACTAACAACAAAACATTCAGGACTCATAAGGATAATGTAATGGCAAAAAACAGGCTAAATATATGGTTAAATGCAATAGCCTCTATTAACACGAAATTAGCAAGAGTAAATTTACCTAAGTCAGCCCTGATAAAATGAAAATACACTGGGTAATGCTCAGTTAATGCAAGATAAACTATTACAGATACAAAATATTATCAAAAATGACTGACAAAAAGAACCTTTACATAAATCACAAAAAAAAACTCACTAGGCCTAAGAATTAACCCTATGCTACACAGCACAAGAAAAAATGCAACAACAGTTATACTCAAATTACACAGCTGCTAGATGGTTGGAGACTTCCTGAGCACTCACAATAATAACTGTACAGGGGAGGACAGAGATGTGAACAAAATGAGGAGCAGATCTAAGTGGCAATTAATGTAGAGACTGAGCTCATTATATAGGGGCCAGCAGAGCTTGATACAACTTGTAAGAAGGACGCGCAAATGAAGCCATGGGGACAAAGAGTTGACAATCCCGCTCTGAACAACAGAAAGGACGACTTACTCTACTATAATGGTAGAAGGGGGGGACTGAGGCAGAACACGCTCGTGATCAAACAGGCAGCACACTGTACGATAGAATTACACAAAGGATGATGAAATCACAGGCTATGTAACACCTCCCCACAAAGAAAAAGAAATTTACAAAGGAAATTTCTTATTACTCTAAAACAATCTGTCTGAAGTCTAGATAAGCAATCTGCAATAACATTTTCTTTCCCCTTGACATGTTGTATGTCTAATGAATACTCCTGAAGAAGTAGACTCCATCTTGTCAATCTCTGATTTTTATCTTTAAACTTACTAAGGAATTTCAGTGGGTTATGATCGGTATAAATGACTATGGGGTCAAAACCAGAACACAAATAAAATGAAAAATGCTGTAAACCCAAAATCAAGGCCAAAAACTCTTTCTCAATAGTTGAGTATTTCTTTTGAGGTGGAGTGAACTTCTTACTGTAATAAGATACAGGGTGTTCAATACCCTGATCATCCTCTTGCAGCAAAACAGCCCCAGCTCCTGTATCACTTGCATCAACAGACATCTTAAAAGGCTTAGCAAAATTTGGAGTAGCGAGCACTGGCTGACTTAACCCGCCCCGTCCCGGCAACTTTTCGACCACTGGTACCCCCCAATCCCGGGCAATTTTCGACCACTGGTACCCCCCAATCCCGGGCAATTTTCGACCTTTTTTTTTTTTTGCTTAAACTTTCGCTTTTGGTCAGAAACAATGGCCGGTGGCAAAGAAAGTGGTCCCTGGGGTCCCTAATTAGCTTAACCAGGTATGCGATGGTCCCACCTGGCCCCGTGTTCTCCCTATGCAGTGTGAGCATCAAACGTTTTCTATGGTATTATAAGTTTGGGAAACCAATGAAAGTAAGTAGAAATGAATTTATTACAAACATAAAAACATGTGATAAAAGAGTATATTGGATTTTATACAAAAATAGAGCAGAAATAACCATTGTACCATCGTGAGAAACGAGCAAAATCGGCCAACTTGGTTCCCATGAATCGCTAACATTCTAATATCATGATACATATAATTTTTTTTACTTACATAATACTTCTACAATAACATTATACCATTTTACATTATATTGAACTGTTTTTACGTATTCACAGGCCTTTTGATAACATTTAGCGTAATGCTAGCGCTAATTTACGTAGTGAGTGAACTCACTGTGACTGATGTTTCAACTCGTATTGTGCTTTTTCTACTAACATAATACCTTTCTAATATTATTATACACTTTTCAACTTTATAGAACTGTTTTGAGATTATTTCAGGCCTTACGTAAATATATAGCGTAATAATAGCGCATAGTAACACACACGGTGAAGTCGCTATGACAACTAATTCAACTTACAACCTATTTTTTTACTTATATAATAATTCTACACTAACATTGCACATGTAAACACTTGATATAATTGATATTACATCATTTCTGAACGTACGATGGAACTTAGCGTCATATTTGCGCGTACTTACACAGGGAGTGTTATCGCGATATCATTTGTTTCATCTTGCACAAGTAATCAACTTATAAAATACCTTACTACTAACATTACAACATCATCCACTGTATATAATTCCTATCACATACTTACTGACCAGAATGTGGGTGTACTCGTGACATCAATTATGACAACTTACAGTAATGTTCAACTTATACGTTTTATTCATGCTAACATTACACCCGTTTCCACTTTATTTCCTTGCTATCACATATTTACTGACCATATTTACACAGTGGGTGTAGTTTTGATAACAATTCTTTCCACTTACACTAATTCTCATCTTATTACTTTTCTGAAAAAATAACACCCGTTTCAACTTTATATTTGACTTAGCACCTACTGACTGGCCTTACCATTATCATGAGCGTCATTTCGCCTTCCCACACAGTTTCAGAAGTGTACGAGATTATGATATTCCTTGAAACAAGGCTGAAGGCACAACGCAACATTGCACTCGACACACTCGTATCTTGTGTCTTTTCTCTGCGTTGATGGTCTGACTGTCGAGTGCTTACATACATGGCAGCGACGCTGGGGTTTACGACGGTTTGGTTCGGAAGGGATTGCGCTGGGGTAATGGCGGGCTGCAAGACGTAGGGGAGTCTGAGCAGCACAGGGGGCGCGGGGGCGGTGTGGGGGTCTTTCCTGGGCATGCTTGGCGATTATTTCACGTGCCAGCTCCCTCACAAACCCCTCAAAGGTCTCGGATACTCCGGTGGTCATTGCGTGCAGGTAGTGGGCGTTCAGGACCGTGATGTCGAGCAAGTGGAAAAAGAGTTTCTTGTACCACTTCATCGTTGTCCTGGCACAGTCAACACTTGAAATCATCGAGTCTGACTGATCAACTTGCCTCATGTTCAGATTATAGGCAAGTACAGACTCTGGTTTCCATACGTTGCGCCTCCTCTCGCTACGGTGATCCACGGAGTCTGTGCGGTGCATCAGGGGGCTGTGAACAGTTGATAGGAGGCAAACTTGCCTGTTGTGGTTCCACAGGGTTGCAAGGATGTTATTGGCCTGGAAGAAAACCACCTCATTCTTGTCAAGTTTCCTCCCTATCTTGACCATATGGCGACGGTTTCTCTTGACTGTACCACAGACTCCGGTGTCGTGTTGGTGGAGGAACCTAGTGAGAAGAGGGCTAGTGTACCAGTTGTCCAGGTACAAAACATGACCACGATGAAGGTACTCTTCTATCATTGTCTTCACCACGGCCCCAGAGAGTCCTATACTCCGATCTTCTATTATATCAGTCTGTGCGCCCGTGTACAAGACTATGTCTTGCACATAATCAGTCTTACAGTCACACATAACAAAGATCTTGAACCCGAAACGGTGTCTCTTGCTGGGTATATACTGCCTAAAGGAAATATTGCCTCTCCACAACACAAGACTCTCGTCTATGACGAGGTCTCTGTAGGGATAAAATGAGGAGCGGAACATTTCCCGTAAATGATCAAATACCAGCCTAATTCTCCTCATTTTATCGGTGTTATTTGCATTGGCTGGATCATCTGCATCAAAAAAGTGGAGGCGGCCGAGAATAAACTGAAATCTATTACGACCCATCACCTTTCCAAAGAAAGGTGTTAGGATGATTGGGTCCGTTGTCCAGTAGGCAGGAATTTGATTTTTCTTCACCACACCCATCAAGATTACCAGGGCAAAAAATAGGAACATCTCTGATATAGTCACGGGAAAATCATACTGTTCTGCATGCTTGCTTGTGGTTCCTAGGCGTTCACTTTCAAGGCGCTGGGATTGTGAAAATATATTTGTCTGTTCTACTATGCGCCCAACAAACGCCTCATCAAAAAACAAGTTGAAAAAATCTAAACGTGACGACCCAGCATTTACACCTGGAGCCGTGCAACTTGACCGCCACTCCTCAGTGAACTGGTGAATGATGGGAGTAAAATTACTCCCATCCTCCCAGTTCCACGTGACACCACCGTCTCCAGCCACGTCACCATCGTCCCCTTCGTCAGGGTGGGGAGGTGAGGGTGGTGGGGGAGGTTGCGGAGGTGGAGAGCGGCGCCTCTCATCACTCGCACTTCTCTTCCCTCTCCCTTTTCCTTTGCCCTTTCCCTTCCCTTTCTTTCCTTTCCCCACATCCTGGGGCTGTGGGGAGGAAGTTTGTGAATATACAGGGGCGAAAGAAATGCTGGGGAGTGACTCAACCTGCTCTCCCCTAGGCCTACGAGCACCACGTGCTCGTGCTGCCTCCCTCACACCACTGGCCCCTTCACCCCGCACTACCCCCACACCACTCTCACTTTCACCCCGCGCTGCCGCCACAACACTTTCCCTTTCTCCCAGCAATCCCACCACACCACTTGCTACTTCCCCAGACAAAGTACTTGAACCATACCTTAGGTGTCGTCTCGCCCCACCTTCTGATCCACGTGGTGATATTTTTTCCTTTCCCAACCACTCGGCGATATCACGTCCTAGCCCTCCGTCATCCTCATCGTCCTCATCCTCGTCCTGATCAGAATCGTGATGGAGAGATAGCTGTGCACGTGGTTGGGGAGCAGCCTGGCCTTCCCTTGCCTTACGGTATGTCACATACCTCGTTTTTCGGGGCGAAGGGACCTCCTCATCACTGCTACTTATTTCTTCCTCTGGCTGGACGTAATCGCGATCCACCACATCATCATCGAGTGGAGAATCACTGTCTCCAGTGAAGGCTTCCAGGACAGATGCAATTTGCTCATCTGAGAGACCTTTCCGCGCCATGTCTGACCTGGGTCACTGCTGGCAGGTGAGTGACCGAGACAAGGGCGAGCACGGGTCATGCGGGGTCTAGGACACTACCCGCCTGGCGGCAGGAAGGGGAGGCTTGGGTACCAGGGCGAAACGAAAATCTCCCGCGAATTTTGAAAATTGTGGAAATTATGAACCTTGCAATTGCAGGACGTTGAAGTACTTCCTCGGGACTGGCTGTGACAAAACGTGAGGACGTGGAAGTACGTCCTCGGGACGGCGCGGGTTAATAGGATAGCTTTAAGTTTGTTGAAAGAGGATTCACAGTTATCGGTCATTGCAAATTCAACTCCCTTTTTCAGTAGGTCTGTAAGTGGTGATACAAGAATTGAAAAGTTAATAACAAATCTCCTGTAATAACCTACCATTCCCAAAAATCTTTGTAGCACTTTCCTATTTTTAGGTCTGGGAAGATCACTTATAACCTGAACCTTAGCTCCTGGTGGTGCAACATGTCCAACACCATTTACGTACCCAAGGTACTGAACTTTAGCTTGACCAAACTCACACTTTAATAAATTAGCTACAAGATTAGCCTGAACTAAACGCTCAAGAAATATACTGACATGGCATAGGTGATCTTTCCACTTGTCACTGAAGATTAATACATCATCAATATAAACAACACACCCTGCCAAACCCTCTGTTACAACATTCATGAGCTTCTGAAATGTGGCTGGTGCATTCTTCATACCATATGGCATTACCGAACATGCAAAAGTCTTTCCCAGTGTTACAAAACATGAGATCTCCCTAGCACGTACAGTCATAGGTACTTGCCAGTATCCCTTTAACAAATCAAACTTACTTATGTACCTAGCCTTTCCGATCTTGGCTATGCAATCTTCCACGCGAGGGAGAGGGTAAGTGTCTGTTTTGGTTATCTGATTAACACGTCTGTAGTCGATGCAAAGCCGCTGTGACCCACCTGGCTTAGGGACTAGAGTGACAGGAGAACTCCACTCGCTCTGACAGGGCTCAATCATCTTGTGGTCCAACAGGTAGCCAAGCTCCTTCTGGATGAGAGGAACTTTCACTGGGTTCACACGGTAAGGAGGCAATTTAATTGGCTTTGCATCTCCAACATCGACATCATGCATCAACACAGTGGTTCTTCCTGGAGTGGCACGGAACACTTGCTGGTACTCCTGCAATAATGCCAAAAATTCTTGCCTTTCCTCGGGAGATAGATGAGAAAGCTTAGTCTGGAGATCATTCATGATATCAAGATTCTTCCCCAAACTATCACTCAGGCTCATACTGCATGGGAGAGCTTCACTTGCAGACTCGGGTGGAACAGCTACAGTGCAGACTGGATTATTTTCGTCCCGCCTGTGATATAACTTTAGCATGTTGATGTGACAAAGTTGCTTGTTCTTTCTACGATCTGGTGTGGCGATGACATAGTTGACATCACTGAGTTTCTTCTCCACGAAATAAGGACCACTAAACTTGGCTTGAAGAGGTTGCCCATGCACTGGTAGCAGAATCAAAACCTGATCTCTTGGCTGAAAGTGGCGTAACCTGGACTTCTTATCATACCAAGTTTTCATCTTCTCCTGAGCAGCTCCTAAATTCTCTCTCGCCAACTGTAAAGCAGTGGACAGCCGTTCTTTGAACTTCATCACATACTCCAGCAGGTTGACATCATCTTCCTCCAACAGCCAGCATTCCTTGAGTAGCTTAAGGGGTCCTCTTACTTCATGGCCAAACAGTAGTTCAAAAGGTGAGAAGCCCAGTGATTCATTTGGAGATTCTCTTGCAGCAAACACAACGAATGGAAGACCTTTATCCCAGTCTTTCTGATGTTCCAAACAGTATTTCTTGAGCATCGATTTGAGTGCTTGATGATATCTCTCCAACGCTCCTTGGGTCTGGGGATGATAAGCTGAAGACGTGATCTGGGTGATGCCCAACTCTTTCAGAGACTGCGTGAAAACGTTTGACATGAAATTACTTCCCCGGTCTGACTGTACCTCCTTGGGCAGACCAAACTTTGTGAAGAACCCTAGCATTTCCTTAACCACGTTCTTTGCTGAGATATTTCTAAGTGGAATGGCTTCAGGATAACGAGTAGCCATATCAATCAGGGTCAACACATAAGAAAATCCTGAAGAAGTCTTAGGAAGAGGGCCCACAATATCCACCAACACACGGGTGAAAGGCGCCTCAAAAGGAGGAATGGGAACTAGAGGTGCAACCTTTTCGGTCTGATTACACTTCCCCACAACTTGACAGGTGTGACAAGACTTACAATACCAGGAAACATCCCTGAAGATACCTGGCCAGTAGAAGTGTTTCAAAATGCGTGCCACAGTCTTCCTCACTCCAAGGTGTCCTGCCAAACTGGAATCATGAGCCACTCTAATGATATCCTGCCTACAAACACGAGGGATGACAACTTGATGTACAACCTCCCATTCACAGTCGGCTGATGCTGTTGGGGGTCTCCACTTCCTCATAAGCACTGCTGACTTTATATAATAATAAGTAGAAGTACCGGCTGACTCTTCCTCATTGCAAGCAGAGTTAGCTAGACCTTTCAACTCAGGGTCAGCAACCTGCAACTCAACCAACTCTTGACGAGACAAATTATCAACACTACTGGGTACTGCCTCATCTGGTGAGTGGTCCAAATTAGCAAGAAAAGTGTCAGCTAGGATAACATCATCATCATCATTATCCTCTAAATCACCAGTAACTTTAGACTTAGCCCTAGTGACAGCACATGCAGGGAACACATCAGGGACATCACAATCCTGGGCCGCAGCCACTGGCTCACTAGACAACTGAGGAGCTGGACACACCTGACTTCCACCAATATCAATTCCAAGTAAGAAAGTTGCACCT
This sequence comes from Coenobita brevimanus, assembly GCF_032717465.1. Lineage (NCBI taxonomy): Eukaryota > Metazoa > Arthropoda > Malacostraca > Decapoda > Coenobitidae > Coenobita > Coenobita brevimanus. The sequence continues at coordinate 16,334,351 of NC_136969.1, forward strand.
GACATTGGGAGTGTCTCAACCAACCCAACCATAACGGAACCATTAACAAAACCAGACTCTAAATTCACTCTGCACAGAGGGACAGAGAAGTAATTATTCCCTACACTTTGTAAGATTACAGTTTCATCAGAGGAATTAACATTAGAGCCTAGAACACTGGTCAGCATAAGGGATTGGCAAGCACCTGTATCACGATATATTTTAACTGATTTCCTGTCATTACTGTCCAGAGGACTGACAAAACCATCAGACAGGAAATTAGCACATGAACTCTTGGGAGTGTCACCCACGTTACTGCTCAAAAGAGGAGCTCCATCATGAGAATTTAAGTTACCCCTCAAAGCAGGTTCAGTTAACTCAGTTAAAGAATTCTGGGAACTCTCAAGAGTGGACACTAGACCAATTGACTGAATATTTAAAGACTCCTTTTTGTTCACATCACGCTGTCTCCTGAAACATCTCTCCGTAGTATGACCAAGCTTACTACAATAAGTACATTTACTTTTCTGAAATCTAGAGGTGGAGCTGGTATTTACTTCCTGAGAAACATCATCTTTATTCTCTTTCCTGTTACCTGTACTCTGAGTAGAGGCAACGTACTTACTCTCAGCTTTCCCTTTTTCTCTAGAATATCTCTTGTGAGTGAGAACATATTCATCAGCTAAAACTGCAGCATCAGACAAATTATCTATTCTTGTCTCATCAAGATATAGGCTTACATCTTTATAAATACACCTCTTGAAGTCCTCCAGCAAAATCATCTGCTTAAATTTACCAAAATCAGAATCCACATTCTTAGAATTTAACCACTGCTCTAACAGATCTTCTTTGATTTTTGCATACTCAACATGGGATTGCTTATCTTGCTTGTAAGTTGTCCTAAATTTTACTCTATAAGCTTCAGGAACGAGCTCATAGGCCTTAAGAATCAAGCTCCAATCTACATCATAATTATCAGATTGATCCTGAGGCAAAGATGCATAAGTTACTTGAGCTTTACCGGTGAGAACAGTTTGAAGGAGTACTGGCCAATACCTTTTGGGCCAATTAAAACCTATAGCTACCCTCTCAAACAACTGAAAATACTTTGTTAAATCAGATTCATTAAAAGGAGGGACAAGTTTAACATTTTTAGCCACATGAAAATCATCAGAGCTAGATGATCCAGTTCCACCTTGTTTCATGCGATACTCATGGTCTGCCTGAATCCTGGCAAGTTCAACTTGTGTGTGTATCTGTGCATCCTGAATACGAGCCTCCCCCTCCTTAGCACGAGACTCCTGCAGGGCTAGCTGTAACTTAGCTAATTTAATCTGCGTTTGCTCATTTGGAGGAGTTACATTAAACAAGCTTTCATTAATCATGTCAACAATTTGATCTTTAGAATGATGAGAGCGAAAAGCAATTCCCAATTGTTAAGCAACAAGCTTAAGTTCATTCTTTGTTCTGTTTTCTACATCCAACACTGTTTGCACATTTGACAAAAAATCTTTGGCTTCATCAAGTGTAGAAATAGTAGACATCATGAATAAATCACAGTCACAAAATATCAAACAATATCCTTATGATAATATCCTGAATATCCTGATAAGAGGTCGCCAAATTTATGTTACGGAACAACGAAAGATAATGTACACTTTAACTGAGAATACTAAAAATCACTACTGTCCCGTAAAGTTCCAGGTTCAAAACAAAAGAGTTAGGTAAAATTACAAGTTAAAGTTTAATGCTAAAACTAACAACAAAACATTCGGGACTCATAAGGATAATGTAATTGGAAAAAACAGGTTAAATATATGGTTAACAGCAATAGCCTCTATTAACACGAAATTAGGAAGAGTAAATTTACCTAAGTCAGCCCTGATAAAATGAAAATACACTGGGTAATGCTCAGTTAATGCAAGATAGATTATTACAGATACAAAATATTATCAAAAATGACTGACAAAAAGAACCTTTACATAAATCACAAAAAAAAACTCATTAGGCCTAAGAATTAACCCTATGCTACACAGCACAAGAAAAAATGCAACAACAGTTATACTCAAATTACACAGCTGCTAGATGGTTGGAGACTTCCTGAGCACTCACAACAATAACTGTACAGGGGAGGACAGAGATGTGAACAAAATGAGGAGCAGATCTAAGTGGCAATTAATGTAGACACTGAGCTCATTATATAGGGGCCAGCAGAGCTTGATACAACTTGTAAGAAGGACGTGCAAATGAAGCCATGGGGACAAAGAGTTGACAATCCCGCTCTGAACAACAGAAAGGACGACTTACTCTACTATAACGGTAGACGGGGGGGACTGAGGCAGAACACGCTCGTGATCGAACAGGCAGCACACTGTACGTTAGAATTACACGAAGGATGATGAAATCATAGGCTATGTAACAAATATATATATATATATATATATATATATATATATATATATATATATATATATATATATATATATATATATATATATATATAAAATTTAATTTTATTATTTTTTGTATTTTTATTTTTATTATTTTTTGTAATTTTTTTTATTTTTAACCTTATATTACTTATAAACAAAATCCCTAATATAAAGACCCTAAAACTAATCACCCAAAAGACAAATTGCTAACCTATACTAAGTCCTAAGAGACAAATAACAAGACCTACACTAATGGTAAAAAAGCCTCGACCAAAAGAACACCATCGACTGCATATATGTAATGCCTTTCTACATTACATACCTGCACTCATCACCTGGTGACTGTCAGTTGAGCCACAACCTAATATAGGGAACATCAATATATGAAAGAGAACCAGATGAGTCAGGAACATTTCCATATACGTCAGCTGTCGTCCCTAATTAGAATAACTTAAGCAAGATAGTATAATGTATTTACATAAGTTATACAAAAAGTGAAGAACCTCGCCCAGCAGATCACCATTGACTGGAAGTGCCCAATACCTTCCTATATTGCACGCTTGCACTCATCAGCTGGTGACCGTCAGGCGATGAACTTGGCTTAATGTAAGGGACATCTATATTAGAAATAGAGCAGTGGGAGGAGGAACTATTTCAAATATGTAAACTCTCAACCCTAATTAATATTACAATATATACATATTTACCGTTGATAAAAACCATAACCACACAGTAAAAAAGTCACATAAATCTGATCAGTCCGGTCTCTCTCAAGAAAGCCATAAATTTATCAGTCATAACAATGTCCCCATCACCCAGGATGGTGGAAAGGGTGAAGGGGACGTCTACTGCGCCGCAGTAATTTATATGTGAAGCACGTTCACGAATGAATCGCCGAGAGCGCAGGATGATATGACTGGTAGATAACACAGCATCACAGATGTCACAGTGCGGTGGGAAGCGTCTTTCCATATATGGCTTCATATGTGTTAAAACGGTGGCATTGAGCCGTAACCGTGCCAACACTTTTTCTTCCAGGCGACTGGGACGGTTGGCAGTGTCCCAGTCGCCCAGGTACGGCTTACAGGTTGGAATATTTAGTCTGGTCCACTGACCTTGCCACAGAAGATCTATTGATTTCTTTCCGAGAGAGAGACTCGACCGTAGATCACGACGAACGTCCCAAGTCTCCTTGAGCTCTACAGCTGACTTTGCAAGTAAGTCAGCCTGCTCATTACCGTAGATACGACAATGACCAGGCACCCAGATCAGCGTGAATGACTTCTTGCATGAATGCAACTTATTAATGATGCAGCCCTGGATCTCATGAGAGTCCGTAGTACAAGATGCAATTCCCTGAAGGGCTGATTTTGAATCTGAAAATATGACAAATGAGTCATGCCTAGAATTGAGAGCATAGTCTATAGCTTTATCAATAGCAAAAAGTTCTCAGGTAAACACAGATGTATGAGTCGGTAACCAATACCTGAGGGCACATTCAGTCAACCACACACTTGCACCCACACATTCACTCGACTTGGAGCCGTCGGTGTACAAGTGGTGGGACCCCAAGTGACGAATGATGATGTTGCGAAGCAAGTGGTGGACTTCTGCCTCTGGCGCCTTGGCCTTCGGTGCTGGGAGCCATGTAACATCAACAGTAAAGGCAGGTGGCTCCCAAGGCGCTATATTTTTTAACACCAACTTGTCACAGTCACTGGGGTCACCACCAAGCTCCTGAGTCAGTAAGTGAAGGTGAACGGCAAGTGGCCGATGCACCCTCGCAGAAGGTGGTGGTATTGACGCAGGGGGGTACAGGCCACATTGCCGATATTACTTTTCCTAAATGTCCTTATGCCGTAGGACAAGGCCAGGTGGTCACGGCGAATACGGATGGGAGACACATTGGCCTCCACTTCCATACGAGCCACACGGGTACACCAGACGGCTGCAAGACACATTCGCAAACATTTATTCTGCAGCACATCCAATCCTTTCAGCGTGGCATCGGTTGCCGAGCCATACACCTGTGCGCCATAGTCTAGCTTTGATCGAATAAGGGACTTATATACCATTAATAAAGATTTTCTGTCGGCACTCCAGGTAGTACCCGCTAGGTACTTGACGACATTTAACGGTTCATCACAACGAGCAAGCAAAGTATTAACGTGAAGTTTAAAATTCATTCTCCGATCAAAATGTATTCCTAAAAATCTTACAGAATTTTGAAAATTTACCGCCTGATTATCCAAAGTTAAGCACAAATTAGGTACGTTACGATTAGTGAAGACTATAGCGGCACACTTACGGACGGAAAACTTAAATCCCCACTGCAAGGCCCATTGGTGGACAGAGTCAAGGGCTGCTTGAATCCGCCCAGTCGAAAATTGTGCATTACAGGAAGAGTGCCATATTGCACAATTGTCAGTGTAGAGCGAGTATTAAAGATTCCTCAGGATGGGAGCTGACGACAGAATATCATTGATCATAATACTAAATAAAGTAGGACTAAGCTCACTTCCCTGTGGCACCCGGTTTCCTGGATAAATATATCCGATGTTACGTTACGGGGCAATTTGACAAAGTTCTGTCCTTTAAGAAATTTAAAAAAAAAAAGGCAAATTTCCTCTTAAACCATAAGCATACAGCTTCATTAGTATACCGTGTTGCCAGGTCATGTCATAGGCTTTAAGGATGTCCAAGAACACCCCTATGATGAATTCTTTATTTGCAAATGCCTCTGCAATACAATGCTCCAAATTCATTAAATTATCTAGTGAACTTCTGTATTTACGGAAGCCACATTGTTGATCATTTAACAAATTCTTCGACTCTAAAACAAAAAGAAGCCTATTGTTTACCATACGTTCCATGACCTTACATAGACAAGAAGTCAACACAATAGGACGAAATGAAGTGGGATTCATAAGACGACCAGCCTCTTTGGGTATCGGTATGATGTGCGCAAAGTGCCATGAGTTTGGGAACGTTCGAGACGCCCAAATCTCATTGTACAATGCTAACATCTTAATCAGGTTGTCCTGATTAAGATGCTGGATCATACCATACGTGATGGTGTCTGGTCCAGGGCTGGTGTCTTTACAGGTTTTAAGGGCAAGGAGCAGTTCATCTAGCGTAAACTCTTGGGTGTACGGGGAGTCTACGTCTTCTGTGGCAAAGTCTAATATCTGTAGCTCAGCCATGCGTTTATGATGTTGAAAACGCGGGTCATAATTGGCTGAGCTACTTACATGAGAAAAACTCCTGGCGAGGATGTTAGCAACGTCCACGGGCTCGTCATAGGTGGTGTTATTCACCTGCATGGCGGTCACAGGGAAGTATGGGCGTTTATTATTTAACAATCTTATAGTGGACCAGACTTTATGTAATGGTGTTGTACGAGTCACCGTGGACACAAAGGACCGCCAGGAGTTACGTTTAGCCCTTCTTATTATTCTCCTTTCCTCAGGCCGTGCCTGTTTGTATGCAATAAAATTTTCCTCAGTGGGCTGACTATCAAAAATCCTGTATCTCCTATTGCGTTTTCTTAATGCTTGTCGGCAATCCGGCGTCCACCAATGTGCTCTATGCTTCGAATGAACTGTAGAAATCTTGGGAATAGCAGTCTCAGCTGCGTGTTATATGGAAGTAGTTATATTTTCGACCTTGACATCTATGGTCTCCCCAGATATATCTAAATTGGCGATCCTTGAGAAGGATCCCCAATCTGCATTCTTATAGTTAAATTTTGGAGGTGGAGGGTCCGAAATGATGTCGCGTGTATAAGAAAGACAGATGGGTAAATGATCACTTCCCAAGGAGTCGTCATAAGGATTCCATAAAAAATCTTGATGTATACCAGGGGAGGCCAAAGATAAGTCAATGGCCGAAAAGTTACCAGTACGATCATCTACACGAGTCGCTCTACCATCGTTCAGAAGACAGAGGTTGGACTGTAGTATTAGGTCGGCTACTTGCTCCCCACGACCATCAATCCTCAAGCTACCCCATTGATAGTGATGGGCGTTAAAATCGCCCAACACTAACTTATTCCCAGGGAGATGTTCAACTAGTGAATTTAAAGCATCACTATCAATGGGGCCATGTGGAGGACAGTACAGAGAGCAAATAGACAGATACGTGTTATTAAATTTTACTCTGCACGCGACTGCTTCCAGAGTAGAATTTAGAATCACTTCCGTTTGTGGGTGTGATTTGTGTGTGTATATGGCAACTCTGTGACCTGCATCTTCTATACGAGTGATAGTGTTTGAACTGTGGAGGGTCAGGGTGATCCTCCAGGCGCGTCTCCTGTAAACAAACAACGTCTGGCCTGTGTATTGACCGCAAGATTGCTATATCTTGTAACTTATTCCCAATACCTCTACAATTCCACTGTAATAGAGTGAATGTGGCGGTTTAAGATTTTCGTTGGGGGCCAGTGTGCTTAGTCTTTTTTTGTCGCCCACCAGTAGGCAAGGGACTACCGGGGGACCTATCCCGGTGCTTACTCTTGGAAACCTCCATATTCTCATCAATTACAAGGCTCCCAGACTCCACCGAGGAAGTGCTATTCTTTCTCTCCCTTGCTGGACCAGGAGCAGGAAGGACATGAGGACGTGCCGGCTTGGTGAGGGTGGTCAGATTTATCTTATCAGACTTGTCGGGCTTCGATTTTGGCCGCACCGACGGTGAAGGAGCAGCGGCAGCCTGAGAGTAAGAAGTGGCGACAGGGATGTCTGTAAGAGAGTTGGAACGTACAGGGGTTTAGACTTAGAGGTAGGGCAAGTGGCATGTGGAGCGAAGGTATGGTCAGTCTGTGTCTCCACGGTACACATCACGGGACGGGACACAACCGCCGATGCATAGGAGACATTAGGCTTGGGAGTTGCATGCAACTCCTTCACCTTCTTCCTAGCATCGTAAAAGGATATGCCCTCAGTTGCTTTCACTGTGCAGACCTCTTTCTCCTTCTTCCACTTCGGACAAGCCCTAGAGCAGTGGTTCCCAAACTTTTTCTTGTCGTTACCCACTTTTCATACATGATCCTTGTCCATGGCCCCCCTTCCCCAACCATAACCCATGACTACAGTGACTGTCTACACTACAGCCCTACACTCATCATGTCCATATAAAAATCACTCTAGCAAATCCTGTAATTTTATTGATTCCATTTGTTATTTTCTCTTTTGTTAAGTATTAATAAAGAAATATGTATTTTGTCTTAGCTGAATTTTATATAATTTTTGAAATGGTACTAAAGGAAGAATAAAATGCACATTAAAAAATCAATACTTAGAGTAATTAAAAATTGCATTATTGCGAAAAGCTGATTCAGCAATAAAAAAAAAATCACTGGCAGCAAGGCATTGCACAAACCTGTACTGAACCTGTGTAAGTTCTCTCCACTGACTACCTACTCGCTAAACTCCTTCGGTTCAGGTTATGGCCCCCTACATTCTGATATATGGCCCCCAATTTGGGAACCACTGCCCTAGAGGAAGTGGAGTGAGCATCCTTACAGTGGAAGCAACATTCAGTCTCTGATGTACAGCGGTCAGCAGAATGTCCTACAGTCGCGCACTTGCCACATCCTACGTTTGAAGCTCGACAAGCCTTTTCATGATGTCCATAGAGTTGACATTTTCCACAACGAAGGGGATTAGGTATGTAAGGTCTCACATTAATAATTTCATATCCTACTTTCACATTAGCAGGGAGAGATACTTTGCCAAAAGTCAAAACTACTGTGGCTGTCTTCGTCCTTATGCCTTCCTGGAAACGGGTTATGAATTTGGCATCAATGAGATCTTGCTGAGCAAGTTCCTGTATGATTTCTTCTTCACTCCATCACCATGAGATCCCTGCAGGTGATAACACCCTTGCAGGAATTCATGGAGTGGGGGATCGTTGTCTGGACATCGTGACAATGGAACTTCCACAGTTTAAGCAAATCCCTGACCTGAGCTGAATTCATGTTTTTTACGAGGAGGTCTCCACTAGCAAGTTTTTTCACTTGTTCCACCTCTTCTGCACACCGATCAATCACCTTCTTGATGATGAAAGGATTGAGGCTGGACAGGGGAGTGGAACCAACCGCATGAATCAATACAAACTCGGCATTATGTACACGAATGTCAAGGCGGGTACGTGTCTGGGGCCGTTCAGTCTGGGGGCAGTCCATTCGTGAGACAGTCGGGCGTCGGTCAGGACTACCTGGAGGCAGCAGTGGCGTCCGCCATAGTGACCACTTCCCCCTAAAGGGGGAAGTGGGAAGAAGGAGAAAAAACAAACAAGGGACAAAAAACCAGGACAACACACCTATGGCTAAGATTGCCCTCTCAAACCACTCCAGGGAGGACGCGCCGTGTGTGACTCACAACCCAGAGCGATCAGTGGGGGGACACTCCGAGGGCGAGTAAGCAAAGGCAATCTTAATAAATAGATATAGACACCTACTATATCTACTTGCAAGGGTAGGGAGGAAAATGAGGTCTACCTAACCTAACTTTATTGAAAAACGCCCTAGTGGCGGACAAAACAAAGCTAAAGCCGGTGAGGCAGCCCTGAAAACTAGAGGAGAGAGTAGATGAGAACACGTCTTCACTCTTCGCAACCATCCATCCAACTAACGACTTTTTTTTTTTTTTTTTTTTTTTTTTTTGGCCTATCGACCATTGAGGCCGGAACCCCTGGTTATTAAGGCAAAATATATACATGTATATACATTTACACATAAATACATATATATATGAACATATATATATACATACATACATACATACACACACACACACACACACACACACACACACACACACACGCTTCTATGCATATGAACATACACACTTTCATGCAAACGTACATATATATATAATAATTTTAATCTTATTTAATTTTTTTTTATTTTTATTTTTTATTATTTGGTTTTTTATTTTTTAAACCTTATATTACTTATAAACTAAAATGCCTCATGTCAAGACCCTAAAACTAATCACCTAACAGACAAATCGCTAACCTATACTAAATCCTAATCGACAAATAACTAGACCTACACTAATGGTAAAAAAGCCTCGACCAAGAGATCATCGACTGCAGATATGAAATGCCTTTCTACATGACATACCTGCACTCATCACCTGGTGACTGTCAGTCGAGGCACAACCTAATATAGGAGACATCAAAATATGAGAGGGAACCAGACGAGTCAGGAACATTTCCATATACGTCAGCTGTCGGTCCTAATTAGAATAACTTAAGCAAGATGGTATAATGGATTTACATAATTTGTACAAAAAGTGAAGAACCTCGGCCAGCAGACCATCATCGACTGCAAGTGCCCAATGCCTTTGTATATTGCACACTTGCACTAATCAGCTGGTGACTGTTAGTCGAGGAATGGGGTTTAATGTAAGGGACATCTATATTAGAAATAGATCAGTGGGAGAAGGAACTATTTCAAGTATGTCAACTGTCAACCCTAATTAATATTGCAATATATACATATTTACCGTTGATAAAAACAATAACCACACAGTAAAAAAGTCACATCACTCTGATCAGTCCGGTCTCTCTCAAGAAAGCCATCAATTTGTCAGTCATAACAATGTCCCCATCACCCAGGATGGTGGAAAGGGTGGAGGGGACGTCTACTGTGCCGCAATAATTTATAAGTGAAGCACGTTCACTAATAAATCGCCGACAGCGCAGGATGATATGACTGGTACATAACACCGCATTACAGATGTCACAGTGCGGTGGGAAGCGTCTTTCCATATATGGCTTCATATGTGTTAAAGCGGTGGCATTAAGCCGTAACCATGCCAACACTTTTTCTTCTAGGCGACTAGGACGGTTGGCGGTGTCCCAGTCGCCCAGGTACGGCTTACAGGTTGGAATATTTAGTCTGGTCCACTGACCTTGCCACAGAAGATTTATTGATTTCTTCCCGAGACATAGACTCGACCGTAGATCACGAGGAACGTCCCAAGTCTTCTGGAGCTCTACAGCGACTTTGCAAGTAAGTCAGCCTGCTCATTACCGTAGATACGACAATGACCAGGCACCCAGATCAACGTGAATGACTTGTTGCATGAATGCAACTTATTAACGATGCGGCCGTGGATCTCGTGAGAGTCCGTAGTATAAGATGCAATTGCCTGAAGGGCTGATTTTGAATCTGAAAATATGACAAATGAGACATGCCTAGAATTGAGAGCATAGTCTATGGCTTTGTGAATAGCAAAAAGTTCTGAGGTAAACACAGATGTATGAGTCGGCAACCAATACCTGAGGGCACATTCAGTCGACCACACACTTGCACCCACACATTCACTCGACTTGGAGCTGTCGGTGTACAAGTGGTGGGACCCCAAGTGATGAATGATGATGTTACGAAACAAGTGGTGGACCTCCGCCTCCGGCACCTTGGCCTTTGGTGCTGGGAGCCATGTAACATCAACAGTAAAGGCAGGTGGCTCCCAAGGTGCTATATTTTTTAACACCAACTTGTCACAGTCCCTGGGGTCCACACCAAGCTTCTGAGTCAGTAAGTGGAGGCGAACGGCAAGTGGCCGACGCACCCCCTGCAGAAGGTGGTGGTACTGATGCAAGGGGGTACAGGCCACATTGCCGATATTACTTTTACTAAATGTCCTTACGCTATAGGACAAGGCCAGGTGGTCACGGCGAATACGGAGGGGAGGCACATTCGCCTCCACTTCCATACGAGCCACACAGGTACACCGGACGGCTCCAAGACACATTCGCAAACATTTATTCTGAAGCACATCCAATCCTTTCAGCGTGGCATCGGATGCTGAGCCATACACCTGTGCGTCATAGTCTAGCTTTGATCAAATAAGGGACTTATACACCATTAATAAAGATTTTCTGTCGGCACCCCAGGTAGTACCCACTAGGTACTTGAGGACATATAACGGTTTATCACAACGAGCAAGCAAAGTATTAACGTGAAGTTTATAATTCATTCTTCAATCACAATGTACTCCCAAAAATTTTACAGAATTTTGAAAAGGTACCGCCTGATTATCCAAAGTTAAAAACAAATTAGGTACGTTACAATTAGTGAAGACTATAGCGGCACACTTACAGACGGAAAACTTAAATCCCCACTGCAAGGCCCATTAGTGGACGGAGTCAAGGGCTGCTTGAATCCGCCCAGCCGAAAATTGTGCATTACAGGAAGAGTGCCATATTGCACAATCGTCAGCGTAGAGTGAGTATTTAAGATTCCTCGGGATGGGAGCTGATGACAGAATATCATTGATCATAATACTAAATAAAGTAGGACTAAGCACACTTCCCTGTGGCACCCCGTTTTCCTGGATAAATATATCCGATGTTACGTTACGGGGCAATTTGACAGAGAAAGTTCTGTCCCTTAAGAAATTTGAAATAAAAACAGGCAAATTTCCTCTTAAACCATAAGCATAGAGCTTCATTAGTATACCGTGTCGCCATGTCATGTCATAGGCTTTATGGATGTCCAAGAACACCCCTATCATGAATTCTTTATTGGCAAATGCCTCTGCAATACAATGCTCCAAATTCATTAAATGATCTAGTGAACTTCTGTATTTACAGAAGCCACATTGTTGATCATTTAACAAATTCTTCGACTCTAAAACAAAAAGAAGCCTATTGTTAACCATACGTTCCATGACCTTACATAGACAAGAAGTCAACACAATAGGACGAAATGAAGTGGGATTCATAAGACGACCAGCCTCTTTGGGTATCGGTATGACGTGCGCAAAGTGCCGTGAGTTTGGGAACGTTCGAGATGCCCAAATCTCATTGTACAATGTTAACATCTCAATCAGGTTGTCCTGATTAAGATGCTGGATCATACCGTACGTGATGGTGTCTGGTCCAGGGCTGGTGTCTTTACAGGATTTAAGGGCAAGGAGCAGTTCATCTTGCGTAAACTCTTGGTTGTACGGGCAGTCTACGTCTTCTGTGGCAAAGTCTAATATCTGTAGCTCAGCCGTGCGTTGATGATGTTGAAAACGCGGGTCATAATTGGCTGAGCTACTTACATGAGAAAAACTCCTGGCGAGGATGTTAGCAACGTCCACGGGCTCGTCATAGGTGGTGTTATTCACCTGCAAGGTGGTCACAGGGAATTATGGGCGTTTATTATTTAATAATCTTATAGTGGACCAGACTTTATGTAATGGTGTTGTACGAGTCACCGTGGACACAAAGGACCGCCAGGAGTCACGTTTGGCCCTTCTTATTATTCTCCTTGCCTCAGCCCGTGCCTGTTTGTATGCAATAAAATTTTCCTCAGTGGGCTGACTATCAAAAATCCTGTATCTCCTATTGCGTTTTCTTAATGCTTGTCGGCAATCCGGCGTCCACCAATGTGCTCTATGCTTCGCATGAACTGTAGAAGTCTTGGGAATAGCAGCCTCAGCTGTGTGTAATATGGAAGTAGTTATATTTTCGACCTTAACATCTATGGTCTCCCCAGATATATCTAAATTGGCGATCCTTGAGAAGGATCCCCAATCTGCTTTCTTATAGTTGAATTTTGGAGGTGGAGGGTCCGAAATGATGTCGCATGTATAACAAACACAAATAGGTAAATGATCACTTCCCAAGGAGTCGTCATGAGGATTCCATAAAAAATCTTGATGTATACCAGGGGAGGCCAAAGATAAGTCAATGGCCGAAAAGTTACCAGTACTATCATCTATACGAGTCGCTCTACCATCGTTCAGAAGACAGAGGTTGGACTCTAGTATTTGGTCGGCTACTTGCTCCACATGACCATCGATCCTCAAGCTACCCCATTGATAGTGATGGACATTAAAGTCGCCCAACACTAACTTATTCCCAGGGAGATGTTCAACTAGTGAATTTTAAGCATCACTATCAATGGGGCTGTGTGGAGGACAGTACAGAGAGCAAATAGAAAGATACGTGTTATTAAATTTTACTCTGCACACGACAGCTTCCAGAGTGGAATTTAGAATCACTTCCGTTTGTGGGTGTGATTTGTGTGTGTATATGGCAACTTCGTGACCTTCATATCTTCTATACGAGTGATAGTGTTTGAACTGTGGAGGATCAGGGTGATCCTCCAGGCACGTCTCCTGTAAACAAACAACGTCTGGCCTATGTATTGACAGCAAGATTGCTATGTCTTGTAACTTATTCCCAATAAATCTACAATTCCACTGTAATAGAGTGAATGTGGCGGTTTAAGATTTTCGTTGGGGGCCAGTGTGCTTCGTCTTTTTTTGTCGCCCGCCAGTAGGCGAGTGACTACCGGAGGACCTATGCCGTTGCTTACTCATGGAAACCTCCATATTCTCATCAATTACAAGGCTCCCAGACTCCACCGAGGAAGTGCTATTCTTTCTCTCCCTTGATGGACCAGGAGCAGGAAGGACATGAGGACGTGCCGGCTTGGTGAGGGTGGTCAGATTTATCTTATCACACTTGTCGGGCTTCGGTTTTGGCCGCACCGACTGTGAAGGAGCAGCAGCAGCCTGAGAGTAAGAAGTGGCGACAGGGATGTCTGTAAGAGAGTTGGAACGAACAGGGGGTCTACTGTAGACTTAGAGGTAGGGCAAGTGGCATGTGGAGCGAAGGTAAGGTCAGTCTGTGTCTCCACGGTGCATATCACGGGACAGGACACAACCGCCGATGCATAGGAGACATTAGGCTTGGGAGTTGCATGCAACTCCTTCACCTTCTTCCTAGCACTGTAAAAGGATATGCCCTCAGTTGCTTTCACTGTGCAGACCTCCTTCTCCTCCTTCCACTTGGGACAATCCCTAGAGGAAGTGGAGTGAGCGCCCTTGCAGTGGAAGCAACAGACCGTCTCAGATGTGCAATGTTCCGCATCATGACCCTGGCTTGCACACTTGCCACACACTGGCTGGGAAGCCCGACAAGTCTTTGAACCATGCCCATATATCTGGCATTTCAAGCAATGGAAAGGGTTGGGAATATATGGCCGCACATGAACAATTTCATAACCGATTTTTACTTGGCTAGGCAGTGACACTTTACCGAAAGTCAAAACAATGGTTGCTGTCTTCGTCCTGACACCTTCCGAGTATCTGGTGATAAATTTAGCATCAATGACATCTTGCTGAGCAAGTTCATCTATGATCTCTTCCTCACTCATCAGCATGAGATCCCTGCAAGTGATAACACCCTTGCAGGAATTCATGGATGTTGGGATCTTGGTTTCGACATCATAGCAATGAAACTTGCGCAGCTTCAACAAGTCCTTAATTTGAGATGAGGTAAAAGTTTTTATGAGGAGGTCTCCGTTCCCAAGTTTTTTGACTTGTTCCATCTCCCCAGCACAGTGAGAGGGGTCAAATTAATTTTGTCAGACTTGTCAGGCTTCTGTTTTGGCCGCACTGACTGCGAAGGAGCAGCGGCAGCCTGTGAGTAAGATGTAGCAACAGGGATATCCGTAAGAGAGTTGGAACGTACAGGAGGCTTAGACTGAGAGGTAGGGCGTGGGGCACGAGGAGCGAATGTAAGGTCAGTCTGTGTCTCAACGGTGCACATCACGGGACGGGACACAACCGCCGATGCAGAGGAGATATTAGGCTTGGGAGCTGCATGCAACTCCTTCACCTTCTTCCTTGCATTGTAAAAGGAAATGCCCTCAGTTGCCTTCACTGTGCAGACCTCTTTCTCCTCTTTCCACTTGGGACAAACCCTCGAGGAAGTGGAGTGAGCATCCTTACAGTGGAAGCAACATTCAGTCTCTGATGTACAGCGGTCAGCAGAATGTCCTACAGTCGCGCGCTTGCCACATCCTATGTTTGAAGCTCGACAAGCCTTTTCATGATGTTCATAGAGTTGACATTTTCCACAACGAAGGGGATTAGGTATATAAGGTCTCACATTAATAATTTCATATCCTACTTTCACATTAGCAGGGAGAGATACTTTGCCAAAAGTCAAAACTACTGTGGCTGTTTTCGTTCTTATGCCTTCCTGAAAACGGGTTATGAATCTCGCCTCTATGACATCTTGCTGTGAAAGTTCCTGTACAATTTCTTCTTCCTCCATAAGCACAAGATCCCTGCAGGTGATAACACCCTTGCAGGAATTCATGGAGTGGGGGATCGTTGTCTGGACATCGTGACAATGGAACTTCCTCAGTTTAAGCAAATCCCTGACCTGAGCTGAATTCATGTTTTTTACGAGAAGGTCTCCACTAGCAAGTTTTTTCACTTGTTCCACCTCTTCTGCAAACCCATCAATCACCTTCTTGATGATGAAGGGATTAAGGCTGGACAGGGGAGTGGAACCAACCGCATGAATCAATACAAACTCGGCATTATGTACATGAATGTCAAGGCGGGTACGTGTCTGGGGCCATTCAGTCTGGGGGCAGTCCGTCCGTCAGACAGTCGGGTGTCGGTCAGGACTACCTCCCCCCCTGAAGGGGGGGGAGGCAGCAGTGGCGTCCGCCATAGCTACCACTTCCCCCTAAAGGGGAAGTGGGAAGAAGGAGAAAAACTAACAAGGGACAAAAAACCAGGACAACACACCTATGGCTGAGATTGCCCTCTCAAACCACTCTCGGGAGGACGCGCCTGTGTGTGACTCACAACCCAGAGCGATCAGTTGGGGGGACCCTCCGTGGGCGAGTAAGCAAAGGCAATCTCAGTAAATAGATATAGACACCTACTATATCTACTAGCAAGGGTAGAGAGGAAAATGAGGTCTACCTAACCTAACTTTATTGAAAAACGCCCTAGTGGCGGACAAAACAAAGCTAATGCCGGTGAGGCAGCCCTGAAAACTAGAGGAGGGAATAGATGAGAAACACGTCTTCACTCTTCGCAACCATCCATCCACCAGCTAACGACTTTTTTTTTTTTTTTTTTTTTTTCTTGCCTGTCGACCATTGGGGCCGGAGCCCCTGGTCATTAAGGCAAAATATATATATGTATATATATTTACACATATATACATATATATACAAACATATATATATACATACATACATTCATACACATCACACACACACACACACACACACACACACACGCTTCTATGCATACATACAGACACACTTTCATGCACACGTACATATATATATATATATATATAATAATTTTTCTTATTTATTTTTTTTTTTTTTTTTTTTTTTTTTATTTTTTAACCTTATATTACTTATAAACTAAAATGCCTAATGTCAAGACCCTAAAACTAATCACCTAACAGACAAATCGCTAACCTATACTAAATCCTAAGAGACAAATAACTAGACCTACACTAATGGTAAAAAAGCCTCGACCAAGAGATCACCATTGACTGCAGATATGAAATGCCTTTCTATATGACATACCTCCACTCATCACCTGGTGACTGTCAGTCGAGGCACAACCTAATGTAGGAGACATCAATATATGAAAGGGAACCAGACGAGTCAGGAACATTTCCATATACGTCAGCTGTCGGTCTTAATTAGAATAACTTAAGCAAGATGGTATAATGGATTTACATAATTTGTACTAAAAGTGAAGAACCGCGGCCAGCAGACCATCATCGACTGCAAGTGCCCAATGCCTTTCTATATTGCACACTTGCACTAATCAGCTGGTGACTGTTAGTCGAGGAACGGGGTTTAATGTAAGGGACATCTATATTAGAAATAGATCAGTGGGAGGAGAAACTATTTCAAATATGTCAAATGTCAACCCTAATTAATATTACAATATATACATATTTACCGTTGATAAAAACCATAACCACACAGTAAAAAAGTCACATCACTCTGATCAGTCCGGTCTCTCTCAAGAAAGCCATCAATTTATCAGTCATAACAATGTCCCCATCACCCAGGATGGTGGAAAGGGTGAAGGGGACGTCTACTGAGCCGAAATAATGTATAAGTAAAGCACGTTCACAAATAAATCGCCGACAGCGCAGGATGATATGACTGATACATAACACCGCATTACAGATGTCACAGTGCGGTGGGAAGCGTCTTTCCATATATGGTTTCATATGTGTTAAAACGGTGGCATTAAGCCGTAATAGTGCCAACACTTTTTCTTCTAGGCGACTGGGACGGTTGGCGGTGTCCCAGTCGCCCAGGTACGGCTTACAGGTTGGAATATTTAGTCTGGTCCACTGACCTTGCCACAGAAGATTTGTTGATTTCTGTCCGAGACATAGACTCGACCGTAGATCACGAGGAACGTCCCAAGTCTCCTCGAGCTCTACAGCCGACTTTGCAAGTAAGTCATCCTGCTCATTACCGTAGATACGACAATGACCAGGCACCCAGATCAACGTGAATGACTTGTTGCATGAATGCAACTTATTAATGATGCGGTCCTGGATCTCGTGACAGTCCGTAGTACAAGGTGCAATTGCCTGAAGGGCTGATTTTGAATCTGAAAATATGACAAATGAGTCATGCCTAGAATTGAGAGCATAGTCTATGGCTTTGTCAATAGCAAAAAGTTCTGAGGTAAACACAGATGTATGAGTCGGCAACCGATACCTGAGGGCACATTCAGTCGACCACACACTTGCACCCACACATTCACTCGACTTGGAGCCGTCGGTGTACAAGTGGTGGGACCCCAAGTGACGAATGATGATGTTACGAAACAAGTGGTGGACCTCGGCCTCTGGTGCCTTGCCCTTTCGTGCTGGGGGCCAAGTATCATCAACAGTAAAGGCAGGTGGCTCCCAAGGCGCTATATTTTTTAACACCAACTTGCCACAGTCACTGGGGTCCGCACCAAGCTCCTGACTCAGTAAGTGGAGAGGAATGGCAAGTGGCCAACGCACCCCCTGCAGAAGGTGGCGGTACTGATGCAGGGGAGTACAGACCACATTGCCGATATTACTTTTCCTAAATGTCCTTACGCTATAGGACAAGGCCAGGTGGTCACGGCGAATACGGAGGGAAGGCACATTCGCCTCCACTTCCATACGAGCCACACGGGTACACCGGACGGCTCGAAGACACATTCGCAAACATTTACTCTGTAGGACATCCAATCCTTTCAACGTGGCATCGGATGCTGAACCATACACCTGTGCGCCATAGTCTAGCTTTGATCGAATAAGGGACTTATACACTATTTAATAAAGATTTTCTTTCGGCACCCCAGGTAGTACCCACTAGGTACTTAAGGACTTATAACGGTTTATCACAACGAGCAAGCAAAGTATTAACGTGAAGTTTAAAATTCATTCTTCGATCAAAATGTATTCCCAAAAATTTTACAGAATTTTGAAAAGGTACCGCCTGATTATCCAAAGTTAAAAACAAATTAGGTACGTTACGATTAGTGAAGACTATAGCGGCACACTTACGTACGGAAAACTTAAATCCCCACTGCAAGGCCCATTGGTGGACGGAGTCAAGGG
Organism: Coenobita brevimanus; assembly: GCF_032717465.1. NCBI lineage: Eukaryota > Metazoa > Arthropoda > Malacostraca > Decapoda > Coenobitidae > Coenobita > Coenobita brevimanus. The sequence continues at coordinate 16,353,163 of NC_136969.1, forward strand.
CTACTTGAATCCGCCCAGCCGAAAATTGTGCATTACAGGAAGAGTGCCATATTCCACAATCGTCAGCGTAGAGCGAGTATTTAAGATTCCTCGGGATGGGAGCTGAAGACAGAATATCATTGATCATAATACTAAATAAAGTAGGACTAAGCACACTTCCCTGTGGCACCCCGTTTTCCTGGATAAATATATCCGATGTTATGTTACGTTGCAATTTGACAGAGAAAGTTCTGTCCCTTAAGAAATTTGAAATAAAAACAGGCAAATTTTCTCTTAAACCATAAGCATAGAGCTTCATTGGTATACGGTGTCGCCATGTCATGTCATAGGCTTTATGGATGTCCAAGAACACCCCTATCATGAATTCTTTATTGGCAAATGCCTCTGCAATACAATGCTCCAAATTCATTAAATGATCTAGTGAACTTCTGTATTTACGGAAGCCACATTGTTGATCATTTAACAAATTCTTCGACTCTAAAACAAAAAGAAGCCTATTGTTAACCATACGTTCCATGACCTTACATAGACAAGAAGTCAACACAATAGGACGAAATGAAGTGGGATTCATAAGACGACCAGCCTCTTTGGGTATCGGTATGACGTGTGCAAAGTGCCATGAGTTTGGGAACGTTCGAGACGCCCAAATCTCATTGTACAATGCTAACATCTTAATCAGGTTGTCCTGATTAAGATGCTGGATCATACCGTACGTGATGGTGTCTGGTCCAGGGCTGGTGTCTTTACAGGATTTAAGGGCAAGGAGCAGTTCATCTAGCGTAAACTCTTGGTTGTACGGGCAGTCTACGTCTTCTGTGGCAAAGTCTAATATCTGTAGCTCAGCCGTGCGTTTATGATGTTGAAAACGCGGGTCATAATTGGCTAAGCTACTTACATGAGAAAAACTCCTGGCGAGGATGTTAGCAACGTCCACGGGCTCGTCATAGGTGGTGTTATTCACCTGCAAGGTGGTCACAGGGAACTATGGGCGTTTATTATTTAATAATCTTATAGTGGACCAGACTTTATGTAATGGTGTTGTACGAGTCACCGTGGACACAAAGGACCGCCAGGAGTCACGTTTAGCCCTTCTTATTATTCTCCTTGCCTCAGCCCGTGCCTGTTTGTATGCAATAAAATTTTCCTCAGTGGACTGACTATTAAAAATCCTGTATCTCCTATTGCGTTTTCTTAATGCTTGTCGGCAATCTGGCGTCCACCAATGTGCTCTATGCTTCGCGTGAACTGTAGAAATCTTGGGAATAGCAGCCTCAGCTGCGTGTAATTTGGAAGTAGTTATATTTTTGCCCTTAACATCTATGGTCTCCCCAGATATATCTAAATTGGCGATCCTTGAGAAGGATCCCCAATTTGCTTTCTTATAGTTGAATTTTAGAGGTGGAGGGTCCGAAATGATGTCGCGTGTATAACAAAGACAGATGGGTAAATGATCACTTCCCAAGGAGTCGTCATAAGGATTCCATAAAAAATCTTGATGTATACCAGGGGAGGCCAAAGATAAGTCAATGGCCGAAAAGTTACCAGTACGATCATCTACACGAGTCGCTCTACCATCGTTCAGAAGACAGAGGTTGGACTGTAGTATTAGGTCGGCTACTTGCTCCCCATGACCATCAATCCTCTAGCTACCCCATTGATAGTGATGGGCGTTAAAATCGCCCAACACTAACTTATTCCCAGGGAGATGTTCAACTAGTGAATTTAAAGCATCACTATCAATGGGGCCATGTGGAGGACAGTACAGAGAGCAAATAGACAGATACGTGTTATTAAATTTTACTCTGCACGCGACAGCTTCCAGAGTAGAATTTAGAATCACTTCCGTTTGTGGGTGTGATTTGTGTGTGTATATGGCAACTCCGTGACCTTCATATCTTCTATACGAGTGATAGTGTTTGAACTGTGGAGGATCAGGGTGATCCTCCAGGCACGTCTCCTGTAAACAAACGACGTCTGGCCTGTGTATTGACAGCAAGATTGCTATATCTTGTAACTTATTCCCAATAAATCTACAATTCCACTGTAATAGAGTGAATGTGGCGGTTTAAGATTTTCGTTGGGGGCCAGTGTGCTTCATCTTTTTTTGTCGCCCGCCAGTAGGCGAGCGACTACCTGAGGACTTATCCCGGTGCTTACTCATGGAAACCTCCATATTCTCATCAAATACAAGGCTCCCAGACTCCACCGAGGAAGTGCTATTCTTTCTCTCCCTTGATGGACCAGGAGCAAGAAGGACATGAGGACGTGCCGGCTTGGTGAGGGTGGTCAGATTTATCTTATCAGACTTGTCGGGCTTCGATTTTGGCCGCACCGACTGTGAAGGAGCAGCGGCAGCCTGAGAGTAAGAAGTGGCGACAGGGATGTCTGTAAGAGAGTTGGAACGTACAGGGGTCTAGACTTAGAGGTAGGGCAAGTGGCATGTGGAGCGAAGGTAAGGTCAGTCTGTGTCTCCACGGTACACATCACGGGACGGGACACAACCGCCGATGCATAGGAGACATTAGGCTTGGGAGTTGCATGCAACTCCTTCACCCTCTTCCTAGCATCGTAAAAGGATATGCCCTCCGTTGCCTTCACTGTGCAGACCTCCTTCTCCTCCTTCCACTTGGGACAATCCCTAGAGGAAGTGGAGTGAGCGCCCTTGCAGTGGAAGCAACAGACCGTCTCAGATGTGCAATGTTCCGCATCATGACCCTGGCTTGCACACTTGCCACACACTGGCTGGGAAGCCCGACAAGTCTTTGAACCATGCCCATATATCTGGCATTTCAAGCAATGGAAAGGGTTGGGAATATATGGCCGCACATGAACAATTTCATAACCGATTTTTACTTGGCTAGGCAGTGACACTTTACCGAAAGTCAAAACAATGGTTGCTGTCTTCGTCCTGACACCTTCCGAGTATCTGGTGATAAATTTAGCATCAATGACATCTTGCTGAGCAAGTTCATCTATGATCTCTTCCTCACTCATCAGCATGAGATCCCTGCAAGTGATAACCCCCTTGCAGGAATTCATGGATGTTGGGATCTTGGTTTCGACATTATAGCAATGAAACTTGCGCAGCTTCAACAAGTCCTTAATTTGAGATGAGGTAAAAGTTTTTATGAGGAGGTCTCCGTTCCCAAGTTTTTTTACTTGTTCCATCTCCCCAGCACAGTGAGGGGGGTCAAATTAATTTTGTCAGACTTGTCAGGCTTCTGTTTTGGCCGCACTGACTGCGAAGGAGCAGCGGCAGCCTGTGAGTAAGATGTAGCAACAGGGATATCCGTAAGAGAGTTGGAACGTACAGGAGGCTTAGACTGAGAGGTAGGGCGTGGGGCACGAGGAGCGAATGTAAGGTCAGTCTGTGTCTCAACGGTGCACATCACGGGACGGGACACAACCGCCGATGCAGAGGAGATATTAGGCTTGGGAGCTGCATGCAACTCCTTCACCTTCTTCCTTGCATTGTAAAAGGAAATGCCCTCAGTTGCCTTCACTGTGCAGACCTCTTTCTCCTCTTTCCACTTGGGACAAACCCTCGAGGAAGTGGAGTGAGCATCCTTGCAGTGAAAGCAGCACTCAGTCTCGGATGTACAGCGGTCAGCAGAATGTCCTACAGTCGCGCGCTTGCCACATCCTACGTTTGAAGCTCGACAAGCCTTTTCATGATGTCCATAGAGTTGACATTTTCCACAACGAAGGGGATTAGGTATGTAAGGTCTCACAATAATTTCATATCCTACTTTCACATTAGCAGGGAGAGATACTTTGCCAAAAGTCAAAACTATTGTGGCTGTCTTCGTCCTTATGCCTTCCTGGAAACGGGTTATGAATCTCGCCTCTATGACATCTTGCTGAGAAAGTTCCTGTACAATTTCTTCTTCCTCCATAAGCACAAGATCCCTGCAGGTGATAACACCCTTGCAGGAATTCATGGAGTGGGGGATCGTTGTCTGAACATCGTGATAATGGAACTTCCTCAGTTTAAGCAAATCCTTGACCCGAGCTGAATTCATGGTTTTTACGAGGAGGTCTCCACTAGCAAGTTTTTTCACTTGTTCCACCTCTTCTGCACACCGATCAATCACCTTCTTGATGAAGGGATTCAGGCTGGACAGGGGAGTGGAACCAAACGCATGAATCAATACAAACTCGGCATTATGTACATGAATGTCAAAGCGGGTATGTGTCTGGGGCCGTTCAGTCTGCGGGCAGTCCGTCCGTGAGACAGTCGGGCGTCGGTCAGGACTAACTCCCCCCCTGAAGGGGGGGGAGGCAGCAGTGGCGTCTGCCATAGTGACCACTTCCCCCTAAAGGGGGAAGTGGGAAGAAGGAGTAAAAACAAACAAGGGACAAAAAACCAGGACAACACACCTATGGCTAAGATTGCCCTCTCAAACCACTCTCGGGAGGACGCGCCTGTGTGTGACTCACAACCCAGAGCGATCAGTGGGGGGACCCTCCGTGGGCGAGTAAGCAAAGGCAATCTAAGTAAATAGATATAGACACTTACTTTATCTACTAGCAAGGGTAGGGAGGAAAATGAGGTCTACCTAACCTAACTTTATTGAAAAACGCCCTAGTGGCGGACAAAACAAAGCTAATGCCGGTGAGGCAGCCCTGAAAACTAGAGGAGAGAGTAGATGAGAACACGTCCTCTCTCTCCGTGACCATGCATAAAAGTCCCCTAACTCAGGATTTTTTTTTTTTTTTTTTTTGCCTATCGACCATTGAGGCCGGAGCCTCTGGTCATTAAGGCAAAATATATACATGTATATACATTTACACATATATACATATATATGTGAACATATATATATACATACATACATACATACACACACACACACACACACACACACACACACACACACTTCTATGCATACATACAGACACACTTTCATGCACATGTACATATATATATAATAATTTTTATTTTATAATTTTTTTGTAATTTTATTTTTATTTATTTTTTATTTTTTTTATTTTCTTAACCTTATATTACTTATAAACTAAAATGCCTAATGTCAAGACCCTAAAACTAATCACCTAACAGACAAATCGCTAACTTATACTAAATCCTAAGAGACAAATAACTAGACCTACACTAATGGTAAAAAAGCCTCGACCAAGAGATCACCATCGACTGCAGATATGAAATGCCTTTCTATATGACATACCTGCACTCATCACCTGGTGACTGTCAGTCGAGGCACAACCTAATATAGGAGACATCAATATATGAAAGGGAACCAGACGAGTCAGGAACATTTCCATATACGTCAGCTGTCGGTCTTAATTAGAATAACTTAAGCAAGATGGTATAATGGATTTACATAATTTGTACAAAAAGTGAAGAACCTCGGCCAGCAGACCATCATCGACTGCAAGTGCCCAATGCCTTTCTATATTGCACACTTGCACTAATCAGCTGGTGACTGTTAGTCGAGGAACGGGGTTTAATGTAAGGGACATCTATATTAGAAATAGATCAGTGGGAGGAGGAACTATTTCAAATATGTCAAATGTCAACCCAAATTAATATTACAATATATACATATTTACCGTTGATAAAAACCATAACCACACAGTAAAGAAGTCACATCACTCTGATCAGTCCGGTCTCTCTCAAGAAAGCCATCAATTTATCAGTCATAACAATGTCCCCATCACCCAGGATGGTGGAAAGGGTGAAGGGGACGTCTACTGCGCCGCAATAATTTATAAGTGAAGCACGTTCACTAAAAAATCGCCGACAGCGCAGGATGATATGACTGATACATAACACCGCATTACAGATGTCACAGTGCGGTGGGAAGCGTCTTTCCATGTATGGCTTCATATGTGTTAAAGCGGTGGCATTAAGCCGTAACCATGCCAACACTTTTTCTTCTAGGCGACTGGGACGGTTGGCGGTGTCCCAGTCGCCCAGGTACGGCTTACAGGTTGGAATATTTAGTCTTGTCCACTGACCTTGCCACAGAAGATTTGTTGATTTCTGTCCGAGACATAGACTCGACCGTAGATCACGAGGAATGTCCCAAGTCTCCTCGAGCTCTACAGCTTACTTTGCAAGTAAGTCAGCCTGCTCATTACCGTAGATACGACAATGACCAGGCACCCAGATCAACGTGAATGACTTGTTGCATGATTGCAACTTATTAACGATGCGGCCCTGGATCTCGTGAGAGTCCGTAGTACAAGATGCAATTGCCTGAAGGGCTGATTTTGAATCTGAAAATATGACAAATGAGTCATGCCTAGAATTGAGAGCATAGTCTATGGCTTTGTCAATAGCAAAAAGTTCTGAAGTAAACACAGATGTATGAGTCGGCAACCGATACCTGAGGGCACATTCAGTCGACCACACACTTGCACCCACACATTCACTCGACTTGGAGCCGTCGGTGTACAATTGATGGGACCCCAAGTGACGAATGATGATGTTACGAAACAAGTGGTGGACCTCCACCTCCGGCGCCTTGGCCTTTGGTGCTGGGAGCCATGTAACATCAACAGTAAAGGCAGGTGGCTCCCAAGGCGCTATATTTTTTAACACCAACTTGTCACAGTCACTGGGGTCCGCACCAAGCTCCTGAGTCAGTAAGTGGAGGCGAACGGCAAGTGGCCGACGCACCCCCTGCAGAAGGTGGTGGTATTGACGCAGGGGGGAAGAGGCCACATTGCCGATATTATTTTTCCTAAATGTCCTTACGCTATAGGACAAGGCCAGGTGGTCACGGCGAATACGGAGGGGAGGCACATTCGCCTCCACTTCCATATGAGCCACACGGGTACACCGGACGGCTCCAAGACACATTCGCAAACATTTATTCTGTAGCACATCCAATCCTTTCAGCGTGGCATTGGATGCTGAGCCATACACCTGTGCGCCATAGTCTAGCTTTGATCGAATGAGAGACTTATACACCATTAATAAAGATTTTCTGTCAGCACCCCAAGTAGTACCCACTAGGTACTTGAGGACATATAACGGTTTATCACAACGAGCAAGTAAAGTATTGACGTGAAGTTTAAAATTCATTCTTCGATCAAAATGTATTCCCAAAAATTTTACAGAATTTTGAAAAGGTACCGCCTGATTATCCAAAGTTAAAAACAAATTAGGTACGTTACGATTAGTGAAGACTATAGCGGCACACTTACGGACGGAAAACTTAAATCCCCACTGCAAGGCCCATTGGTGGACGGAGTCAAGGGCTACTTGAATCCGCCCAGCCCAAAATTGTGCATTACAGGAAGAGTGCCATATTCCACAATCGTCAGCGTAGAACGAGTATTTAAGATTCCTCGGGATGGGAGCTGATGACAGAATATCATTGATCATAATACTAAATAAAGTAGGACTAAGCACACTTCCCTGTGGCACCCCGTTTTCCTGGATAAATATATCCGATGTTACGTTACGGGGCAATTTGACAGAGAAAGTTCTGTCCCTTAAGAAATTTGAAATAAAAACAGGCAAATTTCCTCTTAAACCATAAGCATAGAGCTTCATTAATATACCATGTCGCCATGTCATGTCAAAGGCTTTTTGGATGTCCAAGATCACTCCTATCATGAATTCTTTATTGGCAAATGCCTCTGCAATACAATGCTCTAAATTCATTAAATGATCTAGTGAACTTCTGTATTTACGGAAGCCACATTGTTGATCATTTAACAAATTCTTCGACTCTAAAACAAAAAGAAGCCTATTGTTAACCATACGTTCCATGATCTTACATAGACAAGAAGTCAACACAATAGGACGAAATGAAGTGGGATTCATAAGACGACCAGCCTCTTTGGGTATCGGTATGACGCGCGCAAAGTGCAATGAGTTTGGGAACGTTCGGGACGCCCAAATCTCATTGTACAATGCTAACATCTTAATCAGGTTGTCCTGATTAAGATGCTGGATCATACCGTACGTGATGGTGTCTGGTCCAGGGCTGGTGTCTTTACAGGATTTAAGGGCAAGGAGCAGTTCATCTAGCGTAAACTCTTGGTTGTACGGGCAGTCTACGTCTTCTGTGGCAAAGTCTAATATCTGTAGCTCAGCCGTGCGTTGATGATGTTGAAAACGCGGGTCATAATTGGCTGAGCTACTTACATGAGAAAAACTCCTGGCGAGGATGTTAGCAACGTCCACGGGCTCGTCATAGGTGGTGTTATTCACCTGCAAGGTGGTCACAGGGAAGTATGGGCGTTTATTATTTAATAATCTTATAGTGGACCAGACTTTATGTAATGGTGTTGTACAAGTCACCGTGGACACAAAGGACCGCCAGGAGTCACGTTTAGCCCTTCTTATTATTCTCCTTGCCTCAGCCCGTGCCTGTTTGTATGCAATAAAATTTTCCTCAGTGGACTGACTATTAAAAATCCTGTATCTCCTATTGCGTTTTCTTAATGCTTGTCGGCAATCCGGCGTCCACCAATGTGCTCTATGCTTCGCGTGAACTGTAGAAATCTTGGGAATAGCAGCCTCAGCTGTGTGTAATATGGAAGTAGTTATATTTTCGACCTTAACATCTATGGTCTCCCCAGATATATCTAAATTGGCGATCCTTGAGAAGGATCCCCAGTTTGCTTTCTTATAGTTGAATTTTGGAGGTGGAGGGTCCGAAATGATGTCGCGTGTATAACAAAGACAGATGGGTAAATGATCACTTCCCAAGGAGTCGTCATAAGGATTCCATAAAAAATCTTGATGTATACCAGGGGAGGCCAAAGATAAGTCAATGGCCGAAAAGTTACCAGTACGATCATCTACACGAGTCGCTCTACCATCGTTCAGAAGACAGAGGTTGGACTGTAGTATTAGGTCGGCTACTTGCTCCCCATGACCATCGATCCTCTAGCTACCCCATTGATAGTGATGGGCATTAAAGTCGCCCAACACTAACTTATTCCCAGGGAGATGTTCAACTAGTGAATTTAAAGCATCACTATCAATGGGGCCGTGTGGAGGACAGTACAGAGAGCAAATAGAGAGATACGTGTTATTAAATTTTACTCTGCACGCGACAGCTTCCAGAATAGAATTTAGAATCACTTCCGTTTGTGGGTGTGATTTGTGTGTGTATATGGCAACTCCGTGACCTTCATATCTTCTATACGAGTGATAGTGTTTGAACTGTGGAGGATCAGGGTGATCCTCCAGGCACGTCTCCTGTAAATAAACGACGTCTGGCCTGTGTATTGACAGCAAGATTGCTATATCTTGTAACTTATTCCCAATAAATCTACAATTCCACTGTAATAAAGTGAATGTGGCGGTTTAAGATTTTCGTTGGGGGCCAGTGTGCTTCATCTTTTTTTGTCGCCCGCCAGTAGGCGAGCGACTACCGGGGGACCTATCCCGGTGCTTACTCATGGAAACCTCCATATTCTCATCAAATACAAGGCTCCCAGACTCCACCGAGGAAGTGCTATTCTTTCTCTCCCTTGATGGACCAGGAGCAGGAAGGACATGAGGACGTGCCGGCTTGGTGAGGGTGGTCAGATTTATCTTATCAGACTTGTCGGGCTTCGATTTTGGCCGCACCGACTGTGAAGGAGCAGCGGGAGCCTGAGAGTAAGTGGCGACAGGGATGTCTGTAAGAGAGTTGGAACGTACAGGGGTCTAGACTTAGAGGTAGGGCAAGTGGCATGTGGAGTGAAGGTATGGTCAGTCTGTGTCTCCACGGTACACATCACGGGACGGGACACAACCGCCGATGCATAGGAGACATTAGGCTTGGGAGTTGCATGCAACTCCTTCACCTTCTTCCTAGCATCGTAAACGGATATGCCCTCAGTTGCTTTCACTGTGCAGACCTCTTTCTCCTTCTTCCACTTCGGACAAGCCCTAGAGGAAGTGGAGTGAGCGCCCTTGCAGTGGAAGCAACAGACCGTCTCAGATGTGCAATGTTCCGCATCATGACCCTGGCTTGCACACTTGCCACACACTGGCTGGGAAGCCCGACAAGTCTTTGAACCATGCCCATATATCTGGCATTTCAAGCAATGGAAAGGGTTGGGAATATATGGCCGCACATGAACAATTTCATAACCGATTTTTACTTGGCTAGGCAGTGACACTTTACCGAAAGTCAAAACAATGGTTGCTGTCTTCGTCCTGACACCTTCCGAGTATCTGGTGATAAATTTAGCATCAATGACATCTTGCTGAGCAAGTTCATCTATGATCTCTTCCTCACTCATCAGCATGAGATCCCTGCAAGTGATAACCCCCTTGCAGGAATTCATGGATGTTGGGATCTTGGTTTCGACATTATAGCAATGAAACTTGCGCAGCTTCAACAAGTCCTTAATTTGAGATGAGGTAAAAGTTTTTATGAGGAGGTCTCCGTTCCCAAGTTTTTTTACTTGTTCCATCTCCCCAGCACAGTGAGGGGGTCAAATTAATTTTGTCAGACTTGTCAGGCTTCTGTTTTGGCCGCACTGACTGCGAAGGAGCAGCGGCAGCCTGTGAGTAAGATGTAGCAACAGGGATATCCGTAAGAGAGTTGGAACGTACAGGAGGCTTAGACTGAGAGGTAGGGCGTGGGGCACGAGGAGCGAATGTAAGGTCAGTCTGTGTCTCAACGGTGCACATCACGGGACGGGACACAACCGCCGATGCAGAGGAGATATTAGGCTTGGGAGCTGCATGCAACTCCTTCACCTTCTTCCTTGCATTGTAAAAGGAAATGCCCTCAGTTGCCTTCACTGTGCAGACCTCTTTCTCCTCTTTCCACTTGGGACAAACCCTCGAGGAAGTGGAGTGAGCATCCTTACAGTGGAAGCAACATTCAGTCTCTGATGTACAGCGGTCAGCAGAATGCCCTACAGTCGCGCACTTGCCACATCCTACGTTTGAAGCTCGACAAGCATTTTCATGATGTCCATAGAGTTGACATTTTCCACAACGAAGGAGATTAGGTATGTAAGGTCTCACATTAATAATTTCATATCCTACTTTCACATTAGCAGGGAGAGATACTTTGCCAAAAGTCAAAACTACTGTGGCTGTCTTCATCCTTATGCCTTCCTGGAAACAGGTTATGAATCTCGCCTCTATGACATCTTGCTGAGAAAGTTCCTGTACAATTTCTTCTTCCTCCATAAGCACAAGATCCCTGCAGGTGATAACACCCTTGCAGGAATTCATGGAGTGGGGGATCGTTGTCTGGACATCGTGATAATGGAACTTCCTCAGTTTAAGCAAATCCTTGACCTGAGCTGAATTCATGGTTTTTACGAGGAGGTCTCCACTAGCAAGTTTTTTCACTTGTTCCACCTCTTCTGCACACCGATCAATCACCTTCTTGATGATGAAAGGATTGAGGCTGGACAGGGGAGTGGAACCAACCGCATGAATCAATACAAACTCGGCATTATGTACATGAATGTCAAGGCGGGTATGTGTCTGGGGCCGTTCAGTCTGGGGGCAGTCCGTCCGTGAGACAGTCGGGCGTCGGTCAGGACTACTTCCCCCCCTGAAGAAGGGGGAGGCAGCAGTGGCGTCCGCCATAGTGACCACTTCCCCCTAAAGGGGGAAGTGGGAAGAAGGAGAAAAAACAAACAAGGGACAAAAAACCAGGACAACACACCTATGACTAAGATTGCCCTCTCAAACCACTCCAGGGAGGCCTGACCGTGTTACTTCACACCCCAGAGCGATCAGTGGGGGGGACCCTCCGTGGGCGAGTAAGCAAAGGCAATCTTAGTAAATAGATATAGACACTTACTTTATCTCTAGCAAGGGTAGGGAGGAAAATTAGTACTAGCTAACCTAACTTTATTGAAAAACGTCCCTAGTGGCGGACAAAACAAAGCTAATGCCGGTGAGGCAGCCCTGAAAACTAGAGGAGAGAGTAGATGAAAACACGTCTTCACTCTTCGCAACCATCCATCCAACTAACGACTTTTTTTTTTTTTTTTTTTTTTTTTTCCGGCCTGTCAACCATTGGGGTCGAAGCCCCTGGTTATTAAGTCCATTTATATATATATGTATATACATTTAAACATATATACATATATATACAAACATATATATATACATACATACATACACACACACACACACACACACACACACACACACATCCATGCATATGAACATACACACTATGATGCACATGTACATATATATATAATAATTTTTATTTTATAATTTTTTTGTAATTTTATTTTTATTTTTTTTTTATTTTTTTATTTTCTTCACCTTATATTGCTTATAAACTAAAATGCCTAATGTCAAGACCCTAAAACTAATCACCTAACAGACAAATCGCTGACCTATACTAAATCCTAAGAGACAAATAACTAGACCTACACTAATGGTAAAAAAGCCTCGACCAAGAGATCACCATCGACTGCAGATATGAAATGCCTTTCTATATGACATACCTGCACTCATCACCTGGTGACTGTCAGTCGAGGCACAACCTAATATAGGAAACATCAATATATGAAAGGGAACCAGACGAGTCAGGAACATTTCCATATACGTCAGCTGTCGGTCTTAATTAGAATAACTTAAGCAAGATGGTATAATGGATTTACATAATTTGTACAAAAAGTGAAGAACCTCGGCCAGCAGACCATCATCGACTGCAAGTGCCCAATGCCTTTCTATATTGCACACTTGCACTAATCAGCTGGTGACTGTTAGTCGAGGAACGGGGTTTAATGTAAGGGACATCTATATTAGAAATAGATCAGTGGGAGGAGGAACTATTTCAAATATGTCAAATGTCAACCCTAATTAATATTACAATATATACATATTTACCGTTGATAAAAACCATAACCACACAGTAAAAAAGTCACATCACTCTGATCAGTCCGGTCTCTCTCAAGAAAACCATCAATTTATCAGTCATAACAATGTCCCCATCACCCAGGAGGGTGGAAAGGGTGAAGAGGACGTCTACTACGCCGCAATAATTTATAAGTGAAGCACGTTCACTAAAAAATCGCCGACAGCGCAGGATGATATGACTGATGCATAACACCGCATTACAGATGTCACAGTGCGGTGGGAAGCGTCTTTCCATGTATGGTTTCATATGTGTTAAAACGGTGGCATTAAGCCGTAATAGTGCCAACACTCTTTCTTCTAGGCGACTGGGACGGTTGGCGGTGTCCCAGTCGCCCAGGTACGGCTTACAGGTTGGAATATTTAGTCTTGTCCACTGACCTTGCCACAGAAGATTTGTTGATTTCTTTCCGAGACATAGACTCGACCATAGATCACGAGGAATGTCCCAAGTCTCCTCGAGCTCTGCAGCTGACTTTGCAAGTAAGTCAGCCTGCTCATTACCGTAGATACGACAATGACCAGGCACCCAGATCAACGTGATGACTTGTTGCATGAATGCAACTTATTAACGATGCAGCCCTGGATCTCGTGAGACTCTAGGGCCGCATCGTTAATAAGTACAAGATGCAATTGCCTGAAGGGCTGATTTTGAATCTGAGAATATGACAAATGAGTCATGCCTAGAATTGAGAGCATAGTCTATGGCTTTGTCAATAGCAAAAAGTTCTGAGGTAAACACGGATGTATGAGTCGGCAACCAATATCTGAGGGCACATTCAGTCGACCACACACTTGCACCCACACATTCACTCGACTTGGAGCCGTCGGTGTACAATTGATGGGACCCCAAGTGACGAACAATGATGTTACGAAACAAGTGGTGGACCTCCGTCTCCGGCGCCTTGGCCTTTGGTGCTGGGAGCCATGTAACATCGACTGTAAAACCGGGTGGCTCCCAAGGCGCTATACTTTTAAGCACCAACTTGTCACAGTCACTGGGGTCCACATCAAGCTCCTGAGTCAGTAAGTGAAGGCGAGCGGCAAGTGGCCGACACCCCCCCCCGTAGAAGGTGGTGGTATTGACGCTGGGGGGTACAGGTCACATTGCCGATATTACTTTTCCTAAATGTCCTTATGCCGTAGGACAAGGCCAGGTGGTCACGACGAATACAGAGGGGAGGCACATTCGCCTCCACTTTCATACGAGTCACACAGGTACACTGGACGGCTCCAAGACACATTCGCAAACATTTATTCTGTAACACATCCAATCCTTTCAGAGTGGCATCGGATGCCGAGCCATACACCTGTGCGCCATAGTCTAGCTTCACTCGAATAAGGGCCTTATACACCATTAATAAAGATTTTCTGTCGGCACCCTAGGTAGTACCCGCTAGGTACTTGAGGACATTTAACGGTTTATCACAACGAGCAAGCAAAGTATTAAAGTGAAGTTTAAAATTCATTCTACGATCAAAATGTATTCCTAAAAATTTTACTGAATTTTGAAAAGGTACTGCCCGATTATCCAAAGTTAAGCACAAATTAGGTACATTACGATTAATGAAAACTATAGTGGCACACTTACGTACGGAAAACTTAAATCCCCACTGCAAGGCCCATTGGTGGACGGAGTCAAGGGCTGCTTGAATCCACGTAGCCGAAAATTGTGCATTACGGGAAAAGTGCCATATTCCACAATCGTCAGCATAGAGCGAGTATTTAAGATTCCTCGGGATGGGAGCTGATGACAGAATATCATTGATCATAATACTAAATAAAGTAGGACTAAGCACACTTCCCTGTGGCACCCCGTTCTCCTGGATAAATATATCCGATGTTACGTTATGGGGCAATTTGACAAAGTTCTGTCCCTTAAGAAATTTGAAATAAAAACAGGTAAATTTCCTCTTAAACCATAAGCATAGAGCTTCATTAGTATACTGTGTCTCCAAGTTATGTCATAGGCTTTATGGATGTCCAAGAACACCCCTATCATGAATTCTTTATTGGCAAATGCCTCTGCAATACAATGCTCCCAATTCATTAAATGATCTAGTGAACTTCTGTATTTACGGAAGCCACATTGTTGATCATTTAACAAATTCTTCGACTCTAAAAAAAAAGAAGCCTATTGTTAACCATATGTTCCATGACCTTACATAGACAAGAAGTCAACACAATAGGACGAAATGAAGTGGGATCCATAAGACGACCAGCCTCTTTGGGTATCGGTATGACGTGCGCAAAGTGCCATGAGTTTGGGAACGTTTGAGATGCCCAAATCTCATTGTACAATGCTAACATCTTAATCAGGTTGTCCTGATTAAGATGCTGGATCATACCATACGTGATGGTGTCTGGTCCAGGGCTGGTGTCTTTACAGGATTTAAGGGCAAGGAGCAGTTCATCTAACATAAACTCTTGGTTGTACGGGGAGTCTACGTCTTCTGTGGCAAAGTCTAATATTTGTAGCTCAGTCGTGCGTTTATGATGTTGAAAACGCGGATCATAATTGGCTGAGCTACTTACATGAGAAAAACTCCTGGCGAGGATGTTAGCAACGTCCACGGGCTCGTCATAGATGTTGTTATTAACCTGGAGGGTGGTGATTGGAAAATATGGGCCTTTATTATTTAATATTCTTATAGTGGACCAGACTTTACGTAATGGTGTTGTACGAGTCACCGTGGACACAAAGGACCGCCGGGAGTCACGTTTGGCCCTTCTTATTATTCTCCTTGCCTCAGCCTGTGCCTGTTTGTATGCAATAAAATTTTCCTCAGTGGGCTGACTATCAAAAATCCTGTATCTCCTATTGCGTTTTCTTAATGCTTGTCGGCAATCCGGTGTCCACCAATGTGCTCTATGCTTCGCATGAACTGTAGAAGTCTTGGGAATAGCAGCCTCAGCTGCGTGTAATATGGAAGTAGTTATATTTTCGACCTTAACATCTATGGTCTCCCCAAATATATCTAAATTGGCAATCCTTGAGAAGGATCCCCAATCTGCTTTCTTATAGTTAAATTTTGGAGGTGGAGGGTCCGAAATGATGTTGCGTGTATAAGAAAGACAGATGGGTAAATGATCACTTCCCAAGGAGTCGTCATAGGGATTCCATAAAAAATCTTGATGTATACCAGGGGAGGCCAAAGATAAGTCAATGGCCGAAAAGTTACCAGTACGATCATGTACACGAGTCGCTCTACCATTATTCAGAAGACTGAGGTTGGACTGTAGTATTAGGTCGGCTACTTGCTCCCCACGACCATCAATCCTCAAGCTACCGCATTGATAGTGATGGGCGTTAAAATCGCCCAACACTAACTTTTTCCCAGGGAGATGTTCAAATAGTGAATTTAAAGCATCACTGTCAATGGGGCCATGTGGAGGACAGTACAGAGAGCAAATAGAGAGATACGTGTTATTAAATTTTACTCTGCACGCGACTGCTTCCCGAGTAGAATTTAGAATCACTTCCATTTGTGGGTGTGATTTGTGTGTGTATATGGCTACTTCGTGACCTTCATATCTCCTATACGAGTGGCAGTGTTTTAACTGTGGAGGATCAGGGTGATCCTCCAGGCCCGTCTCCTGTAAACAAATAACGTCTGGCCTGTGTATAGAAAGCAAGATTGCTATATTGTGTAACTTATTCCCAATAGCTCTACAATTCCACTGTAGTATAGTGAATGCAGCGGTTTAAGATTTACGAGGGGGGCCAGTGTGTTTAGTTTTTTTATGCCCCCCGTGACCAGGCGAGTGGCTACCGGGGGACCTTTCCCGGTGCTTGCTGATGGAAACCTCCATATTTTGGTCAATAACAAGGCTCCCAGATTCCACTGAGGAAGAGCTATTTTTCCTCTCCCTCGCTGGGCTAGGAGCAGGAAGGACATGAGGACGTGGCTTTGAAAGGGTGGTGAAGTTATGTTTTACTATCTTGTCAGGCTTCGATTTAGGCTTGACTGACTGAGAAGCAGCAGCGGCCTGTGAGTATGATGAAGCCTTAGGGAGGTCAGTTAGAGAGTTGGATCTTACAGGAGGTTTAGAGGTGGAGGTGGAGGTAGAGTGAATGACTTGATTAACAAGCACGAGATCAGTCTGCGTCTCCACAGTGCACATCACAGGGCGGGACATCACTGCCGAAGCATAGGGCCTATTCGGTGTGGGAGTTGCATGCAACTCCTTCATCTTTTTCCTTGCTTCGTAGAAAGAGATGCCCTCAGTCGCCTTCACCGCACAGGCCTCTTTCTCCTCCTTCCACTTGGAACAATCCCTAGAGGAAGTGAAGTGAGCACCCTTGCAGTGAAAGCAGCTGACACCCTCTGATGTGCAATGGTCAGCATCATGACCTTGCGTTGCGCACTTGCCAGACTGATTGAGAAGCCCGACAAGACTTTTCATGGTGTCCATATAACTGACATCGTAAACAACGAAGTGGGTTAGGGATGTATGTCCTTACGTTAACAATTTCATACCCCACTTTGATATGGGTTGGGAGAGTCACTTTACCGTTTTCGTCCTCCTGCCCTCGGAAAATCTCGTGATGAAACGTTCTTCAATTACATCTTCATGAGCAAGTTCACGTATGATGTCGTCCTCTTCCATGACCATGAGGTCCCTGCAAGTGATGACTCCCTTGCAGGAATTCATGGAGTGAGGGATCGTCGGCACAACATCATAGCAATGGAATTTGCTCATCTTCATCAAATCCTTAACCTGGGACGAGTTTGCAGTCTTTACTAGGAGATCTCCGCTAGCAAGTTTTTTGACCTGTTCTACCTCTCCTGCACATCCATCATTCACCTTCTTAATAATGAAAGGATTGAGGCTGGACAGAGGAGTAGAACCAACCGCGTACAGCAAAACAAAACTGGCATTGTTAACGTTAATGTCTAGCAGAGGGCGTGTCCGTGGACCGTTCAGTCTGGGGGTAGTCCGTCCGTGAGACAGTCGGGGGTCGGTCAGGACTACCGCCCCTCCTGAAAGGGGGGGAGGCAGCAGTGGCGTCCGCCATAGTGACCACTTCCCCCTAAAGGGGGAAGTGGGAAGAAAGAGAAAAAACAAACAAGGAACAAAAAAAACAGGACAACACACCTATGGCTAAGATTGCCCTCTCAAACCACTCCAGGGAGGCCCGACCGTGTTACTTCACACCCCAGAGCGATCAGTGGGGGGGGGACCCTCCGTGGGCGAGTAAGCAAAGGTAATCTTAGTAAATAGATATAGACACTTACTATATCTCTAGCAAGGGTAGGGAGGAAAATTAGTACTAGCTAATCCTAAGCGTCACCAGAAGGGTGAAAAAAAAAGCTAATGCCGGTGAGGCAGCCCTGAAAACTAGAGGAGAGCCAGAAACACACGTCCGTCCTCTCCGCAACCATCCATCAAAGTCCCCCTAACTCAGGAAGTCCCAGCCCAGCTTATATTAACTCAGGAAAGCAAGAAGGGTAACTTAGAGAAGCAAGAAACGCAACTCAATGAAGCTGGAGGGCAGAACAGAAACTCAAGGTTGAAACCGTGAGCAAATACAGGAAGGTGGTTCGAAACAGCTCAAACTATCGACACACAGCTTGGCCAGACTGTTTTCTACGATCTGATATTTATAAACTATTCGCAGAATGCTAAGCATGGTACTAACGAGTGAATATTAAAGATTCTGAATATTACATATGAACATAAGCAATGTATATCTGCCACACGTAACACGCCCACACCTAAGAAAGAATTTTCCTGAGGGAAAATTCGTTCTCAAGAGCGCTACAGGCAATCGGCAATCACGTTATCAACCCCCTTGATATGCTCTATTTATACTCTTGCAGAAAGAGGCTCCAGCGGGTTAGCCTTTGGTTTTTACCTTTTAACTGGTTCAGAAACTTTAAGGAGTGATGATCGGTGTAAACAGTGACTGCCGGCCCAAAAGCAGGTATATAAATAGAAAAATTCTGCAGGGCAAGGATCAGGGCAAGTAGTTCTTTTTCAAGAACTGAATAATTGCGTTGAGCCTTAGAGAACTTTTTACTGAAATAGCAGACAGGATGTTCTATGCCCAGATCATCGTCCTGTAGAAGTACAGCTCCTGCTCCTACATTGCTGGCATCAACAGCCAGTTTGAAAGGCCTTGAAAAATTAGGAGAAAGCATCACAGGGTGACAACACAAAATTCCCTTTACAGAATTAAAAGCACTTTTACAATCCTCAGTCCAACAGAATTTCTTCTCTTTCTTTAACAAATCTGTCAGTGGGGCCACAACACTTGAAAAGTTCTTAATAAACCGTCGGTAATATTCAACAGTGCACAAGAACCTTCAAAGCTCACGCCTGGTTTTCGGTGCTGCAAAGCTCTTAATTGCCTCCACCTTTGAAGAAGGGGGACAAACACGACCGTGACCAACCACGTAGCCAAGGTACTGAACTTAAGTCAGCTACAAGGCGAGCTTCTGAGAGCCTTGAAAGTAAAATTTTTAATTGTTTTAGGTGATCTTCCCAAGTATCACTGAACACTACTACATCATCCAAGTACACCACACAGTTTGGAAGCCCACTAACAACTCTGTTCATAAGTCCCTGAAAGGTAGTGGGGGCATTTTTCATCCCATAAGGCATCACATTACAACAATAAGTTTGACCATCTGCCACAAAACACAAAACTTCTTGCCAGAAACCCTTCTTAAGATCCAGCTTAGTAATGTAGTAGGATGAACCAATGCAGTCAACACAATCTTCCAGTCGAGGCAGGGGATAGGTATCGGTCCTAGTCAGGGCATTGACTCTGCGGTAGTCGATGCAGAATCTCGCTGTCCCGTCAGGCTTGGGCTGCAGCGTCACAGGGGAGCTCCACGGGCTCACACACGGGGAGACAAGACCATTGTCCACCATGTACTTCAGCTCCTGGCGGAGGACTCCTAAGCTTTTGGGGCAGACACGATAAGGTGGCAGCTTAATGGGGAGTGTCACCCACATCAACATCATGCTCAATCCAGGTAGTCCGTCCAGGGGAGCTGCCAAATACATCCTTAAATAAAGAAAGAAGTGTTAATAGTTGTTGTGACTGATCGTGTGGCAAATGTGAAACCTTTTCAGCAAGGGAAAAGCCGGCCTCAGCATTGCTTTGCCAGGCACTTGCAGTATCGACGTCAAAGTCCTCCTCATTTTGTTCCTGGGTTACCAAACCGCCGGGAACCTCCTCAATCTGTTCAAGTGAGACTAGATGCACAGGTACAGGGGCATCTGGAGTATGGTAATAAGGTTTCAGCATGTTAACATGGCAAAGTTGATGTTTCTTACGTCTGTCTGGTGTCTGCACTAAGTGATCAGTACTACCCACTTTACGCACCACTGGATAAGGGCCACAAAACTTAGCAGCAAGAGGCTGTCCTTGAAGAGGCAATAGCACTAACACTTCATCACCAACCTTAAATTCTCGCAAACGAGCTTTCTTATCATACCAGCTCTTCATACTGGTTTGGGCCCGTTTCAAGTTCTCTCTAGCTACTTGTAACCATTTAGAGATCCTGTTCTTGAAGTCACTAACAAACTCAAGTACATTATGGCTCATGGTGGAATCACTAGACCAAGCCTCTTTAATGATGGACAATGGGCCTCTTACCTAGTGGGCAAATACTAGCTCATTTGGGGAGAAACCCAAACTCTCTTGAGGAACCTCACGGGTGGCAAACAGGAGGAATGGCACTCCTCTATCCCAGTCCTTTGAGTGTTCCTTGCAATACTTCCGAAGCATCGTCTTAAGGGTCTGGTGGTATCTCTCTAGGGCACCCTGGCTCTCGTGATGGTATGCGCTGCTCTTCACATGCACAATACCAAGTTGGGCCATGGACTGCTGGAAAGAAAATTAGACCCTCTATCAGAATCTCCCTTGGCAACCCAAACTTAGTGAAGTAATCAAGCAATGCCCGAACAACTGTTCTAGCCTTCAGGGAACGAACAGGGATAGCCTCAGGGTATCTAGTGGAAGAGTCAGGTATAGTTAGTAGGTACTTATTACCAGAGGATGTAGGAGGCAGGGGTCCCACCATATCAACTATAATACGAGTAAATGTAGGGTCAAAGGCAGGAATGGGAATGAGAGGCGACTTAGCTATGGGTTGATTAGGCTTCCCCACCATTTGGCAAGTATGGCAGCATCGCACAAACTGGGCCACATCTGCTGCCATATGCGGCCAGTAGAACTCTGCACGCTGCCGCTCTAGTGTCTTCCTAACACCCATGTGGCCTGAAAACGGAGTACAGTGAGCCAACTCCAACAGCTCCTTCCTACAAGCACTGGGCACAACAATCTGATGACAATCCCACATTCGGTCATCAAAATCAACATACGGGGGACGCCATCACCTCCACAATACTCCATCCTTCACATAAAAGCCACCACCTTTTTCAACTTCGCAATCCTCCACTGCAGCTAACCTCAGCTTCTGAATCTCTGGATCACCTGCTTGCATCTCCTTCAATCTCTCAACACTCACCTCCTCGACAGGAACAGGAGAAGTATCATGTGGTAAATTCATGAACGTATCTTCCAAGGAATAGGAATCGTCGGAGTCATTCTCATTGGTGTCTTTGGGCGCCGTCTCTGGGCTAGTTTCCACTATGGCCAAAGGATCACCAGACTCCCCTTCGCTAAGTGACATGTCTCTGCTCTGCTCTGTCCGTGTCATAGATCTGGTCACAGCACATGCTGGAAATACATCTACATCATCTTTATTAACCTGTGGGGGATCATCAGGCACAGGTATCTCAGACAGTACAGGGGCAATACACTTGTTCTCACCTGCCAAGTCATTTCCCAGTAGCAGGTCAACGCCTTCAACTGGAAGAGAGTCAACTAGTCCAAGGCGCGCTTGTCCCTCAAACAGGTTACATTTCAAGTCTCCAGTGACCACAGGGATTACCTTCGCGCCAGTAACTCCTTGAATCATCACAAACTCTTTAGTTGGGACTTTAGTTTCAGGGCTTACCCACAACGAAAGTGAAGCTCCAGTGTCACGGAGAATCTTCACAGGAAATTCTGCTCCGTCCAACAATACCACGCCAGAAAACAAATATGGAGCAAAAGAAGAAGCAGGGGCAGAACTGCTAACTGCCGCCTGGACAATGTCTCCAGAAAGTGAAGTGGCATCAGCAACGGGTGAAGGCATACCACCTCCCGCCTGCAGTTCGACAGCAGGCTCCATATCCCCAATCACTGAAACAACAGGTTGAGAGGGGGAAGAAACAGAAGACTTTCCAGCCACCTTTTGGCCTGAAGGGCAAACTGGAGTCACCACTGGTCCACCTCGAACAAGGTTGATGGGCTTAGACGGATCATTCTTCTTGAAACACTTTTCAACACTGTGACCTGGACGCTTGCAATAAGTACAAAAGTGATAAGAGTGCCTGAAAGAACTAGAGGAGATATTAGAGGGCACAGAAGAGGGATTAGGTTTGGAATTAACAGCTAGGTCTGGCTTACCCGAGTGTTGGTTACTCTGCTGTGGGGTATACTTCTTAGAGGAGAAATTCCTAGAGAATTCCTTAGGTTTATTCCCATATTTATGCAAGATAATCATCAATAATGACAGCTGCTTCAGACACTGTATTAATTTGCTTGTCTGATAAATGAATCCTTAATTCACTGTCCAATTTATCCATGAAATTCTCAAAGGATTACAATATCCCTTAACCTAGTACAGCTTGGGTTATCGCAATCTGCCACGTTTTCACTTCTAATCCACATTTGGAAAGTGTCAGTCACATGCCTAGCAAACTCTAAGTAAGACTCCTGGAGGCGTTTCTTAGCAACCCTAAACCGCTGACGGTATGCCTCAGGTCTCAGTTCATAAGCATGTAAAACTGACCTCTTCAAAACTTCATAATCTGAGCATTCTTGAAAACTTAAGCTGTGAAACACTCTGAGGGCCTTGCCTTTAAGCACAGTATGAACTAGGGTAGGCCATCGGTCTTTAGGGCACTTATTTCCGGCAGCAATTTTTTCAAAACGTGAGAAGAATTCCAAAACAAGGGTCTCGTCAAAAGGAGGTACTAATTTAGTGGGATCAGTAGTACTGAAACCTGAGAAGGAATGGAAAGAATTTATCTGGCCTTCAGAGGATCTCATACTATATTCATGCTCAAGTTTCATTTGTTCTAACTTCGTCTGTTCTAGCTTTGCCTGCTGCTCTAACTTTGCCTGTTCTAGCTTTGCCTGCTGCTCTAACATCGCCTGTTCAAGCTTTGATTGCTCTCTAGCTTGCTCTGCCTGTTCTCCAGCTCGCTCTATCTTTGCCTGCTCTATCTTTGCATATTCTCTGGCTTGCTCTGCCTGTTCTCTAGCATGCTCTATCTTTGCCTGCTCTACCTCTAGCTTCATTTGCTCCATCTGAACCTTGTGTTCCCACTTAGCCTGCACCAACCTGATATCCTGCAAAAATCTATTAGAGACAGGGGAACCCCGATCTTCTGATCTAGGATGAGGGGATTGAGGCTCTGACTCTACAACACTCTCAAGCACAGATGGCAAATTTACATGTGCATGGGCATGCGTTTCCATGACCTCTTAAGCTCGGTACACCAGCAAGTAAATATACAGCTCTCAGGGACTGTGACAGCTTACACAATCTTTCTTAAACCCTACAAAACCTAGTATTGACAATCCTGGCGAGGTCGCCAATTTGTTACGACATGGAGAGGCTAAAGGACTATCTGATAGCCTGTAAAGTGTGCAACGGAAATTTTAGAATACCAAGTGGCAGTTAGCCACACCAGGTCGCAAGCTTAAATGGGGGAAAATGGTGATAAAGTGTAAAACATACCAATGACCAAAAGGAGGAATGAAATAGGCAATTAAAAATACTTAAATTAGTTTACTTAACACTAACTTAAAGGTACAAGAACAAAAACAAACAGGTTCAAACAGGATTGCCAAACTAGCTCTTGCAGAATTTATCCTAAAGTTCCGAATGTTAATAATAAAGATAAATCAGAACATTTTTTTAATGCAACGAAGAAGGAACCAAAGGCCAGGAGTCTGCAAACCCTTCCTTCCAAGAAAAAAAAAACAAAAACAATACAACAGAAACCTAAATCCAAGATCCTTTCATTTCGAGATGCCTGGACACACTGCATGTGAAAGACTGGAGATCATAGGAAGTAGGAAATACAGACAGAGAGAGACAATTCCAGAGTTGACCTACTGCGTAAATGAAGGACTAGGAGTAATAGAGGTAAAGATGCAACAGTCCGGCGAAGAGACAGCGGTTGAAGGGAGCCAGTAAATGGAGGAGAGTTGATGAGACGAAAAGCCTTTGACTTCACCTTGTTGAGAAGAGTTGTATGTAGGGAGCCTCCTCACACATGAGTTGTACTCTATGCAGGGACGAATGAAACCCGAGTATAAAGTCAACAACTGTTT
The DNA here is from genome assembly GCF_032717465.1 of Coenobita brevimanus. NCBI lineage: Eukaryota > Metazoa > Arthropoda > Malacostraca > Decapoda > Coenobitidae > Coenobita > Coenobita brevimanus. Next base: position 16,377,393 of record NC_136969.1, read on the forward strand.
GGGGGTAAAGTAGGTACGGAGTCGGCTTAGCACACCTAATCTCATGGAAGCAGATATTACAAGAGATGTAATATGATCTTTCCAAGATAAATCCAGAGAGAATGAATCTCCAAGTATTTTTTAAGGATGTGCAGGATTGAGCTGGATATTATTAAACATTAGTGGGCACTTCTGTGGAAGATTTTGTCGGGTTGATACGTGTAAGAACTGAGTCTTTGATGCCTTAAAAACAAGATTCCTTTTACCCAGTCAGAGATACGAGCCCAAGTCAGAAATTAGGTGTGCCATAGCCTCATCCCTTGTTTGTTGAAGTAACTGCTGAGATGGACGTTGTGGGAACAGTTCACACGAAATTCAAAGTTAAATCTACAATTACTCTCAAATTACCAACAGTCTTTACACTGAAAATACAGTTACTTCTAAAACAAGAAAACTGGAAAAGTAGATAATATTATGGTATTGGAAAACGGAAGTTTATCCGACGTAACTGAGGAAACACCATCAACGAGAGCCACTGTTCGGATGCATGGTGCCAGATTTGGCTACAAGTAACGAATAATGCTTCATTTTTTGTTCTCATGCTAACTAACTTGACGCATGAACTGTAGCAGTTAATTTCCAGTGGTGGTAGCCTTTTTCTCTACATCTAAGTACTCTTTCTCATTCCCTACAGGAATGAGACTAAATCTATTCCAATGCCTGCAGTTTGGTGTGTTTCTCATTATAATAATTGATGGGATTTGTCCATAGTTCACGTTGACATCCTTAATCTCGTGTCAGTCCACCACAACTATTCATCCTGTATAACTGCGATCATACATTTTCTTGTGATCTAGATTTTAACCTAGGAACCGAGTTTAAAATCAAGATCTGGATATGGGCCTTGGGTCGTAGCATAAAAGAAACTCTAACTTCAATAATATGAGGCAAAATTACCAAACTAAGCGGATTAGTGAAAAACATTGAATAAATGTTGAAGATTTCAGAAATGGATAGATGTAAAAAATGCTGAGAACTACTGTACAATTGGAAGAAAAAAAAACTTGCAAATATAAGCCACTCTAGAATTCGAAGTACATTGGGAAAATTCCAGTTACAAAAGAAAAAAAAACATAAGAAATACAAATAAAAAGTATCATCGATGATTTCAAGTAATTTTAATTTTAGTAATCACGCATGGATATTATAAGAAAAAGCAAGATTAATTGAAATGTTTCATACAAAGCAAGGTTAAAACCATTATATTTTTCGTTATGTACGGAATATGAAAAATGCCACATGTACTATTTCCCATGTTAAACTCAGAATGCGATTTCATCAAAACAGAATTATTAAAAATACCTTTCAAACAATCCATCGCCTCTAGGGATTAGAAAATGAATAATTATGAGCCATCAGAGTGGTACAACAAATATCAAATATTTGTCGGTAATTTTTCGTTAATATATCAACTGGTCCAGATCATCTGCCCCCCTTTGTGCTCTAATAATGCTACATTTAGTTAGCATTGCTTATGAAAGAATTTTTAAAAAGCACACACTGGCTGTAGACTACCAGTTCATATGGAAGCTCACTTTCATCACCTATTGTAAGAATAAAATGAACAAGCCGGTAGGCGATGATGACCAAGTATAAACTGGCCATTGCGGTTCAGCCTGTACACACAAAGGAGGACTCTTATCTGGTTAGAGTCTAAAAATGCAAACTCTCGCCTCTCTTTGGACACACACCAAACCACCCAGGCAACAGAAATAACTCGATACTTGCATAAACACAATGAACATAAAAAACTATGAACAAATAATTAATATATATTTCTTTTAATGCAACCTCCCATAGTTGCCCCTGCCAAGGAGGTTATGTTTTAGCCCGCATTGGTTTGTTTGTTTGTCTGTTTGTTAGCAGGATTACTCGAAAAGTAATTAACGGATTTTGATTAAATATTGTGAAAGGATGGGCAATGGGCCAAGAAGGAAATCATTAAATTTTGAGGCGGATCCGTATCCGGTTCCGGATCCTTTTTAATGGCAGGGGCGGAGGTATGCACTCTCGGAGTGCTTTCTAGTATGTACTCATTTTACTTGTAAGACACACATCTAGTCATTTTAAACTATTTCATCACCATTGGAATCTTTCTGGAGTGAAAGTATGGATTTTACCTCTCCCGGGATGGAGTCCAGCGAGGGATTGATTTTGGTAGAGTTTCTTTGTGTGTTTCTTTGTTTGTTTGCAACATTATGGAAAGATGGCTGCATGAAATTACATGAAACTTTCCAGCATATGTGGGCACTGGTCCCAAAACGAAGTTATTAAATTCTGGAGGTAATCAAGTGACCTTGGAAAGTCAAAATCAAGGTCATGGATCTTCAGATAACTATAATTTGAAACCTGTTGAAGATAGAGATATTTACTCAGAAACATTCAGGAATTCTCTTATAGGCTATCACTTGGCACCAAGACCTTTAACCTTGCGAGACCTTGAAAGGTCGAACTCCAGGTCACGGATATTCACGGGGCTAAAACTCAAAACTCGTTGCAGACAGATATTCACTATCTTCAACAAGGAAGTCCTATATGGGTTTTTAATTTATACCTTGACCTTTGGCCTTAAGTGACCTTGAAAGGTCAAACTCAAGGGCATGGATATTCATTTGGGCCATTACATTGGACCTTGATTGTTTACCGAAACTAAATGGCAGTACCGATTTAGTATTTAACAGTAATACAAGTCGTACCAGTCACAACAAACCTCGCTTGACAGCAGTTATGTAACACTGTGTTTGACCATTGATGGTCAAAGTTCATGGTACCAAAAGAAAGGCCATATAGGACTTCCTATATGTTGATGATAGTAAATATCTCTCTTTTCAACCGTTTTCAAGTTATAGCCCTCTGAAAATTCGTGATCTTGCATTTAACCTTCCAAGATCGCTCAGTATCAAAGGTTTTGGTACCAATTAAAATGTGGAATTTCCTGCATGTTGATAATAGTAAATATCTTTCTATCTTCAACCAGTTTTGAGTTTATAACCCCCTGAATATCTGTGACCTTGAGTTTGACCTTTCAAGTTCACTTGTAGCTCAGTCGGTAGAGAGGTGGCCTGCAGTCCTACCGGACCCAGGTTCAAATCCCAGCTGGGGCAGGGAACAGTTCAAGGATTTGAATTTAATAAAAGCAGACTTTACTGATCTACCAGAAGACCCGCCGACATGTCGTAAAAATATCCCCGCTAATACCAATACACGAGTCTTGTATGAGACAGCCCTAGCATGTATTCAGTATCGACGGTGGGTGTTAGCGCCGAAGTGGTGACATGTAGAGGTGTATGGTATGCAGGAGGACTACTGGGCCTTGGGAGCAGACTGTGAAGCTTATGCCCAGAGTCGGACACATAAGAAAAAAAAAAAACTTAAGGTCAAAGGTCATGGTATTAATTAAAAGCCCATATGGGACTTCCTGTACATCGATAACAGTAAATACCTATTAGCAACCAGTTTCGTGTTAGGGCCCCATAATTATCCGTGACCTTAAGTTTGACTTTTCAAGGTCATTCACGGTTAGAGGTTTTGGTGCCAAATGAGAGCCCATATGGGAGTTTCTGTATGTTGATAGTAGTATCTGTATTTTCAGCCGGATTCAAGTTAATGTCCTCTGAAAGTCTGTGACCTTGATTTCGACCTTTCAAGATCACTCAGTTACCTCCAAAATTTAATCACTTCCTTTTGGGTCAAATGCCCAAATATCCTGAAAGTTTCATGTAATTTCATTTAGCCGCTTTTCAGTAATGTTGCTAACAAACAAAGAAACAAACAAACCCGACGAAAAACAATACCTCGCCGGACTCCGTCCCGGGCGAGGTAATAACTACTCTTGGGCGAGGTTGGTTGTGCCTGGCACCACTTGTTTTTAATGCAATGTTTTTTCACCAATAGATGCCTAGTAACCAAAACCTTGCGGACGAAACTCGGTCATTGCGTCCAGGTTTGGTAGGAATCGGTTAATTCTAAAGAGTAGAAGTGCTTGCCGCAGTTAAACGAGTAGAATACAAGAAAGAAAGAAGGAAAACGCGACTAACAATAAGTGCAGCATGGAGCTGGCCGATTAAATTAGAAGCACAATGCAAATTACTACCTATTACGTTACGTGTTACATTAGATGAAAAAATTATGACTTTGAAAAGAATCAAGAAGGATTAAGAGCAGTGACGATGCTCTCAGCATTGGTTTCATTAATGATACACGTGACACTGCATTAAAGCAACTACACCTTCTTGCGACTTCTTCAGAAGTTTGAACAGTACCTAAGTCTTGAACAAGTTCATCTATTATTCTCCTAAAAAAAAAAGAAGTAAAATTAGGGACCTCAAGAACTACAATACAATTAGTTTTCTCCCTGTTGTTCAAAAATTTTGCACAAATAATCGTACCCCCCCCAAAAAAAAAAAAAAAAAAAATAGTTCCCTACAATAATTGCGAACCAGCCAACAGGGAATGCAGGATTTTGTAGCGGTTGCTCTACAACGAATAATACTCAAGTTATTAACACCCTCAGGGACTGCCAACTTATGAATCTCCCATTCGTTTGAAGTTTTTGGTAGTCATGATTTGGGCAAGGTAGAAAGCTAAAACGCAAACTCTTAAAGTATGTGGCTATGCATGTTTCTGTTTATTTTTATACTGTAATGAAAATAATTTCATCGTATGTAAAAAAAAAAATACTAAATATAATATGAATACCTAAAAAAACGAGAGAGAGAGAGAGAGAGAGAGAGAGAGAGAGAGAGAGAGAGAGAGAGAGAGAGAGAATTAAAAAAATGTGAAAAGCTGCTGTTTTCCTCTTTTCCCTGTATCGCAACATTTTTTTTTTTACTATGACAAGAATGTAGTACCAGTCAAAAGAGGACATCAAAAAGACGATGCACCAAACAGGACTGAGATAAAGCCTACAGTTTTCAAGGTATATGTGCTTTGATGAAAAAATGGTTGTGCTTGTCTGTATACTCTTCCGACTTTCGCATATCGAATGTAGAAAACTGTTTTCTACTGGATCACAAAGTCCAACTCATGACGAAAAAAAATGGAGGATGATATGGTAAACAATACCACAGAACTACGGTTTGAAAATAATTAATCCGAATAACGGTGACACTAGATTTTGGCATGTCAAAAAGGTGTAAAAATGCTTCACTTCACACGGTTTATAAAGACAAACACTCTTACATGCGTCGGCCTTATCATCCAGTGGCAGCTGTCCACATTACTCGATTTCTAGCAGCAATCCTTATCCCTGAAGTCATGCTGCTATGAACTCGTCCGTTTCGGTCAGCCTCGCGTAACTCTGCCCTCACCAATAACAGCTCTCATCTTCTGCATGCAAACGTTACCACAACACTTAATTCATTCAAGTGCTATCTTTTCTTTCAACCCTTCATTCGCAGTCCAAACCCCCCTCCCTCCAGATCTGTCATTCAAGGGAGTAATACACCTGCGGGAAATATTTTTCCCCAGAGCGGTTGTGCTCTTTACTTTTTATAATAGTCGTCCCTGGTTAGAAGCAGGGCAAAACCTGGAGAGCATTTATAACTATTCAAGCGGTTTTTATAACCCAGAGATTACGTTCTCTTAAATAATTCTTATTGTTATTAAAGTAAATGCTACTGCATTTTACCCTTGTGGACAACTATGTTGTGAGTACAGGTAATTGCCTGGAAAGTTCCAGTGACCTAAACTGCGTCTGCGTGGTAGATGACGTGTCCTGAGGATGAAAAGCCCTCATATAAAAAGCAGATGTGGGTTTAACATATTTACATAGATGAAGGGAATATTTGGTTTTGTTTTAGTTTAATTAAAACTAAGATTAATTAGTTAGATTCGCCTTGTATATGTCATGATGTAATCTAACTGTATTTAGCATTGTAATTAATAAATAGTTGGCACCTCTTCAAACTATGAGGGAGAAGAAGCTCGCCATGCTAGTTTCTCAGCCCCTAGACCTGGATCAAGGCGGACTTTCATGGATGGTTGCAGAGAGAGCAGACTTGTGCTGTAACTCTCCTCTAGCAGCGGGGTTGCCTCACTGGCATTAGTTTTGTGTTTGCGTTAGCTCCATTAAAGTTAGGCTAGCTAGTACTGACATTCCTCCTTACCCTTCCTAGAGATATAGTAGGTGTCTATATTTATTTACTAAGATTGCCTTTGCTTACTTGCCCATGGAGGGTCCCCCCCACCGATCGCTCTGGGGCGTGAATCACCACGGTCGGGCCTCCCTGGAGTGGTTTGAGAGGGCAGTCTTAGCCTTAGGTGTTTTGCCCTGGGTGTTTTGTCCTTTGTTTGTTTCTTCTCCTCCTTCCCACTTCCCTCTTTAGGGGGAAGTGGTTACTATGGCGGACGCCCCTACTGCCTCCTCCCTGGTAGTCCTGACGACTCGACTGTTCAATGGACAGACAGCCCCCAGACTGAATGGACCCGGACACGCCCTCCGCTAGACATTGACGTAAAAAACGCCTGATTTGTTTTGCTGCACGCGGTTAGTTCTACTCCCATTTCCAGCCTCAATCCCTTCATTATCAAGAAGGTGATTGATGGATGTGCAGAAGTAGAACAGGTGAAAAAAACTTGCTAGTGGAGATCTTCTCGTAAAGACTGCAAACTCGTCCCAGGTTAAGGATTTGATGAAGCTGAGCAAATTTCATTGTTATGATGTTGAGCCGAGGATCCCTTATTCCATGAATTCCTACAAAGGTGTTATCACCTGCGGGGACCTTATGGAAATGGAAGAGGACGATATCATCCGTGAACTTGCTCAGCAAGGTGTAGTTGATGCCCGTTTTATAATTCGTTTCCAGGAAGGCAAAAGGATGAAGACAGCCACAGTAGCTGTGACTTTTGGAAAAGTATCTCTCCCTACTAATGTGAAAGTAGGATATGAAATTATCAATGTGAGACCGTACATTCCCAATCCCCTTTGTTGCTCAAAATGCCAGATTTATGGGCATCATGAACAAAGGAAAAGGGGAAAAAGAAGTGTGTGGTAATCATAGGGGCATTTGTCTTCTTAGTATAATAGGAAAAGTGTATTGTAGGACACTTATTGACAGAGTTAGAGAAAGAACGGAGGAATTAGTTGGAGAAGAACAGGGAGGCCTTAGGAAGGGAAGAGGTTGTGTAGATCAGATATTCATTCTTAGATCTTTAGTGGAAAAGTTTCTAGAGAAGGGAAAGAAGTTGTATGCGGCTTTCATGGATTTGGAGAAAGCATATGACAAGGTGGATAGACAAGGATTGTGGAAAGTATTAAGAATATATGGAGTAGATGGGAAGTTGTTGAATACTGTGAAGAGTATGTATGATGGTGCTAAGGCTGCAGAGCATGTGGATGGTGAACTAAGTGGATTTTTCTCTTTGAAGGTTGGGTTGAAACAGAGATGTATCATGTCTCCATGGTTCTTCAATCTGTACATGGATGGGGTAATAAAAGAGGTACAAGGTAGGGTAGTGGATGTTGGAGTGGCCCTGGTGAGAGAGGATAGTGTTTGGAAACTCCCTGTAATGTTGTTTGCAGATGATACTGTGTTGTTGAGTGAAGACGAAGGGGAGCTGCAAGGCTTGGTGGATGAGTTTGGGATAGTGTGTAAGAAACGGAATCTAAAGGTGAACGTAGGGAAGAGTAAAGTGATGGTCTTTGAGAGAGGTGAAGTCAGTGAATGTACAGCGAGGTTGGATGGTGAGGAATTGGAAAATGTGAGTACGTTTAAGTACTTGGGTAGTGTGATGAGTAAGTATGGAGGTTTGGAGGGTGAAGTGCTTGAAAGGGTACAGCAGGGAAGAAAGGTTGCTGGTTCTTTGAAAGCAGTGGTAAGAAACAGGGAAGTGAGCATGGAAGTGAAAAAGTTACAATTGTACATGGCAGTATTGTGATACCAACTCTAACGAATGGAAGTGAAGCTTGGACGTTGTTGGAAGGACACAAGTCAAGAGTGAGAGCAGTGGAAATGAGTTATTTGAGAGGAGCCTGTGGAGTCACATGGAGAGACAGGCTGACGAATGAGGATTTAAAGGAGCGTTGTGGTGTGGATGTGGATGTGATAGGAAGCGTTATGAGGAACACACTGAGGTGGTTTGGCCATGTGGAGAGGATGGAAGGTGAAAGACTGACGAAGAGAGTGTATGTGAGTGAGGTGGAAGGGGGAAGAGGGAGGGGGAGGCCGAGGATGAGATGGAGGGATGGGGTGGAGAGGTATATGAGAGAGGGGGGTGTGAGTTGGAAGCAGGGCAGTGAAATGGCGGGGGACAGGGCGACGTGAAGGCGTTTTGTTTGTGGCCACCCCAAAAGGGATTGAGGCGTCTGGCAATAGATAGATAGATAGATGAAAAGACTTGCCGGGCTCCCAACTTGGTGTGTGGCAAGTGCGCGGCTGTAGGACATTCTGCTGACCACTGTACATCCGAGACTGATTGTTGGTTTCACTGCCAGGGTGCACACTCCACTTCCTCGAGGATTTGTCCCAAGTGGAAGGAGGAGAAGGAGGTCTGCACAGTGAAAGCGATGGAGGGCATATCCTTTTACGATGCAAGGAAGAAGGTGAAGGAGCTGCATGCAACTCCCAAGCCTAATGCCTCTTATGCATCGGCGACAAAGACTGACCTTACCTTCGCTCCTCTTGCCACGTCCACTACCTCTCAATCTCACCCTCCTGTAGATTCCAACTCTCTCACAGACATCCCCGTTGCTACATCATATTCTCAGGCTGCTGCTGCTCCTTCACAGTCGGTGCAGCCAAAACCGAAGTCTACCAAGTCAGGTAAGATTAACTTGACCACCCTCACGAAACCGTCACGTCCTCATGTCCTTCCTGTTCCTGGTCCAGCGAGGGAGAGGAAGGGTAGCTCTTTCTTGGGGGATTCTGGGAGCCTCGTTATTGATGAAAATATGGAGGTTTCCATTAGCAAGCACCAGGAAAGGTCCCCCGGTATTCACTCGCCTGGTCATGAGGGGTATAAGAAAACTAAGCACATTGGCCATCCTCATAAATCGTAAACTGCCGCATTCACTGTATTACAGTGGAGTAGGTGTTGGGAATAAATTACAAAATATAGCAATCTTGCTTTCCATACACAGGCCAGACGTTGTTTGTTTACAGGAGATGCGCCTGGAGGATCATCCTGATCCTCCACAGTTAAAGCACTACCACTCATATAGAAGATATGAAGGTCATGGAGTCGCCATATACACATACAAATCACACCCACAAATGGAAGTGATTCTAAATTCTACTCCGGAAGCGGTCGCGTGCAGAGTAAAAGTTAATAACACGTATCTGTCTATTTGCTCTCTGTACTGTCCTCCACATGGCCTCATTGATGGTAATGCTTTAAATTCATTATTTGAACATCTTCCTGGGAATAAGTTAGGTTTTGGGCTATTTTAACACCCATAACTATCAATAGGGTAGCTTGAGGATCGATGGTCATGGAGAGCAAGTAGCCGACCTAATACTACAGGCCAACCTCTGTCTTCTGAACGATGGTAGAGCGACTCATGTAGATGATCGTACTGGTAACTTCTCGGCCATTGACTCCTCTCTAGCCTTCCCTGGTATACATCAAGGTTTCTCATTGGACCCATATGACGACTCCTCGGGAAGCGATCATTTACCCATCTGTCTTTCTTATACACGCAACATCGTTTCAGACCCTCCACCCCCAGAATTTAACTATAAGAAAGCAGATTGGGGATCCTTCTCAAGGATCATCAATTTATATATATCTGGGGAGACCATGGATGTTAAGGTCGAAAATATAACCACTTCCACATTACATGCAGCTGAGGCTGCTATTCCCAAGACTTCTTCAGTTCATGTGAAGCATAGAGCACATTGGTGGACGCCGGATTGCCGACAAGCATTAAGGAAATGCAATAGAAGATACAGGATTTTTGATAGCCTACTGAGTAGAATTTTATTGCTTACAAACAGGCTCGGGCTGAGGGAAGAAGAATAATAAGAAGGGCCAAACGTGACTCCTGGCTGTCCCTTGTGTCCATGGTGACTCATACTGCACCATTAAGTAAAATCTGGTCCACTATAAGAATATTAAATAATAAAGGCCCATACTTCCCTGTCACCACCCTGCAGGTTAATAATAACATCTATGATAACATCATAAACGTACGGCTGAGCTACAGATAATAGATTATGCCAGAGAAGACGTAGACTTCCCGTACAACCGAGAGTTTACACTTGATGAACTGCTCTTTGCCCTTAAATCCTGTAAAGACACCAGCCCTGGACCTGATACCATCACGTACGGTATGATCAGGACCACCTGATTAAGATGTTAGCATTGTACAATGAGATTTGGGCATCTCGAACGTTCCCAAACTCATGGCACTTTGCACACGTCATACCGATACCCAAAGAGGCTGGTCGTCTTATGAATCCCACTTCATTTCGTCCTATTGTGTTGACTTCTTGTCTATGTAAGGTCATGGAACATATGGTTAATAATAGGCTTCTTTATATTTTATAGTCAAATAATTTGTTAAATGATCAACAATGTGGCTTCTGTAAATACAGAAGTTCACTAGATCATTTAATGAGTTTGGAGCATTGTATTGCAGAGGCATTTGCCAATAAAAAATTCATGATAGGGGTGTTCTTGGACACCTATAAAGCCTATGATATGACCTGGCGACACGGTATACTAACGAAGCTCTATGCTTATGGTTTAAGAGGAAATTTGCCTATTTTTATTTCAAATTCCTTAAGGGACAGGACTTTCTCTGTCAAATTACCCCGTAATGCAACATCGGATATATTTATCCAGGAAAACGGGGTGCCGCAAGGAAGTGTGCTTAGTCCTACTTTATTTAGCATTATGATCAATGATATTCTGTCATCAGCTCCCATCCCGAGGAATCTTAAATACTCGCTCTTCGCTGAAGATTGTGCAATATAGCACTCTTCTCGTAATGCACAATTTTCGGCTGGGCGGATTCAAGCAGCCCTTGATTCTGTCCACCAATGGACCTTGCAATGGGGATTTAAATTTTCTGTCCCTAAGTGTGACGCTGTAGTTTTTACGGCTCGTAACGTACCTAATTTCTCTTAAATTAAAAAAATTACGTGGTACCTTTTCAAAATTCTGTAAATTTTTTTGGCGTACATTTTTGGTCATCGTTTGAACTTTAAAATTCATGTTAATAATTTGCTTGCTCGTTGTGATAAACCGTTAAATGTCCTCAAGTACCTAGCGGGTACTACCTGGAGTGCTGACAGAAAATCTTTATTAATGGTTTATAAGTCCCTTATTAGATCGAAGCTAGGCTATGGCGCACAGGTGTATGGTTCCGGATCCGATGCCATGCTAAAAGGATTGGATGTGTTGCAGAAAACATGTTTACGAATGTGTCTTAGAGCCGTATGGTGTACACGTGTAGCTCGAATGGAAGTGGAGGCGAGTGTACCTTCCCTCCGTATTCCCCGAGACCATCTGGCGCTGTCCTATGGTGTGCGGACAATGAGAAAAAGTAATATCAGCAATGTTGCCTGTACCCCCCTGTGTCAACACCACCATCTTATGCGGGGGGTGCATCAGCCACTTGCCATTCGCCTCCATTTACTAATCCAGGGGCTTGGTGTGGACCCCAGTAACTGTGACAAGTTGGTGTTTAAAAATATAGCGCCTTGGGAGCCACCTGCCTTTACCGTTGATGTATCATGGCTCCCAGCACCAAAGACCAAGGAGCCGGTGGCGGAGGTCCACCACTTGTTTCGTAATATCATCATTCGTCACTTGGGGTCCCACCAATTGTACGCCGACGACTCCAAGTCGAGTGAATGTGTGGGTACTAGTGTGTGGTCGACTGAATATGTCCTCAGGTATCGGTTGCCAACTCATACATCTGTGTTTACCTCCGAACTTTTTGCTATTGACAAAGCCGTAGACTATGCTATCATTTCTAGGCATGAGTCATTTGTCATATTTTCAGACTCGAAATCAGCCCTTCACGCAATTGCATCTTGTACTACGGACTCTCACGAGATCCAGGGCCGCATCATTAATAAGTTGCATTCATGCAACAAGTCATTCACACTGATCTGGGTGCCTGGTCATTGTCGTATCTACTACAGTTAGCAGGCTGAATTACTGGCAAAGTCGGTTGTAGAGCTCGAGGAGACTTGAAACGTTCCTCGTGATATACAGTCGAGTCTCTCTCTCGGAAAGAAATCAATAAATCTTCTGTGGCAAGGTCAGTGGACCAGACTAAATATTCCAACGTGTAAGCCGTACCTGGGCGACTGGGACACTGCCAACTGTCCCAGTCACCTGGAAGAAAAAATGTTGGCTCACTTTCGGCTTAATGCCACCTTATTAAAGCATATGAAACATTATATGGAAAGATGCTTCCCACCGGCCTGTGACATCTGTGATGTGGTGTTATCTATTAGTCATATCATCCTGCGCTGTAGGCGATTTATTCGTGAACGTGCTTCACTTATAAATTACTGCAGCGCAGCAGAGGTCCCCGTCACCCTTTCCACCATCCTGGGTGATGGGGACATTGTTATGACTGATAAATTGATGGCTTTCTTGAGAGAGACCGGACTGATCAGAGTGATGTGACTTTTTTACTGTATGGTTATGGTTTTTCTCAACTGTGAATATGTATATATTGTACTATTAATTAGGATTGACAGTTGACATATTTGAAATAGTTCTTCCACCCACTGATCTGTTTCTAATATTGATGTCCCCTACATTAAACCCCGTTCCTTGACTGACAGTCACCAGCTAATGAGTGCGAGTGTGCAATATAGAAAGGTATTGGGCACTTGCAGTCGATGGTGGTCTGTTGGGCGAGGTTCTTCACTTTTTGTACATATTATATAAATATATTATAACATTTTGCTTATGTTATTCTAATTAGGGCCGACAGCTGACGTATATGGAAATGTTCCTGACTCGTCTGGTTCTCTTTCATATTTTGAAGTCCCCTATATTAAGTTGTGCCTCGACTGACAGTCACCAGGTGATGAGTGCAGATATGTAATGTAGAAAGACATTACATATCTGCAGTCGATGGTGTTCTCTCGGTCAAGGTATTTTTACCATTAGTGTAGGTTTAGCTATTTGTCTTTTTAGGACAGTATAGGTTAGCGATTTATCTGTTAGGTGATAAGTTTTAGGGACTTTAGGTTTCTTAGGCATATTTTTTCTTATTAGATGATATAATGTTTGAAAAAATATAAAATGAAATAAATAAAAATAAAAAAATAAATAAATACAATAAAAATTATTATATAAATTATATGTACGTGTGTATGTGTGTATGAACTTGTGTATGTATATATGCATGGATGTGTGTGTATGAATGTATGTATGTATATATATATGTTTGTATATATATGCCTATGTATACACACACACACACACACACACACACATATATATATATATATATATATATATATATATATATATATATATATATTTGCCTTAATGACCAGGGGATTCGGCTCCAATGGTCGATAGACAAAAAAAACAAAAAACAAAAAAAAGGATCAAGTAGCACGTTGTAAATAACGGACCTCAAGGACGCTCGGCAGCTCAGGCAACCAACCTACAAGTAAACATCAGGCTCGTCGTCATTTGTTGTCCGACTCTTTCTAGCTAAGTAACCTTTACAAATTGGCTATTTCAATGGGGAATTAGCTAGGAGATAGGAGAATAATAACTACTATGCGTTTCAGGGGCCTTGACCCATCGTTTTTCGCAAATATCTGCGAAACAAACGGTCGGATCAGTATGGCATATTACCACGGCCTGTTTCACACACTGCCCTAATTTTAGCACTACAGTGCATTGCCAAATGTAGTTGATTACGGCGTTTACTCTTGACTGTGATAATGTCGTATTTCAGGCGACACGGCATTCGAACAGGTGAGACGTGACTCAGTTGTGACGTCACCAAATACACTACCCCTTTTTCCCCACCCTCCTCCCTCTTCCTTCCACGTACAGTATACGTTAACATGGTGAGCCACAGGCAGTGGGCAGCATTAGGCTTATTCCCACATTCTATGAAGAAACTTGCCTCGTCACTGCTATGTCCAACATGTTACGTTGTCGTTGTGGTTGTAAAACCGCAATTGCATTACAACTTTTCCACGTGTTCAGCCGAGAGAAAGCAGCCAAAAAACTACGGATCAGTTTGGATAGGTAAGAATTCATGCCTATATTTCGTATTAACATGTTTTCAATAAAAGAGTTTCAATGGCATCCCTTTAATGCCAGCATGGGAAACGTTAAATCGATGATTACAAATGGAAAATTATAAGAACGAAAATATCTCATGTAAAGGTCTGCCTTTTCCACACAGGCCCTGTGATCGTGTTGCAGAGGCCATGGGGATGACAGTGAATGCTGTACGGATGATGGTGAAGCGCAGCACGAGCTAGTGTTCTGGGTCATCAACACCGCCCGGGACAGCCACTCCCTCGACAACACCGCCTGGGTCACCGACACCCCTCGCCACACCACCCGTCTTTGGCAATTTCACTGCTGGTGCCATTCGCCGCCATGTACATGGCAAGTTTGCTACCAAGCAAACCTTCACTATTGGTACTTTGAGTGAAGAGTTAAGGAGGGTAGACATCATCCCGGGGGAAACCTCAGAGACGGCGGTGTGGCTATTACTTCACAATATGGGGTTCAGGTTTAAGACCTCACAGAGGAATATGTACGTGAGGAAGGAATCCTTAGATGTTGTGTGTCGCCGTATTAACACTCTTCGAGCACTCAAGACACATCTGGAGGAGGGGAGACAGGTGGTTTACATCGACGAGACGTGGTTTCCTACTCGAATGCACCACAGTAAAGAGTGGGTGGACACATCACAGCCTACCACCAGTGCCACCTTCAGTCGTCAGGTGCCTCCTGGAGAAGGTTAGCGGTTTGTGGTAGTAGCAGGTGGCACCGGGGACGGTTTCATCAATGATTCATTTTTGTTTCCCTGCCAAGAACAAAAGCGGAGACTACCACGGCGAAATGAACAGCGCCCTATTTATCCGCTGGCTGACGTCACAGCTCCTGCTGGCGCTCGCTGAGCCATCGGTACTGGTGCTGGACAATGCCCCCTACCACACCCAGCTGACAGAGGAGAGCCGCTGCCCCACCACTGCCACCTCAAAAGTTGAGATTGTCAAATGGCTGGAGTGCCGCAGGATACCATCCCCACCACACAGCACACGCCCTGAGCTGCTGCTGATCTGCAAGGAGAACCGGCCAGAACCGTGGTACACGGTGGACGACATTATCCGCTCATGGGGTCATGAGGTCGTCCGCCTGCCACCCGCTCATCCTGAGCTCAACGCCATCGAGCAAGTGTGGGGCTGTATGAAGCGACATGTGTGCTGCTCGTTACAGTGGTTCACCCGGGCAGATCTACAGGCCAGGCTACAGGAAGCAAAGCTTATTGCAACCAGGGAGGTGTGGGCGAGTGCTGTGAGAAGATCCAGAGCGATCGAGGAAGAGTACTGGTCAGCGGATAATATACATGAAGGTGTGGATCCCGTCATCATCATCATCGACAGCGATGACGAGGACGATTTGTGTGTCGATAGTGCTATGGACTGAAATAAAACGCATGCTCAGTTGTTTGCATAACTTCACAACCCATCTTATCTACACTTGCTGTGCAGTCTCCTCTCCTGATGCTGGTATTCATTGAAATTATAATATATTGTTCAGTTGCAAATTTCCGTTCTTACCCAGCATGACCTTTGAATCCTGGCCCTATTTGCACCTTAGCCCTTTCCGACTCTTACGCTATCTTGTATAAATGACCAAGCCTCTCCTGCCCCATCCCACCAGACGTCCATCGTATCCGAAAGGAGAGTCATAAACAATTTTCAGTTATTATGTGAATCGACAAGAGAGAGAGAGAGAGAGAGAGAGAGAGCGAGAGAGGGAGGGAGGGAGAAAGAGAGAGAGAGATAGAGAGAGGAGGGAGAGAGGAGGGAGGGAGGGGGGAAGGGGGAGGGTGGGGAAGGAGGGGTAGTGTATTTGGTGACGTCACAACTGAGTCACGCCTCACCTGTTCGAATGCCGTGTCGGCTGAAGGATACGACGTTATCACAGTCAAGAGTAAACGCCGTAATCAAGTAGATTTGGCAATGCACTATAGTGCCTAAAATTAGGGCAGTGTGTGAAACAGGCCGTGGTAATATGCCATACTGATCCGGCTGTTTGTTTCGCAGATATTTGCGAAAAACGATGGGTCAAGGCCCCTGAAACGCATAGTAGGTGAGTTGGAGTATCAGTTACACCTAATCCTCGTAAGAGACTTATATGAATTTACTTAAGGTCGTGTTAGACTAACACTCGTCAGACAAGGGAGTGATTAAATCATTTTCTGACACATTTTTGTTGCCCCAAGTGTAGAAACTGATGTGTGCTGAAACAATGAATGTTTTTAAGGTTGTGTTCGTTGGGCACAACCTACTACCACGTTCGGTACAAGTGGATGACGTGGAAATACGTATATACCGAGCTCCGGGTGGAAGGGCAAGTTCCTTTTCCGATTATGAAAAGCTAAATGCCGTATTAAATTAGGAGCATGACCGCATTATCCTTTTCCTGGGAGGAAATGATATTCATGAAGATGTTGAAGTTAATGAAATTGTGGAAAACATTTTAGCCGTGGTAGGAACCATAGAAGGTTCATGTAAATCATCGGTAACCATAACCCTTCTTGAGCCTAGAAACCTAGCATATGGTTCCCCAGTTTGTTATGGGATACTAAGAGATTAAATAGTTCTGAGCTCAGGGAATATGGGTTATTTGGAGACTGAGTGTAGGGATAAGATATAACCCTAGAGGTTTAACGTCCAAGGGAGATAGGTTTAATACCATAAACCCAATCACTACACTCTTCAAAATTTAAAATAAGTTGATAATTACTGAGCTGGGTTAAATTTGTGGTTGAAATTAATGGTTAATTTATTAAATTAGAAATTAGTCAGCATGTCTATTTCCTCGTTACAGAGATCTAGTAATAAGGCAGGATGGGTAACAAAAGCCATAAATGATTGCAAACAATCGTTAGATGAAACACCTCTGTCTAGGGAGAAAATAATCTCCTGAATATACTTAAAGACCGATGGACTAAGTATGAAGCAGGTTATATAAATTTAGAAGCAGCCATAGTAAAAGCTGATGATAAAGATCTCATAGAGTCGGAGACTACTTATGCTCGGTCCACGCAGCTGAAGGACCTCCGACAGCAATTATCATTGACACATGCTAATCTATTAGTACATAATATTGATTATAATATTGTATACATATAACATTTATAGTAAATAGTGATTATTCAGCAATATTACATTTTAAACAAGTTGTATACATATTTGAATAAATGCATTAAAAGTAAATTATTTAACTGTAATACAGTATGTACTTGGGTTATTGTAGTGAAATGCATACATGCAAGAAAAAAAAAATAGTTTAAAATTAAGATTATGGTAAGAGTTATTAATATTTCATTTAAAGATAATGGTACTGGTATGCCATACATGGGTCATTCTTCTTTGTATTTTTTTCTTTTTATATATATATAATTAATACTATATACAAAATATGTACACTTCATTCAGGGGGGTTAACTTGGATGTTAACTCTCCCCCCACTAAATAATGACTCCAAATTACCAATTCTTGCATGCATTCTGTGCATTGCGAACAGCAGTACTGCAACTACAATGCAGACGATTATAAAGACAGTAGGTGCTGGGCTATACACATAATATGGGTTGAACATACTCAAACTCAAATCTTCCCAGGGCTTCATTGTTTCATTGATCAACTGCATAGTTTCAAACTTAGGTGAAGTCAACTTAATACTTGTGCTCATGTTTAAGTTCATATCAGGCAGTGGGTGGAAATGTTTGTGTGTATGATTGAGAATGGCGTAGTGATTGATGGTGGATAAAGTAGACATGGCTGGTGTAAATACCGCACAGTAGTCTGGTGCTATGTATAATCCTGATGCTGATGTATGAGATGGTGTTATATCTGGACAGACTATGTAAACTGATGTGTTATGAGGGAAAAAAAAAACTGTGAGTGTCCAATGCGTTGATGGTGTACAAGTTTATCTGGAGCAAAAGTGAAGTTGCAATGATGATGAATATTGTCATTTCTGACGATAGCCATTTCACAAGGGACTGTATTAGTAAGCTGAAACGTGAAAATGAACGCAGGACAAAGATGAACAGCATGTAAGGATGTGCGGCACTTTCGTTCAATCGTTGATTCACTTGCGAAAGTGACAGTGTCCCGTCTCTTGGAGACCATGATGAGTTCGGTGTCTGTGTTGATGTTGATGATGACCAAAGTGTTGTTATTTTTATAGGGGAAGGGATGTATTTGGTATACTGTGAACAGGTCTTCAGTGATGAATGGTACATGAACTACTACTGATGTTGGTGTTAGTGTTGCTTCTAAATATGGGTAATATTGCATGAATTCCCTACTGCGGAACAACGGCTTCAATTTATGTTTATGTATGCTTTGACTAACTATCTGACGTAGCTCATGAACTGGGAGTAAGTCAATTGTGATCTTGCCATCACCAGCATTCGAAATTCCTTGCATAAGTGCCCTGAGACGATCTCTAGTGTTCTCTAATTGTAGTAGAATCGTGTCAATATGTTCTGTGATGATGGAGAAGTGTTGGAAAAGTGTAACGTTTCCCTCCATTTCATTTATTTTATCTACACTCTCGAGAGCTATGTTTTCTGCTTTTTTCAGATTTTTCACAATTGTCTTCATTGCTGAGTTCTGTCCTGTGATGAATTTATCTTGGTATGTTAGTACCTGAGCTATCTTATTAAATTTGTTGTTTATTTCTTTAAGGTCATCCTCTGTAGCCAATCCAAAGATGTTTCCAAGAACTGCGCCACCCAGGTCGAACAAACCGTGCTTTTGGCGAGTACGTGTGATGTTGTTCCTGTCGCTCAGTACCTCCGTTCTATAAGATGGGAGACCTTGGATCATGATGAGCATAGTTGACTTTGCCTGTTCTAGTTTCCATTTTGCTACCTTTACCATTTCATTCACTTCCTTGGTGTTATGTGCTTGTGAAACATAATTTCCTATCATGAAGTCCAGAGTTCGCATCGGCGTCGCAAGTCTGTCTAGATAAGTAGGTAATTCATAAAAGTAATCTAGACTTATTTCAGTACTCATGACGTCCTTAACGATTGTAGTCGTGGCCGTTGGAGCTATGAGGCATCCTTGTCGTACTATGTGTTGGGGGTCTAAGTATGCATATCCTCTTGCTATGTAGAGGAGAATCCATAGCATAAGGCCCTTCATCGTAACCTACCGAAAAAAAAAATCTGTGGTCGATGATAGTGATGATGTGCGTTACGGTTGATTGTTATTTCATTTATAGAAGGAGTTTAAATCGATATTTAATTCTCGTAAATGATGTACTGTAGATTTGATTGGAACAGTTGCACCTATGTTCGATTGTTTGGTATATGACCTTAATTTCTTTTTGTAATCATTGTTGTTTTCTTGCTTGGTTTCTTGAGGTACGTTCGCCTGTTCGGTTGTATCAGAGGCTGAATAATTATGGGATAATTCCCCTGAAACTCGTTTTAAATGGTCAATATGAACTTGTTTCTCCTCGCCACTTGAAAGTGACTTAATTAAAACTTTGTTTGCTTTTATGTTAATTACTCTGTATGGGCCCTCAAATTTTGGGGATAATTGTCTCTCGTATCCCACCGCTGCCACCAAATGTCATAAAAGACTTTGTAGTTACTTGTAGAGAAGTTATATATTTATTAGACTTGTGGACGAGCTGTTGTTATACTTGAGTAGCTTTGTAAGTAGATAATCTTGTTTACATTTGTCATTCAATGACATAAAAGACTTTGTAGTTACTTGTAGAGAAGTTATATATATATTAGACTTGTGGACGAGCGGTTGTTATACTTGAGTAGCTTTGTAAGTAGATAATCTTCTTTCCCATTTGTCATTCAATGAAAAGGAGAGGTAAAGAATAGTATGGAACTATTTTTATTTGTCTTGGAAATATTAACAAGTCTCTCACACAGAGCGAAGTATAAAGTAGAGTCCCGGGAGCTATCTCCCTGTCTCGCTCTCTCTGTCTCTCTCTCAAGTTGCTAAGCCCTTCTCCCTGCGACCTGTCTGTTCCATGGCTAGCTTCCTTCTGAGCTCTCTTTCCTAAATTCTGGTGAAACAGGAGTCATATCACGTGTGTTCCCTGTGATTGGAAAGTTCTAGAAGCCTGTGTGTGAGTATGTGTGTATGTGTGTGTATGGTCAACAAGGCTTTGTTCCTCTGGTGAATTGCTGACAACTAACTGACTGGCTACTTCGTAATCTGTCATCAGCTTTTCCTCAGTGTAACTTGCAAGATCATTTCCTATTCCCAGGCTCGCATAGAGCTGTCTATCTATCTATTTATCTATCTATCTATTATGATTTGTAATTATAATATGGACTCATAACACTAAATTTGAAGGAAAATTAGAATATATAACCGTAGTGAAGTTACCAGAGACAAAATTGGCTAAGACTGCCGCAGAAATACAAGTTGTGGAACAGCGGAGTAAAGCTGTACCACCATAAGTTACGCTTCCGGAGTTTGATGGGGAGCAAAATTGGAAATCTTTTTGGGATCAATTCATATACTTAGTTCATGATAGAACAGATATCCCTAATGTGAGCAAACTCACATATCTGTTAGGACACGTCAAGGGAACGCCTTACAAGCTAATAAAAGAATTACCAGTGGAAAAAAACATTTATGAGGTGGCCATGACTATCCTTAGACAAAACTACGAAGACAGGGAGCAGGTTATCACTCAGTTACTGAATGTTCTAATTGAATTACCTCTACCTAAACATGATTTTGATTCCTTGTAAAATTTTAGAATTGCAATGAGTTGTAATTTAAAGGCTTCAGGTACTTATGAAAATATTAAGGCAGCAGATTGGGTGCGTTCTAGAATTGTGTCCTTAACCTGCCTCGTCCCGTCGACGTATGGGTACGTTGCAACGATTTGCATTTGCCAGTCCCGGTGACGTACCGGTACGTCGTGCAATTGCAAAGTGCATAATTTCGACAATTTTCTAATTTCACACTTGATTTGCGGTACGTATCCTCGCATGACCTTCCCCTACCTGCCACCAGGCAGGGACACTCGGCGACCCCGCGCGACCCACGCTAACCTGCCACTCGTCCACTCACCTGGTAGCAACGGTCCTGCTCAGACATGGCTAAGAGAGGTCTCTCAGAGGGCGAAATTCAAGCCGCCCTGGACGCCTTTACAGGCGACAGTGATTCCCCACTGGATGACGAGGTTGTGGATAAAGATTATGTGCAGCCAGAGGAGGAAAAAACCACCAGCAGTGACGAGGAAGTTCCATCTCCCAGGAAGCGGCAGTACGTGACTTACCGTGCTGCTAGAGAGGGGCAGCAGGCAAAGAAGCCACGTGCAACATCCTATGCCTATCCCCAACGTGATTTGGAACCAGAATTCGAGGACGAAGACGAGGACGATGACGATGACGGAGCTGTGGGACGTGCTGCCACATGGTATGGACGTGAGGTCATCACTCATTGTGGCCCAGAGTGCACACCACATTGGACGAGCAGGTATGGGCCTAGCATTTTGTTTGGGGAGTTAGGAAGTCAAGTGGAGGGAGTGGGGAGTGAAAGGAAAAGTACAGGGAGGATTAGGGAAAGTGAGAGTGACGTGAGTGAGTCATTGCTCTCCCTACATAGTGTGAGGCGGCGTAGTGTATCACATGGGCGAGTGCGGGTGCGTTCAGTATCACATGGGGTTGTGAGGGAGGGGGAAGGTGGGGAGGAACCACTCCCAAGCACGTCTTATGCTCCCCAGTATTCCCCTACTTCATCCCCACAGCCCCCTAATGTTCCTCAAGGCCGTAAGGGTAAGGGAAAGGGAAAGGGTAAAGGCAGAGGGAAGAGGAGTGACAGTGGGGAAGCCCTCCGCACTCCTTCTCCCCCACCTCCCCAACCAAGATCTCCTCCCCACCCAGACGAAGGCGGTGATGGGGATGATGGGGACAAGGGATTTGTGGGGTGAAATTGGGAGGATGGGAGTGATTTTTCTCCCCTCATTCACCCCTTCACTGAGCAGGGGCGCTCTGGCTGCATTGCTCCAGGAATTCACCGTAATTCCACCACGTTGGATATTTCCCACCTGTTTTTTAGTGAGGCATTTGTGGAGCAGATTGTATACCAAACCAACCTGTTTGCAAGCACCCAGCGCCTTGAGAGTGAAAGATTGGGAACAAGGAGTAGGCATTCTATCATATATGATTACCCTCTCTCCCTTTCAGAAATGTTCTTATATTTTGCCCTGGTCCTTTTGATGGGTATTATACGAAAGAACAGAATTCCTGCTTACTGGACTAGGGACGCTGTTATGTTTACCCCAATATTTGGTCAAGTGATGAGCCGTAATCGGTTTCAACAAATTCTAAGTCGCCTCCATTTCTATGATGCTCATAATCCTGCAAATGCGAACAACACTGATAAAATGAGGCGAATTAGGTTGATCTTTGATCACCTGAGGCAAACCTTTCTTTCCTCATTCTATCCCTATAGAGACCTCATCATAGACAAGAGTCTCGTGTTGTGGAGAGGCAATATTTCATTTAGGCAGTATATACCCAGCAAAAGGCACCGTTTTGGGTTCAAGATCTTTGTTATGTGTGACTGTAGGACTGGATACGTGCAAGACATAGTCTTGTACACCGGTGCACAGACAGACATAATAGAAGATCGAAGTATTGGACTGTCGGGAGCAGTGGTAAAGACGATGATAGAAGACTACCTTCATCGTGGTCACGTCCTCTACCTGGACAATTGGTACACAATCCCTCTTCTCACTCGTTATCTTCACACACATGAAACTGGAGTCTGTGGAACCGTGAAGGTGAACCGGCGTCACATGGCCAAGGTAGGGCGGAAACTTGCAAGGAATGAGGTTGTCTTCTTCAAAGCCAACAACATCCTTACAACTGTGTGGAACCACAATAGAGAGGTAAACCTATTGTCAACGGTTCACCGCCCCTTGATGCACCGTACTGATTCAGTTGATTACCGTAGCGAGAACAGGCGTCATATTTGGAAACCTGAGTGTGTCATGGACTATAATATAAACATGCGCCTCATGGACCAGTCAGACTCCATGATATCGACGGTAGAGTGTGCCAGGACCACGATGAAGTGGTATAAGAAACTTCTTTCACTTGCTAGACATCACTGCTCTGAATTGCCACCACCTTCACGCCATGACAACAGGAATTCAGGAAACCTTTGAAGGGTTTGTGAGGGAGCTCACAAGAGAGATGTTTGCACGGTATGCTGTAGAAAGGCCCCAACATCGCACCCACACTGCCCCTATTGCACAAACTCCCCTGAGAATATCCGGCCGCCATTTCCCCACTCCTATCCCTCCCCAGCCAAACAGACCTAGGCCCCAACGCAGGTATCACGTGTGTAGCAATTCCCGGGTGAGACTCACGACACAGAGGAAGGACACCCGCTATGAGTGCGTGGAGTGTGACATGGGTCTCTGTATTCACCCATGGTTCAGCGAATATCACACATTGATGCAATTCTGATATGGTGTGAATGCGACAGGACGCTGAAACTATGAAGTAAATGCGACAGACAGACGCTCAGTGAAATTATCAGTCGTGTTGATCTCCAAATATTAGTATAAAGTGCATACGGGTATAACATAAGTGCAAAAATTGTAGGTAAGTGTATAAATATGCTGTAAGTGGAAACATACATAGCGAGGGTTTTATGATGCGATATTCTGTCGCTCAGTGCAAATAAATACGGCCCGTAATTATATAATTATTATTATTGGAAATGCTTACGGGTATACGTTCAAATTATTGTAAGTGCTGAAATATATTCTAAGTCAAATATTCATAGCGTGTGTATAGAGATGCGATATCCTGACGCTCAGTTGAATGAATAAGGCATGTAATAGTGAAAATAGAAGTCAACAAGTGGTAAAGTGTGTAATATATGTGAAGAATTAGTATATAAGTGTGTGAGTATTATGTTGGTCGAAACATTCATTGTGAGGGTATTTTCATGCGATATTCTCACGCTCACTTGAATAAATAATGCCAGTAAGTATGTACAGTGCAGTATAGGGGTGTAAACGTGTGTAATGTAAGTGGGAAAATATAATTTGAGTGAATAAATAAAGTAGAAGATGAAACACGAGTGTTTGAGATCGTGGTTGCTACGGGAATATGCGCTAGCATATCGCTAAATGCCCTCGTAATGAATGAAAATAATTGAAAACATTTACAGTGGTGGAGGAAAGATTCTATGTAAAGGGAAAAATAATAGGAAAGTGATAAAACAATTGGGTATGTTGAAATACGAGTCATAGCGAGTGCGCTTACTAAGCTGATGTGCGCTAGACTTATGCTGCATGTCATCATAATGAATGAAAACATCTGAAAACACTTACAAACAGTTGTAATTGGTAAAATGTCATTGAAACAGAAGTATACAAGTAGAAGAAATGATATGTTGACTGATACAAGAAACTTAGCATATAGCATGTTACGACTCGGACCTAACTCGCTATGCTCGCGCGATGGTACAATGCTTATTTTTCATATATATGTGTCCGAAATCCATTATATTGTTACTGTTATTGTTTATTAGTTCAAATTCAATAAATATAGAGGTGTTGTGTGTTGTTTCTCCCAGTATTCCTTACCACAGAAAACGTGATCGCCTGGCACGTCCATTACAGAATACGTTACCTGGCTCGGGGGACCTCACCTGTTCCGGCCACTTATAGACCACGGTAAGCCCTTTCTTGGTGATTTTTCTTCGTTTCTCAACCTAAGCGGAAGTTTGAGCCAAAAAAAAAAAAATTCCAAATAGGCTCGGGACTGGGGGATGTCGGAGGGGCCGAAAACCTCGGGACGTGACAGGATAAAGCTTCCACCAAAAACCAAGGATACCTTGTACGGTGGGTACCAAAAGGATCATTTCTCCTGTGAAGGAGATTGAGGAAGGCTTAATGCAACTCTGTAAACATTTGCAGGGAACAGTAACGCCTACTGAAGTTAAACAGAAGACTGAAAAAAAAAACCTCTAACCAACTGGAGGGCAAATCTAAGAGAGAGAAGGCTAAGTATGTGCCTAAAGAAGAGATAGGTACTTTCTTTAGCTCTGTAAAACTGAGGATAAAATATTAAAGACAAGGAATAGACAAGCTGATGAAATTAAGGGAGTAAAATCTTCCATGGTAAAGGACAGGAAAGTTTATGCAATTTGTGGTGAGCAACATTCCAGTGCATCTTGTCAACATTATCCTGATTATGCTTCTAAAGTAGGAAAGCTTCAGGAACTGGGATGTTGTATAAGCTGCATAAATTCCAAACACACTTCCGCGGACTGCAAGACTAAATGTTTTTTTTTTTTTTTCAAATGTAAAAAGAATCATCATCATAGTGCTTTATGCCCAAGGATGAAAAATGAGGTTCCTAAACCTGTAAGTGTCAATATGACAATTGCTAAGGGGAATACTCCAGTAGTAATGCCAGCTGCAGTTCCAATAGCAGATGTGAAGGTTGTGATTGAGTGTAGAAACCTATTAGCATGTACTCTTTTTGATACGGGTGGTCAGAAATCCTCCATTTCTGCAGACATTGTAAGGTTACCTGTTATTGGCTAGGTAAATCTAGCCATTACAGGATTCTTAACTGCTAAGGAAGCTCAGTCTTTGATTTAGTTAGACCAGTAATACAAACAGGCAGATAAAAATTCCGTATAACAGCAGCTGTACTGAATAATATGGAGACAAGTATATATATAAAAGGACTGAGGGAAACCTCTGATCATATACAAAGTTCAGGAATAAATGTGGAATCAGATACTGTGGGTCCCATAGAAATGATAATTGGTTCTGATTACTGTGGAAGATTCCTACATAGGACTTTCAAAAAGAATAACGTACAGTTGTTCAAGGGTCCAGGAGGTAACCTTATTATGGGCCAGTTGCCTTTTCCAAAACAAGTTAAAGGAGAGGCCAAACTAGTGGACTCAGTCATTGATGGTAGCAATAATAGGTGCAGAACTAGAACCTACTCAGATAAATGACTTGCTGGATGAAAATATTGAACCTGTATACAAATTATGGGACCTAGATGATGTAGGAATACACTCTGAGGAACCAATCCCTGAAGATAAAATAACTTTGGATTTGTATAACCAGTCAGTGGAATTTAAGGATGGACAGTATTGGCTAGGATTACCATGGAAACTAAACCATTCGGAGTTACCAGCAAATTATCAAGTAGGTAAGGCTCAGTTAAATTCTCTTCTAAGACAGTTGAGAGATAAACCAGAACATCCAACCATATATATTATAAAAGATCAGTTGAAGAATAAATTTATAGAAGAGGTAGAATTCCCTGTTAACCACAAGGAGAGACATTATTTACTACACCATGCTGTAAGCAAGGATTCAGTAACTACTCCCATAAGGATAGTTTTCAATTGCAGTAGTAAAGCGTCCAAGGGATCAGCTAGCTTGAACGATTGCTTTTATTCTGGACCTACACTAACAGAGAAGTTAGGGAATGTGTTACTAAGATTTAAAAACCTTATGCTTTATACAGCAGACATTGGTAAGACTTTTCTCAGATCAGGACTGAGAGAGGAGGATAGGAAATTTACAAAATTCCTCTGGCCTCAAGACCCTCAAAATGAGGATAGTCCATTGAAAATTTATTGTTTCTGATCGGTGCTCTTTGGCTCTTGTGCTAGTCCTTTCCTACTTTGGAACACTTTAAAACATCATTTTGAAAATGCCATATACCCAGAAATAGGGCAGGCTCTTTACATGGATAATATGCAACGTGTTGCTGATACAGAGTGGGAAGCCTTAACGGCTTATGAAGTAGCCAATTCCGAATGTGGGAAGGCAAATTAGCCGTTACAGAGCTGGAATACATATTCATCGCTTTTGAGGAATAAAATACAAGGCTCTCCAAATAGTGACATTCCCAAAACTCAAAATGTGTTGGGTCTTAACTGGGATACAAGAGCTGATGAACTGTTTGAAACCAATTAAGTTCTCTGATGTCACTCTCACCAAGAGGTCCTTGTTAAGTCAGGTCTCCATGTTATTTTACCCATTAGGTTTGGTCAGTCCTATAGTTATTAGGGGCAAATGTTTAGTGCAGGAGGCTTGGCGAGAAAAGGTAGACTGGGACTCTGAAATAGGTGAGACATATGTGGAACAATGGGAACAGATTAGAAAGGAGCTTGAAACCACATCAGGCATATGTATTCCCAGGAAAATAAACAGTAATGAGAAGTCGCACTTACACATTTTTCGGCTTTTCTTTTGACCTCAATTAATCCGCCACGACTCAGCAGATTTTTCACCATTGACCCCTCCCCCATCCCGGCAGATTTTCGAGAAAATTTTTTTTTTGGCCAAAACCTCCGCTTTTTATGAAAAACATCGAAAATTCAGAGAGAAGGTGGTCACCTGAGCTTAGAAATGCCCGGTACAGGTGACAATCCTCTCACTTGGTACCGTCTTCTATCGAGCCCGGCTCTAGAGAAGATGTTTTCTGTGGAAGGGGTAACTATTTCAAACCACTCAGAATAGGTAGATATTTATTTATTTGGTACGACTTTATATGTAGTACAAGAGCATATTGGTTTTCACACAGTAATATAGGCTATATAAGCATTGTTTCTCTCACCAAACACATCAACATACCCCATCTTCCTTGGTGACATTACCGGCTCATCCCTTCTGATTGTTTCTTCCTCTGGCGCCACGTAAACTTTGTCCTCATCACTGTCATCGATTGGGGAATCACTCTCGCCTTGAATTTCGTACCGTGGCGTGACATGTCTTTACTGTCCAGGTCACTGGTAACACGTGAGTTGCCAAGACAATGGCGTGCTGGGGGGAGGGAGGTCACGCAGGGTAAGGCATTGGTCCCACCTGGTCTTGGGTAGAGGAAGGTGTCCCGCATATATACAGTAATCACTCCAATGTCCGACGTAATAGAGCCATAGGTAGGTCCGGTTATTGGTCTTGTCCAGATGTTAGGCCCCAGCTTATGGACTTGTACTTATGGACCCTAACTCAGAGAAACACCTATACAACTCCTTCTGGATAGCACCTATTTAAGACCCAAATCTCACCAATAAGGCACATAAATGACTGAAATAAATGCAAAAGAAACATAAAATGAGGGTTTAGAAGTATGTTCATACATTAATAAACATTCTGGTACTTCAGCATCAGAGAAATTACCAATATGCCGGGAATCGAACCAGGAACTCTCAGGTGAGGGCCAGGCAGCATACCACTACACCACGACCAGGTAAAAGTTAACTCACGTTGTCACAATCTTGTAACCAACGTCCCTCCGCCCCCACTGTGGGCATCAAGAGGATGAGTTAACCCCCTGGCACTCGGGCAAGTAGATGCTTTTAATCTATCCCAAACACTTACGGCAAGTCAGAATGAAGAGAGAACCTGTATTTTTTTCACAGGAAAAATCATCAGAGAAATTACCAATATGCCGGGAATCGAACCAGGGACTCTCAGGTGAGGGCCAGGCAGCATACCACTACACCAAGACCAGGTAAAAGTTAACTCACGTTGTCACAATCTTGTAACCAACGTCCCTCCGCCCCCACTGTGGGCATCAAGAGGATGAGTTATCCTCTTGATGCCCACAGTTGGGGCGGAGGGACGTTGGTTACAAGATTGTGACAACGTGAGTTAACTTTTACCTGGTCGTGGTGTAGTGGTATGCTGCCTGGCCCTCACCTGAGAGTCCCTGGTTCGATTCCCGGCATATTGGTAATTTCTCTGATGATTTTTCCTGTGAAAAAAATACAGGTTCTCTCTTCATTCTGGTACTTATGGACCCTAACCTAGCCTAACTCAGAAAAACGCATTCCTACTGCACATGCATAGCTACTAACACCCTAGTCACACCAATAAAGGACATTAAAGAGTGAAATGAGGTAAGTATAGTATGGAAAAAAGTACAGTATGTAACATTCTGGCTACTTACAGCAAGTCCCTGGCCACCTCGATGAATAACCGCCTCCTCTCGGACTCTGACAGTAAGAACGATTTCCTGAAGCACTTGCAGTACACTGTTCCTGAAGTCTTGCACTGAACTTAGTCAATAACACACACAATTCCGTTCTCTTCACAGTGTGCACTTTTGTCTAAATAATGCTCCATTGTAACTTACTAAGTGTTGCACTTTAACTTTTCCCATTCTTATAATTTTCCAAAGCCAAAACAAACAAGTCTATTTACGTTAAATTTTTTTTCTATAGAGTCTTTTCTCTCACAACTTTAAATCCTTAACACAACACACTGTTTTTTTTCACTGCACAACACTCAAAATTCCCATGTGGTCTAGCGGAGAAGTTCTTGCTGTTTATTCACTGTCAGAGTCAGAGAGTATCACTGGCAGGCGACCTAGGGGTGCATCGCTGGGTCGTGGTAATGGCGTACCCACTGCAGAGGACTCTGAAGACAGTCGCAAACTCACGTCGAGCAGTGACTCCACTGTGGCTGATGTGCTGGGCTGTGGCTCGGAGCATGAGGGCCTGTCTTGGGGAGGCAACGGAGTGGAGCCAGGGCTGGGCACAGCGGGGGTCACGGGCCTGAAAATACTGTCGGTGGTTGATTGACGCAATAACCAACAATTCTGACGATTGATGATGCGCTGCCTGAAAGCACGCACTTCCTCCACGAGTCCCAAGGGCCCCATCTCCCTGTCGCAGTCCGGGTGTTCCAGGTAGTCTAGGAAGAACTCTAGATGTTCCCGGAGTGTGCTCAGCTTGGGGATGGCTGGAGTAGTTTCCTGCTGAGAGGAGTCCGCATCATCGTCACCTTCAGTGTTGGAATCTTCAAGTTCGGTACTGACACCTGCAACCGAAGACGTGATCTCGATATCAGACAATGTCTGATACCCAGGATCGCCCTCATCGTCATCCAACCACTCACGAACATCGTCCACATCTACATCGTTGCCATGCATACGTAGCCGTGCATGGAAGTCATCCACGTCAAAGCCTAGAAAATCGTACTCTACATCCATTCCGAGAAGCAGACGAGACCAACCATTTTCCAGAGTCTTCACAGGGACTTCCTTACATGCACTAGCCCAGTTGTACAGCGCAGACTTGATGTTGTAGCGGCGAAGGTTTTTCAAAGTCCGCTTGCCTCGTGTGTCCCGTCCCTCCCTGCGCTCGTCATCGTCCTTGAGAACAACCATCACCTCGTCCAGGAACTTCCGACGATATAGGCACTTTGTTGCCACGATCATTCCTTGGTCCATTGGTTGGATGAGAGCAGTAGTATTAGGTGGCAGAAACATGCACCTAATACGGCCATTTTCAGCAACCAAGTCCTTGTCGCACGGATGGGCAGGTGCATTGTCGAGTAGGAGGAGGGCCTTTACCTGGTTGCGCGGGATTCCCAGTGTCTTCGTCTGGTAATGGATGACCTCCTTGACGAAGTGACGGTGAAACTAGTCTTTGAAGATCACAGCTGTGAACCATGCCTTCAAAGAATGGTACCAGACGACAAGAAGGACATCTATCACCCCACGAAGGCACCAAGGCTGCTTTGCGCAGCCAACAACAATGGGCTTAAGCCAGTGCATGCCGTTAGCACTGGCACAACACAAAGCAGATATCCGTTCCTTGGAAAGCTTGCTTCTCCGTCTCCTCGGCTAGAGTGTTCGTTGGCAGCAAGCGATAGAATAGGCCAGTTTCTTCAGCGCTGTAAACTTGACCGAGAGTTAGGCCCTCCCTGTCGATCAAGCCCTTCACCTTGTGCCGAAACTCGTCAACTCCATCCTCGTTAGTGTCCAATGCTTCACCATGTGCTTTACGGTTGGTAAGGCCATGCAGCAACTTGAACGCAAAGAGCCAACCCTCGGATGCCTTGAAGTCTAGGGCGTCGTGAAGCCTGGCGAACTTCTTAGCAGCAGCCTTCAGCTCCGTTCCACGTACCATCACACCAGCAGCACGTTGTTGTCGATACGAAATCAACGTGGATTAGTCGATTTCTGCAAACTTGGGGGTAAACATAACCTTCCTTTCCACGTTGCGTTTGCTTCTCGACGAGAAGTCAGCCATGTACTGCATGAGTTTGTCTCGGGACCTCTTGATATCGAACAAAGTAGACCGGGCCAGGTTAAACTCGCGGAGAATGCGGGAAGAAGACCACCCTGCGTCTACTTTCTCCAATATCTCCCTCTTCTTCTCCAGAGTCAACAACACTCTCTTCCTTTTCTCAGGTGGCAGGGCCATCATCACACACACTAAGAGGAGGCCTGAGAGCAGCAGGAGGCCCTGCTGCAGGTAGGGCACCACCACAAAAGCGATCATGTGGGCAGCCATTACGACGAGCGTGCACTCGCGGCGAGAGACAGGCGGAAAGTGGGGACGATGCAGGGGCGCTCTATCGGATGTCGGAGGAATGATGCGCCAAAACAATGCTCTCCTGCGGTGCGCGCGGTAAGTTCAAATTACAGACGGGAAAAAAAATCGTTTTTTTTTGGGGGGGGGGTTCGGACCATTTTGGAAATGTTGGATCCCAGGACGATTATGTCTGGGTAGTGGGGATGTTCGGTTATTGGGCGTCCGGATATTGGAGTGATTACTGTATACCAAAACTCATGTGTGAAATTTGAAAAATGTGCAAATGACGGACCTCGCAATTGCAGCGCTTTTATAAAAGTCAACGGGAATCACAGTGACAAAACGTTCGGGAGCATATGTACGTCAACGGGATGGGGAGGGTTAAATGTATGATCGTGTTTCATTTTTGCAAATTGTTGTTAATTAATTAACTCTGCTCCCATCTTGCACAAGCTTTTCTTGATATTAATCATGACTGGTGGTTAAGGCAGTTATTTCATATTAAATCATAACAAAGCTCTTCTACAAGCTAGGAGAGGCAAAAACAAGAGCCTGGTTTCGCATTGCTAAGTTCCAGAGTGAATTATTAATTGTCAAGGGCAGGTCATTTTTTCGAGGCCAACAGTACTTGGTAATTAAGTATCTGTATGATTATTACTTTTTGAGTACTGTTTGAAGAAAAAAGTTTAAAAATTTCTTCTTTCCTGAAAATCGGTGACTTAAGCCAGAATAAAGTAACGTTTGAAACTTTAATTTCATAACTAAAAAACTGTTTACCCTCCTTTTGACAGAGTGGCGACATCGACCAACGATGTTAACTCCTAGCTGTGAAGATAAATCATTAATTAAATATCAACAAACTCACTCCTAGCTACTTATCAGTTATAATAATTAAAGTTTATAGCACTAAAGTACTGGTGGTTACTGTTTAGAAGGTTGTTATTCCTGCTTTATTAATTATTGTGAAAGTTTTTTCCTAGCTAGCTTGTGGATTTTTTCTTGCTTACTCATTTAACTAGATAAAACTGGTCACGACCAGCCTGTGCCCATATTCTTAATTTTGAAACGGCCATACCATGTTGAGTACACCGCTTCCCATCCGATCAGCGAAGTTAAGCAACGTTGGGTCTGGTTAGTACTTGGATGGGTGACCGCCTGGGAACACCAGATGCTGTTGGCATCCCTACGTGTCAAGTGGGGTTGGCGGAGGATTAGTGCCCCTCCCTGTAAAACAATTAACTCTAAGCCCTTAGCCACCCCGTTTGGGATACATGGCGTCTGGCAATGGATGGATGGATGGACCATTAGACTGCAAACAGCATAGTTTGTCGGTAAATTTTTTCAATATTTTTTTTTCTTGAGCTGCGGCTTCCCAATTCTGTATTCAGTATTTTTCTTTAGTCACTGTTTCTTTGAGTTAGCACCGTGGCTGCGACCCTGTTTATATAGAAGCTTAGTGATCCCCAAGAAATTAAACAGTATATCCTGCAGCAAGAGAGTAATGTCCGTGAGCAGCGTAGAATTCAGGGCGAACACAAGCATGTGAACATGAGCATGAACAGCACAAGGAAAGTGAGAGAGAATGCGAATCTGAACGTGAACATCATGAGTATGAATGTGCTGAACGTGAGGCACATAAGAGGCACGGGCATGAATCCTGAAACTCAAGCTAGACTCTCAGGCTTGAACATCATCAGGTCCCATATGCCCCTAGCTCTGTGCTCATTTCTCCAGCACCTGCCTTGACAACCCCGTGTCTCAAGTTCCCATCATACAAAAAAGATGAACTGTTAAAAGTCATACACGTAGCCACTAGGGGGCAGGGGGGGCAGTTTGCTCCCCCTGGGAAAATTTTGAGGAAATGCTGAAAGGTATGTTTGGCATAGTTCTTCTATGACAATACAGTTTTCCTGATTTTACCACTAGTATATTAAACAAGATTATCTATTTCCAAAAATATTTATGTGGGAACAATAATTTCCTTTGAAACCGAAAACTAAACTAAATATTATAAAACCATTGAGAAAAAGTGACCAGTTATAACTTAACAATATCCTTTATCACCGTAGCTTATGTGGTTAATATTAGAGCTCTAATGATGTTTTGCACTTGTATCCTGACGAGGTGTAAAAATGGCCTTGCTGTCCCCTCAGCCATATCCTCTCACCCTGTTGCCAGTTTATTTTCTATTTTATGTGAGGAAAGAGGAACCAAAGGGCACGAGCCCGCAATAACAGTTCCCTCCAAGAGAAAAACAAAATACAAGAGAGAGCCAAATTCATGATCCAATCATTTTGAGATGCCTGGACACACTGCTTATGAAAGACTGGAGATCATAGGCAGCAGAAATACAGACAGAGGGAGACATTTCCAGAGCTGACGTGTTGCCTAAATGAAGGACTGGGAGTAACGGTTAACTCTTGCATTAGAGAGTTGGACAGAAAAGGGATGAGAGTTTGCTGCTAGATGGGTGCTACGCGCCCCTCGTAGAGGTGGAGGAATGCATGCAGACAGTTCAGAGGAGCAGTGACCATTAAAGTAGCGATAGAAAAGAGATAAAGATGCAACAGTGCGGTGAAGAGACAGAGGTTGAAGGGAGTCAGTAAGAGGAGGAGAGTTATTGAGATGAAAAGCCTTTGACTCCACCCTATTGAGAAGAGCTGTATGGGGGGAGCCTCCTCACACATGAGAGTTGTACTCCACACAGGGGCGGATAAAACCCCTGTATAGAGTCAACAATTGTGCACGGGTAAAGAAAGAATGGAGTTGGCTTACCACACCTAATCTCTTGGAAGCAGATTTTACAAGAGATGTAATATGATCTTTCCGAGATAAGCTCAGAGTAAATGAAACCTCAGGCGTGTTCAAGGATGATGCAGGATTGATCTGAACATGTTAAAACATTAGTGGGTATACAGTACCTGTGGAAGATTTTGTCTGGTTAATAGTTGTAAGAACTGAGTCTTAGATGCATTAATAATAACGAGGTTATTTTTACCCCAGTCAGAGATACGAGCCAAGTCAGACATTAGGTGTGCCATAGCCTCATCCCTTGTTTGTTGAAGTAACTGCTGAGATGGGCATTGCGGGAACCGAGTGGAAAGGTGAAGACTGGAGTCATCAGCATATGAGTGGATAGGGTTAGATGTACAGCTTAGAAGGTCATTGATGAATAAAA
Source organism: Coenobita brevimanus (assembly GCF_032717465.1). Classification (NCBI taxonomy): domain Eukaryota; kingdom Metazoa; phylum Arthropoda; class Malacostraca; order Decapoda; family Coenobitidae; genus Coenobita; species Coenobita brevimanus. The sequence continues at coordinate 16,412,115 of NC_136969.1, forward strand.
GGAAGAGAGTTGGTGATAGGACAGAGCCCTGAGGAACACCACTCTTGATAGATCTAGAAGAAAAACGATGGCCGTCTACAACAGCGACTATAGAACGACCAGAAAGGAAGCTAGCAATGAAAGCACAGAGAGAAGGATAGAAACCGCAAGAGGGCAGTTTGGAAATTAAAGATTTATGCAGGACTCGATCGAAACCCTTTGAGATGTCAAGTGCAATGGCAAAGCTTTTGCCAAAGTCCCGAAAGGAGGATGACAAGCAGTCTGAAAGGTAGGTGAGAAGATCGCCAGTGGAGCGTCCCTGAAGGAACCTGTACTGACGATCAGAAAGAAGGTTGTGATAGGAAAAATGCCTTATAATTTTTATATTGAGAACTGACTCAAAAACTTTTGAAATACAGGACGTTAAAGCAAGTGGACGATAGTTAGTGGGTTGGGAATGGTCACCCTTCTTTGGGACTGGCTGAATGAGAGCAAACTTCCAGCAAGAAGGAAAGGTACAAGTTGACAGACAAAGGGGAAAGAGTTTGCCTAGGCAGGGTGTAAGCACAGAATCACAGTTATTGAGAACAACAGGAGGGACTCCATCAGGCCCATATGCCTTGTTAGTAATGAGGCCAGTGATGGCAGAAAATACATCAGCTGAAGAAATTTTAATGTCAGCCATGAGGAAGTCAGAGAGGGGAAGTGATGGAGGAACAGCACCAGAATTGTCTAAGGTGGAATTGGAGGAAAAAGTCTGTGCGAAGAGACCTGCTTTATCAGTAGAAGAAATAGCTACAGAACCATCAGAGTAGAAAGGAGGAGGGAAGGATGATGAAGTAAAGTTATTAGAAAGGTTTTTGGCAAGTGCCAGAAGGAGCGGGAAGAATTCGAGTTGGAGAGTTGAGAGCATTTAGTACGGATGAAATTATTTTTAGCAGAGCGAAGAACAGATTTAGCACGATTCCTGGCAGAAATGTAAAGATGATGTGATTCGGGGGTGGGTTGGCTCCAGTACCTTGTTGCGGACAGCATTAGAAGAAGCGTGATTAAACCAAGGCTTTCTTGCGTTAGACAAAGGATACAAGAAAGGAATTTATGCTTCCATGCCCGAGAGAATAACCTCCGTAATGCACAATGCATACTTAGATGGCTCCCGGCCATGGAAGCAATAATCATTCCAGGGAAAATCAGATTAGAACTACCTGAGGGCCTCCCAATGCACAGCTCTAAAGTGCGATAGACGACATTTCTTTGGAGAGTCCACAGGCCATACCAGAGTGATAGGACAGGTTAAGGTGATAAGGTTGTGATCGGAGGAGCCCAATGGAGATAAAAGATTAACAGTGTAAGCAGAAGGATTAGTTGTAAGGAAGAGGTCAAGTATGTTGGAACTCTCTCCAAGGCAGTCTGGGATGCGGGTAGGGTGCTGTACAAGCTGCTCAAGATCATTAAGGATAGAAAAGATGTTGACTTGTTCACCATGTGGATCAGTGAAAGGAGAGGAGGGCCAAAGGTGGTGGTGAACATTGAAATCTCCTGAAATGGAGATTTCAGAGAAAGGAGAAATGGATAGAACGTGTTCCATCATGGAAGTCGAAGAATTTTTGATAGTCAGTAGAATTAGGGGATAAGTAAACAGCACAGATATATTTAGTCAGAGAATGACAGGAAAGCCGAAGCCAGAGTGTAGAGAATTCAGAAGAATCGAGTTCAGGAACACGAGAGCAAGATAAGTCATTGTGTATATATACACACCATCCACCTTTGGCTTTGAAATGAGTATAGAGAAAGTAGGAGGATGCAGAAGAGGGTTTGCTGTCAGTTGCCTCAGACAGCTGAGTCTCAGTTAGAAAGAGAAAGTGAAGTTTAGAGGAGGAGAGGTGGTGCTCAACAGAGAGAAAGTTAGAGGAAAGGCCGCAAATGTTGCAGAAATGAAGAAGTAAGTCAGACAGTGGTTCCAAACTAACACTGAACAATTGTTGTTAGAAACAGCTGAAACAAGCAGATTTTTTAAAGACTGCATGGAACCGTTTTGATCACCTCAGACTACATTTTAGAAGGTAAGCAGATATTAATATGTGTGTCATGGGCCTTTTTTCAGTGGGGGACAGGGGGATGTGTTCCTCCCACTTTTTGGAGCTTGGAAGACACAGTATCTCTTGTCACCCCCACTTTTCTAGGTGAGAATTTTCAGGATGAATGGCATTACACCGTTTTTCTTTTTTACCTTAATGGAAAAATCCTTTCTATACAGTACAGTACAGGTGATGTGAAAATCATTTCCTGCTGAGCGGGGAAGGTCGAGTGGTCACTGAGTCAAGGATTAAGAGAGGTTAATCCCACCAGATGTATTTACTTAGATCAGTCTTGACGTATGCACCACCCTTGATGCTTGAGCCAATGAGAATGAAACTAAAAGAATAAGTATAGTCGTTCTATTTTATCAAGGCAGTTTGGGTCGGGCCCTCTGGGACCTCACTCTGTTAGCTCTGTTGCCACATCGTCGCCACACACGTGCGCTCTCTCTCTCTGTCTCTCTCTCTCTGTCTCATATTATATATTAACTACTACTAATTGTATTTTCTTAATTTTTTCTCTTGTTTTCGACTTTTTTTCCACACCACACCTGAGGTAAAAGTCTATAGGTGCGTTTTTTTTTTTTTTTTTTTTTTAATAGCTTCCATGGCGGGAGACTGACCGAGTATGACCCACTCACGCAGGGCTGTCCCTCGTGTCACCACCTGACAACGTCTCAAAGGCAACGCTGACAAGTCTTATGAGATTTATACTATACTACAGCTTTTTTATTGAATTACATCTATACAGAGTGTTTAAAATTCATTTATAAGTAGTTACTAGCTTAAAATAGGAGAGTGAGAGAGAGAGAGAGGTGAACACAAATAATTACACGTGTGTCGGCGGCCATGTGACAACAGAGCTAACAGTGTGAGGTCCCAGAGCGTCTCACCCAAACTGCCTTCATAAAATAGAACGACTGTAGTGGAAAACAGAATTTCTATTGGCTACCACCACAACAGTAGTACAAAACAGAATACCAGACTGGGAGTGGGTGCGGCAGCGAATTTTAATTTGCACTTATCTGATACATTATAGCAGTAGCCTTGTGTGTGTGTGTGTGTGTGTGTGTGTGTGTGTGTGTGTGTGTGTGTGTGTGTGTGTGTGTGTGTATTTTGGGCAGCCGAAACTACACATTCAAAACGCACTAAAATTAGCACAGAAATCGCAAAAAATTCGCTGATGTGAAAAAACTTGGTCCCATCACGAGTGAAAAACTTTTACTATATTTAATGAGTGATCACATTTTGACCATAAAACGCTGCTCCAGGCGTCCGGCATAGGATCTCCGTAGAATTTTTTGCCCACAGGTACAACTAAAGTACTTCGGACCTGCGTTCGGACAACTTGGGTTCCATTCCCGAAGCTGCAAATAACACGATCAATTGGTTAGCTGCAAAAAATCCAAGTGACAACTTTACACCAGAACAGCACATAAACGCGAGAGCCCTCCACAGGAGCAAGTGCGAGAGGCCCGAAGGGCCCACGAGCACTTGTGTGCTAAGTAGACAGATAGATAAATAGACAGATAGAGAGAGAGAGGGAGAAGGGGGAATAATCCTCGAGCTAGACCTCATCAGATCATATAGCCCTGCTAGGGTCACAGGAGAGCGCTACCCCTCCCAGCACAGTAACCACCGGGCAGGGCGTGAACTCGCACCCTCACGATTACGAGCCCAACACCCTACCACTGAGCTACCGCGCTCCCAAAGAGAGAGAGAGAGAGAGAGAGAGTGAGAGAACCGTAAAGGAAAAAAGAAAAATAACGATATTATCACGAACGTTGGAAAGTGTGTGTTCGGGACATTGACGCCAGATCTCGAGTTTTCATTGGCCTATGTATTCCGCCATTTTTCTTCCAGCAGCCAATCAAAATACAAGGTTTATTTTCGAATATTAACTGATAGTATGGACGCCATTGCCTCTCGTATGGTAGGTGCGTGGTATATTTCATAAATATTTCGTTAGTTATTACGCTAAATAGCTGTACTTATTGCGGGCTTATGGCCTTTGTTCCTTCTTCCTCGCATAAAAAAAAAAAAAATTCCTTATATGTCCAGAGAGATAAAGACAGCAGGTAAATGAAGCGCTAAGAGTATAGTGTGACAGTGTTTTTTCAGTACTAAAAGAGTACAAGAAATCTGTGGTACCGAGAGAAAAAAAAAAATTGTTTTGAGATTGAATGGACGGACGTTAGCACGCATATCGATAATAATACCATCTGCGAGACTGACCGTGATGGCCAATGATACTAGTGACAGGGAGTTGTCTTTGCTGTGGAAATTCCAATGCCTTCTTAATTATTGCTGGTGTTTCCTTTTGCTCTCTAATGAAAGAGGAGACGTTTGGTAACATTATGTACTAGTGTTTTTACATACTCTCCTCTGAAACGGTTATTAGCTTTTTACTTAAAGTTACTCCAAGAGAGCTGTGAATATGTGGGGAAAGAGATAGTTTATGACTGCAACAAATGCGACAGTAATGATGTAAATTTATTTCTGATGACATAAAGCATCAAATCATAGGAAAACTTGGGGTGACAGATATTTGGGGGAAATATTCCAAGTGTTTGCCCCCCCTGGCAAAAATCCTGGATACGCCACTGTTCAAAGTCTGTTTTGAGGACATGTACATCCGTACCAGCTGGATGAGTCAGCCAAACGACTCCAATTTCTTAGCCTGTTTGAGGGCCCTTTTCTCGATAATTTGCACAGAATTCGGAGTGACAATTTGACCTGTGTCATGAAGATTGCGCTTGTCAAGACGTATGGTCTAATTGTATACGACACCAGGAATCAGTTCCTGAGGGCGCATCTTCAAGGAAAGGAAACTGCTGTCAAGTTTCTTGATCGCATTACCACGTTCCTAAATTAGTGGATGGAGAAGGATGGAAGTCCCAACACCCGAGAGGGGATAATTGGCCTTATGTTGCATACCCAGTTAAAAAAAATCTTGGTCCGCAGAGCTTATTGCTTAGTTAAATATTTGTCTGATAAAGGATGCCAAAGAAATGGTGATGAAGGCTGAAGCATTCTTACTGCATTTGGGTACCAGACTCGTAAACAAAAGCAGCCCTTGGACAATAAAAATACTGTCAAGCCTGGGAGGCCATCTCAGAGCAAATCCCAGCATCAAGGCCATTCCCAGAATAACGAACAAGGTCCAAATAAACCACAGAAAAAGGACCAAGGGCAGAATACTCAGCAACCTGACTGGAAGAATTACAGTGCGTACCCTAAGCAGCAAAAATAATAAACCACGCTATCAACAGTCAGGAGAATTACCGTCAACACCAACCCCAGTGTTTCTGATGCAGGGGGGAAATGCTTCCTACACTCTTCAACAATTGTACAGTAGTGCCATCCCTAGCAACACGATTCCTTCCCCACAAGTAACTAGTTCCTCTCAGATGGTGAACCCTCCCCCACAGGTGGTCAACACTCCAGCTCTATTGATGGTGAGTTTGACCGCTTGGGTATCTAGTTCTAAGGGAGCCACTTTTGCTGCTTCATTTGTTCCGCAGTCCCATTAGTGACTAGCCGCTACCGCCTCAGACCCTTCCATAGTTAACAGGTCCTTCCCAGTTCAGCCAGGGTTTGTGGGAGGTGTTTCCATACATGTCCTGAGAGACAATGATTCCTCAGGTTGCTCCATCAGGCAGAGTCTTATTCACCCTGAGGAGTACACAGATAAACAGGTCTAAGTTAGACTTATCAATGGATCAGTAAGATTGTTTCCTGAGGTACGTATCCAGGTATCATCTCCTTTTTGCACAGGTTCAAAAGTAGCAGCTGTCATGCCAGAACCTCTGTTTTACCTACTTGATCGCCAGGGAGAAGGTAATTGTAACTGAATACAAATTGTGATTCTCACATTGACACTACTGATGCTCCACCCTTGAATAATTTTTCAGGTGGGTTCACTGTTGCCGCTTGATTGCTGCTGCCTTTTCTTCTCCATCCTCGTTGACAGTATATCGCAACTGCTTTGAATTATACCGTTATACACATGGGTAGCTCAGTCGGTAGAGAGGTGGCCTGCGGTCCTACCGGACCCAGGTTCAAATCCTCGCTGAGGCAGGGAACAGAAGGATCTGAATTTAATAAAAACAGACGTTACTGATCTACCAGAAGACCCGCCGACATGTCGTAATAATACCCCCGTGAATACCAATACACCAGTCCCGTATGAGACAGCCCTAGGTGTTAGCGCCGAAGTGGTGACATGTAGAGGTGTATAGTATAAAGGAGGACTACTGGGCCTTGGAAGCAGGCTGTGAAGCCTATGCCCAGAGTCGGAGACATAAAAAAAAAAAAAACACTATAACTGTCACACTTAAATCGAGTAGTACATACACCACACTACATAACAATAGTTGTGTTTAAATAAATGTAGTAAGCTATCGCTCGGTGTTACCTGAGTACAGGATTTTTTCCCATCATCAAGGAGTTTTTTTCCTTCATGATTGCAGTCATTGACGTAAATAAGAGGTTTTATGCACACTGACAACAGTGATTTTCCCCTGTAGCAGGATAGTACACACACCACAGTGTGAATCGTGTGTGCATGTGTTAGAGTGTATGTATATATTACCTCCTGTTAAATTTTCTAAAGCAAAATTTTATTATGATAGGGTGTAATGTAACGAATTCCCGACATTCAGTTATGGGAATTATTAACGCTAGTGGAAATTCCAATTACTAACCATTCCACATTTGCGCTCCGATTGGAATAAATTTTTAAACCATTTATCATTGTTTCAGGAGTGATTTGCAATACGGACAGACATTGGTAGTTCACACGATTGCCGCTGCATCCCGTGTGAACACAGGCAGTCTGAGACCGGCAGCACTGAGAGACGGACGTTGGTTCCAGGACAATGCGACCAGCAGTGATCAGAGGAGACCACCCCTGGTGTCTTGGCGGTGTCTTGAGCACCCAGTCTTCTCACAGTCCTGCAACTCCATATCTCTCCATTCACCAAGTGTGACACTGGCAGCCCTGAGAGATGGACGTAGTTGCAGGATAGCGCGACCAGTACTGACCAGCAGAGGCCATCCCTGGTGCCTTGGTGGTGTCTTGAGCAGCAGATCACCCAGCCTTCTCGCAGTTCTGTGACTTCACATCTCTCCATTTACCATCATTTTCTTTCTTCCCCCCCCCCCTAGATTTAAGAGCATTAAGTACCTTGAGCGCATGAGTGAACAAATTCAATTCCTTAAGTTTTGTAACGTAAGCATTCGTCTTGTTGTAATTCATAAATTTACAGCTTTTCTCTTGACCATTATCATGTAAATTCGCGTTTCTTTTTTCTAAGTTGTTGTTACATAATTAACTTTGATTCCAGGTTGCACAAACATTTCTTTATATCAATCACGACTGGTAGTTAAGTCAGTTCTTTCATATTAATTCATAACAGAGACGTTCGTGCAAGCTAGGAGAAGCGAAAGCAAGAGCCTGGTTTAGTATTCCTAAGTTCCAGGGTGAATTGTTTATCATGAGAGCGGGTTCTTTCTCTCGGGGCCGACATTACTTACTAATTATATATCAGTGAATGGTTATTCCTTGTTGATTTTTGTTTGAAGACAAAGTTTATGAAATTCTTGTTTTCCAAGAATTGACGATCCAAGCCGGAATAACGTAAAATCTGAAACTTTAGTTCCGTAACTAAAACCTGTTTACCCCCTTTTTGACAGTGCCACTTGAAGCCCGACCCCTGACGTCAATATCTTAAGACGTCAGTAGCAGTGATGACATTTCAGGGAAATATTCCTGGCTGTACCTACCATGCTGGTTTCATACTCCAAGCATATATATATATATATATATATATATATATATATATATATATATATATATATATATATATATATATATATATAGATATATAGATCTATATATCAATATATATATATATATATATATATATATAAATCTATATATATATATCTAAATCTATATATATATATATATATATATATATATATATATATATATATATATATATATATATATATCAATATATATATATATATATATATATATATATATATATATATATCTATATATATATATCAATATATATATATATATATATATATATATATATATATATATATATATATATATATATATATATATATATATATATATATATATATATATATATATATATATATATATATATATATATATATATATATATATATATATATGATATATATATATATATATATATATATCAATATATATCAATATATATATATATATATATATATATATCAATATATATATATATATATATATATATATATATATATATATATATATATATTTAATGTGTCTGACTGTGCAAAGGCTTCGGGGTCTTTCTCGGGGGCAGTGGACTATCCCAAGGCCCAGTCGTCCTCCTACACCTTCACATGTCACCACTTCGGCGATAACACTCACCGTCCATATTGAATACATGCTAAGCTGTCTCATACAGGACTGGTGTACATGCTCAGTATGTGAAAAAAATGCCGCACCCAGCCAGGACTGAAGCTTCATGTGTTCTCCAGGGAATCTGGAAGGTGAGTATTTATAACTGGATACAATATTTATTTTCGAAATGGACAAGTAAATAACGTATTATGTTCATACTCTTGTGCTACAGCGAAAATCCTCAAATATCAGGTATACTTTTTTTTTTTTTTTTTTAGGTAACAGCATGTAATTATATGTCCAAGTATTTATAATTTCATTAGTAGAAGCAGTCTCTTTAATATGTGTACTTTGTGCCTGGATGACATTCATAAAAGCTTCTAGTACTTATCATGTGTTCAAGCAAGTACACCTACACATATTGCAAAACATACCTGTATCTGTCCTCTTGTAGGCCGCCACTTATACTATAAAACTACAGGAAGCTTTTGGTGTCAGTCACATATTAAGCTTGATACAGCATGTACTGCAAGAAAATTCTCAGCAAATTTTGTTATGTCTCAGAGAATGAAAGCCTATCGCAAAAAAGTTTATATATACTTGGATATGAAGCTATCACTTATTGGACTGATGAATACTATGATAATACAAATCGTATACCTGCAGACCTAATAAAAGAAGGATGCAGTTTAATTTTGGAAAATAACTCATTCGAATTTAATGGGCAAAATTACTTACAAGTGTCAGGAACAGCAATGGGGATAAAATTTGCGCCAAATTATGCCAATCTTGTATTGGGTTACTTAGAAAACACCTTATATTCTCAGCACATTTTGGTAAAACAATAGCAGATAAAATGAAAAAGAACTTTATGCAATACCTAGACGATATCTTTATGATTTCGGACGAGAGAGATGGACATTTCTCAACACTTATACACATCATCAATAACCTGGACCCCAAACTAACATTTACATGTGACACAAGTGGAAACACAGTCACTTTCCTAGACATAAAACTCATTAAGCAAGATAAAAAAAATAATTACTGACATTCAATACAAGGAAACTGATACAAAACATTATCTAACATATAGTTCTAATCACCCCAGACACATAAAAAATAACATACCATTTAGTTTAGCACAGAGGATATGCACAATAGTTTCAGAACCTGAGTTAAAAGAAATAAGATTAAGTGAACTGAAAGATGTTCCTCGACAACGTGGATATCCCAAAAGTATAATAAAAAATGGCATAGAAAGAGAAAAACAAATACCCATGGACAACCTTCGGAGCTGCAGTAATAAAGAAACAGCCAGTGATACACACACAATACCATATATAACAACCTATAACCCAAATTATGATGATCACTTTAAAGAAGTCTCATGTACAATTATTGTTCTTCAAAAAGCACCTGAAACACAAGAAATATATAAAGATGTCTCCTTAATTAAAGCAAAGCGGCAACCCAATAATCTAAAAAGAATTTTAACAAGGGCTAGGTTTAATAATATATGTAGTTTCAAAGTGAAGAAATGTGAAGACAAAAAATGTAAACTCTGCATGGAAATAATTGAAGGCAGTCAATTCACTTTTCCCAGTGTCAACTACACATACCAAATTAACGAAAACATGGGATGCTCGACACAAAACTGCATTTACTAATTCGCTGCGTTTTTTTTTTTTTTTTTTTTTTTTGCCTATCGACCATTGAGGCAGGAGCCCCTGGTCATTAAGGCAAAAAAATATATATGTATATACATTACCATATATATATATATATATATATATATATATATATATATATATATATATATATATATATATATATATATATATATATATATATATATATATATATATATATATATATATATATATATATATATATATATACAAACATACATACACACATCCATGCATATGAACAGACACCCTTTCATGCACACGTATATATATATATATATATATATATATATATATATATATATATATATATATATATATATATATATAATATTTTTTATTTCATTATTTTTTTGTATTTTTATTTTTATTATTCTTTTATTTTATTTTTTTTAAATTTTTAACCTTATATTACTTATAAACAAAAATACCTAATCTTAAGACCCTAAAACTAACCAACTAACAGACAAATCGCTAACCTATACTAAATCCTAAGAGACAAATAACTAGACCTACACTAATGTTAAAAAAGCCTCGACCAAGAGAACACCATCGACTGCAGATATGTAATGCCTTTCTACATTACTGTACATACCTGCACTCATCACCTAGTGACTGGCAGTCTAGGGACAACCTAATATAGGGGACATCAGTATATGAAAGGGAACCAGACGAGTCAGGAACATTTCCATATACGTCAGCTGTCGCTCCTAATTAGAACAACTTAAGCAAGATAGTATAATGTATTTACATACTTTGTACAAAAAGTGAAGAACCTCGCCTAGCAGACCACCATCGACTGCAAGTGCCTAATACCTTTTTATATTGCACACTTGCATTCATCAGCTGGTGACTGTCAGGCGAGGAACTTGGCTTAATGTAGGGAACATCTATATTAGAAATAGATCAGTGGGAGGAGGAACTATTTCAAATATGTCAATCTCAACCCTAATTAATAGAGCAATATATACATAATTACCGTTGATAAAAACCATAACCACACAGTAAAAAAGTCACATCACTCTGATCAGTCCGGTCTCTCTCAAGAAAGCCATCAATTTATCAGTCACAACAATGTCCCCATCACCCAGGATGGTGGAAAGGGTAATTTATAAGTGAAGCACGTTCACGAATAAATCGCCGACAGCGCTGGATGATATGACTCTTAGTTAACACCGCATCACAGATGTCACAGTGCGGCGGGAATCGTTTTTCCATATAAGGTTTCAAATGTGTTAATATGGTGGCAGTAAGCCGTAAACGAGCCAACACTTTTTCTTCTAGGCGACTGGGACGGTTGGCAGTGTCCCAGTCGCCCAGGTACGGCTTACAGGTTGGAATATTAAGTCTGGTCTACTGACCTTGCCACAGAAGATTTATTGATTTCTTTCCGAGAGAGAGACTCGACCGTAGATCACGAGGAACGTCCCAACTCTCCTCGAGCTCTACAGCCGACTTTGCAAGTAAGTCAGCCTGCTCATTGCCGTAGATACGACAATGACCAGGCACCCAGATCAGTGTGAATGACTTGTTGCATGAATGCAGCTTATAAACGATGCAGCCCTGGATCTCGTGGGAGTCCGTCGTGCAAGATGCAATTGCCTGAAGGGCTGATTTTGAATCTGAAAATATGACAAATGAGTCATGCCTAGAATTGAGAGCATAGTCTATGGCTTTGTAGATAGCAAAAAGTTCTGAGGTAAACACAGATGTATGAGTCGGCAACCGATACCTGAGGGCACATTCAGTCGACCACACACTTGCACCCACACATTCACTCGACTTGGAGCCGTCGGTGTACAAGTGGTGGGACCCCAAGTGACGAATGATGGTGTTACGAAACAAGTGGTGGACCTCCGCCTCCGGCGCCTTGGCCTTTGGTGCTGGGAGCCATGTAACATCAACAGTAAAGGCAGGTGGCTCCCAAGGCGCTATATTTTTTAACACCTACTTGTCACAGTCACTGGGGTCCACACCAAGCTCCTGAGTCAGTAAGTGGAGGGGAATGGCAAGTGGCCGACGCACCCCCTGCAGAAGGTGGTGGTATTGACGCAGGGGGGTACAGGCCACATTGCCGATATTACTTTTCCTAAATGTCCTTACGCTATAGGACAAGGCCAGTTGGTCATGGCGAATACAGAGGGGTGGCACATTCGCCTCCACTTCCATACGAGCCAAACGGATACACCGGACGGCTCCAAGACACATTCGCAAACATTCATTCTGTAGCACATCTAATCCTTTCAGCGTGGCATAGAATGCCGAGCATACACCTGTGCGCCGTAGTCTAGCTTCGATCGAATAAGGGACCATACACCATTAATAAAGATGTTCTGCCGGCATCCCAGGTAGTACCCGCTAGGTACTTGAGGACATTTAACGGTTTATCACAACGAGCAAGCAAAGTATTAACGTGAAGTTTGAAATTCATTCTTCGATCAAAATGTATTCCTAAAAATTTTACAATTTTGAAAAGGTACCGCCTGATTATCTAAAGTTAAGCACAAATTAGGTACGTTATGATTAGTGAAGACTACAGCGGCACACTTATGGACGGAAAACTTAAATCCCCACTGCAAGGCCCATAGGTGGACGGAGCCAAGGGCTGCTTGAATCCGCCCAGCCGAAAATTGTGCATTACGGGAAGAGTGCCATATTGCACAATCGTCAGCGTAGAGCGAGTATTTAAGATTCCTCGGGATGGGAGCTGATGACAGAATATCAATGATCATAATACTAAATAAAGTAGGACTAAGCACACTTCCCTGCAGCACCCCGTTTTCCTGGATAAATATATCCGATGTTACTTTACGGGGCAATTTGACAGAGAAAGTCCTGTCCCTTAAGAAATTTGAAATAAAAATAGGCAAATTTCCTCTTAAACCATAAGCATAGAGCTTCATTAGTATACCGTGTCGCCATGTCATGTCATAGGCTTTATGGATGTCCAAGAACACCCCTATCATAAATTCATTATTGGCAAATGCCTCTGCAATACAATGCTTCAAATTCATTAAATGATCTAGTGAACTTCTGTATTTACGGAAGCCACATTGTTGATCATTTAACAAATTCTTCGACTCTAAAACAAAAAGAAGCCTATTGTTTACAATACGTTCCATGACCTTACATAGACAAGAAGTCAATACAATAGGACGAAATGAAGTGGGATTCATAAGACGACCAGCCTCTTTGGGTATCGGTATGACATGCGCAAAGTGCCATGAGTTTGGGAACGTTTGAGATGCCCAAATCTCATTGTACAATGCTAACATCTTAATCAGGTTGTCCTGATTAATATGCTGGATCACACCGTACGTGATGGTGTCTGGTCCAGGGCTGGTGTCTTTATAGGATTTAAGAGCAAGGAGGAGTTCATCTAGCATAAACTGTTTGTTGGACGGGGAGTCTACGTCTTCTGTGGCAAAGTCTAATATCTGTAGCTCAGACGTGCGTTTATGGTGTTGAAAACGGGGGTCATAATTGGCTGAGCTACTTACATGAGAAAAACTCCTGGAGAGGATGTTAGCAACGTCCACGGGCTCGTCATAGATGTTATTATTAACCTGCTGGGTGGTGATAGGTATGTATGGGTCTTTATTATTTAATATTCTTATAGTGGACCAGACTTTACATAATGGTGTAGTACGAGTCACCGTGGACACAAAGGACCGCCAGGAGTCACGTTTGGCCCTTCTTATTATTCTCCTTGCCTCAGCCTGTGCCTGTTTGTATGCAATAAAATTTTTCTCAGTGGGCTGACTATCAAAAATCCTGTATCTCCTATTGCGTTTTCTTAATGCTTGTCGGCAATCCAGCGTCCACCAATGTGCTGTTTGCTTCACTTGAACTGAAGAAGTTTTGGGAATAGCAGCCTCAGCTGCGTGTAATATGGAAGTAGTTATATTTTCGTTCTTAACATCTATGGTCTCCCCAGATATATCTAAATTGGCGATCCTTGAGAAGGATCTCCAATCTGCTTTCTTATAGTTAAATTTTGGAGCTGGAGGGTCCGAAACGATGTCACGTGTATAAGAAAGACAGATGGGTAAGTGATCACTTAACAAGGAGTCGTCATAAGGATTCCATAAAAAATCTTGATGTATACCAGGGGAGGCCAAAGATAAGTCAATGGCCGAAAAATTACCAGTACGATCATCTACACGAGTCGCTCTACCATCGTTCAGAAGACAGAGGTTTGACTGTAGTATTAGGTCGGCTACTTGCTCCCCACGACCATCAATCCTGAAGCTACCCAATTGATAGTGATGGGCGTTAAAATCGCCCAGCACTAACTTATTCCCAATGAGGTGTTCAACTAGTGAATTTAAAGCATCACTATCAATGGGGCCATGTGGAGGACAATATAGAGAGCAAATAGACAGATACGTGTTATTAAAGTTTACTCTGCACGCGACTGCTTCCAGAGTAGAATTTAGAATCACTTCCGTTTGTGGGTGTGATTTGTGTGTGTATATGGCGACTCCGTGACCTTCATATCATCTATACGAGTGGTAGTGTTTTAACTGTGGAGGATCAGGGTGATCCTCCAGGTGCATCTCCTGTAAACAAATAACGTCTGGCCTGTGTATTGACAGCAAAATTGCTATACTTGGTAACTTATTCCCGACACCTCTACAATTCCACTGTAATAGAGTGAATGCTGCGGTTTAAGATTTTCGTTGTGGGCCAGTGTGCTTCGTCTGTTTTTGTCGCCCGCCAGAAGGCAAGCGACTACCGGGGGACCGATCCCGGTGCTTGTTGATGGAAACCTCCATATTTTCATCAATAACTAGGGTCCCAGCCTCCCCCGAGGAAGAGCTAACCTTTCTCTCCCTCGCTGGAGTAGGAACCGGAATGACATGAGGACGTGACTGTTTCGTGAGGGTGGTCATGTTATTCTTAGTAGGCTTGTCAGGCTTCGTTTTAGGCCATACTGATGGAGAGGTAGCAGCAGCCTGAGAATAAGTTGAAGCCTTAGGTTTGTCAGTGAGAGAGTTGGAGCAGACAGGAGGTCGCGATGGAGATGTACTGTGAGTTGCAGGAGGGAGAAGGACAGGATCAGTCTACGTCTCTACAGAGCACATCACAGGACGGGACATTACCGCCGAAGCATAGGACCTATTCGGCGTGGGAGTTGCATGCAACTCCTTCACCTTTATGCTAGCTTCGTAATAGGAAATGCCCTCAGTTGCCTTCACTGTGCAGACCTCCTTCTCCTCCTTCCACTTGGGACAATCCGTAGAGGAAGTGGAGTGAGCTCACTTGCAGTGAAAGCAACAGACCGTCTCAGATGTGCAATGTTCTGCATCATGACCTTGGCTTGCACACTTGCCACACACTGGCTGGGAAGCCTGACAAGTCTTGGAACCATGCCCACACAACTGGCATTTCAAGTAACGGATAGTGTTAGGGATGTATGGTCGAACGTGAAAAGTGCCATGAGTTTGGGAACGTTTGAGACACCCAAATTTCATTGTACAATGGTAACATCTTATTCAGGTTGTCCTGATTAAGATGCTGGATAATACCGTACGTGATGGTGTCTGGTCCAGGGCTGGTGTCTTTACATGATTTAAGGGCAAGAAGCAGTTCATCTAACGTAAACTCTAGGTTGTACGGGATGTCTATGTCTTCTGTGGCAAAGCCTATGATCTGTAGTTCAGCCATGCATTTATGATGTTGAAAACGCGGATCATAATTGGCTGAGCTACTTACATTCTTTTTTTTTTTTTATAATGAATGGAGGAAGAAAAAAAAGGAAAAAAAAATAAGTCCATGTGCCTAAAGGCATCTTCCATTCATATAATACTTATAATAACTGGATTTAAAATTGAGAGGATTAAATGTATGTGGGAAGCAACTCCCAGGAAATGAATTCCAGAGAGTGGTAGTTCTGGGGATAAATGAATTTTGATAAGCAGAGGTTCTGCATTGTGGGGGAGAGAGTGTGAGTTCATCGGCGCTCCCAGCTGCCCGAGTATTTCGGGAAAAAATGTGAAGGAGAGGCACAATTGAAGCCAGTTCGTTAGAGCACTTACGGTAAAAATATCGATAAAATAATGCTAAAGAAGCACCATCTCTATGTACTGATAACGGAGGAAGGTCCTGCGTTATGGCAGGATTATTGATTAATCTAATGGCTTTATTTTGAATTTTGTCCAACTGCCTCAATGAAACCACTCCACATCCACTCCACAGTGGTGAACAGTATTCGATCTGAGAACGCACATGACTTTTTTATATTGTGGCCATCCGCTCGTCAGTGAAGAACTCACGAACTCTGTATATAAGTCCCAGTTTTTTGGAAGCATTTTTAGCAAGGGATTTAACATAAGCTGTCCAGCTTAGGTTGGGGTTTAGAGTAACACCTAAGATATCAATTGTAGTGGATATGGGAATACTGACATCATTTAAAATTATGTGAGAGTCTGAGTGATTCTTTCTATTGGAGAAATTACTGTACTTAGTTTTCTGAGCATTAAATGAGACCAGATTTTTTTGTCCCCATTGATTAATTTTAGAAAAGTCCTGGTTCAGAGAAATTGCTGTGTTTATTTGGGAATTTCAAATATCAAATTGTGTAAAGGAGGTACTAAAAGTGAAAGAACTATGAAAGGTCTAGTCATCAGCACAAGAGTGTATTGGGTTGTGCGTGACAGACAGCAGGTCATTTATATGTATAAGAAAGAGGGTTGGCGCCAAAACTGATCCCTGAGGTACACCAGCATTTATGGAATGAAACTGAGAATAAATTCCATCTACTATGACCGGTATTTTTCTACTATGAAGGTAAGAAGAAATTAGAGGAACCAGTGATGCAAGCCCATAGTGTGACATCTTAGACAATAAGGCCTGGTGCCATACTCTGTCAAATGCTTTTGAAATATCCAGTGCTACTGTGTGTGTTTCACCATGTTGGTCTATTGTTTTCTTAATCTGATGGGTAAGAAGGCAAAGAATATCTACAGTTGAACGTTCCTGTCTAAATCCATACTGCCGATCATTGATCAATTTATTGATTTCTAGATGCTTGACTATGTGTTTGTTAATTAGTGCCTCAAAAACTTTACCGAGAACGGAAGTTATTGCAATTGGTCTATAGTTTGATGGAGCAGAAGTTGCCCCCTTTTTAGGAACAGGATGGATATTTGCTTCTTTCCAAGGGGCTGGAAAAATTGAGGTATGGATGCATAAGCGGAAAAATTTTACTAAAACAGGAGCCAACACTGAGGAGCAATTTTTAAGTACTATTGAAGGAATTTCATCTGGACCAGTGGCTTTGTCTGCAGATAGATTCTGTAGTACGGCTTGTACGTGTCTGGTGTGAATCATGAAAGGAGGTATTTGAGAGGAATCAAAATCAAGTACAGGAATATTATGATTTTCTGAATTTAGGGTTGAGTTTGTTGAAAAAATGTCAACAAGAAGGTTGGCTTTTCCGCATGGGTAACTTACTAGATTTCCATTGGGGGACTGTAACGGTGGAATGGAAGAGGTGGTATTGAAGTTAGTTTTGAATGAATTAAGGGTTGACCAGAATATTTTGTTATCATTTGGACTGTTTAGTAGTTTGTTAGCTTGTTTGTCTCTGTAGAAAGTTTGATTTAGAAAGATTGATTTTGGCATGGTTTCTGATATTTTTATAATAGTTAAAGGCTTCTTTGATTTTTATCCTTGTATAAGCGTTATACGCTATTGTTTTATGTTCTGTTACTCTAGCACAATTGTGGTCAAATCATTTAGGAGAATTACATCTTTTTCTGTAACTATGATGGGGAATGAATGTTTCCATGCCGACTCTAATGAAATCCTGTATGTGGCCCAATGTGCAATTTGCATCATGGGAGAAAAAGGAGGTCCAAGGAACATCCAGGAGAAAAGTTTGAAGTCCCTCCCAGTCTGCCCTGTCGTAGTGCCATTTAGTCATCACGACTGGTTCAGAGCAGGAGGGTGTGGTGGGTGTGACACTGGTGGCTTGAATCAGACAATGATCCGAGGATCCGAGGGGGTACTTCACTTCGACATTATAATTATCTGAATTGGTTGTTAGAAACAAGTCCAATAGGAGAGGATTTTGATTGGGGTTGTCTGGTACACGGGTGGGTTGACTGACTAACTGGGTGAGATTAAATGTGTCTGCAAATAGCTCACATTCAAGACCAGAATCATCAGTTTTGGGTGAATAAGTGAGCCATTCGACATTATTGACATTAAAATCACCCAGAATAGTAATTTCTGATGCAGTATTAATGTCGAGGACACTTAGTTGTGAAGACAGATAGTCAAATAAACTCGGCTCTGAAGGGGCATTAGGGGAACGATAACCACAACAGAAATACTTATTTTACCAAAAGAATTTAATCTGTATATGGAATAGTCGAAAAAAGGACAATTAAATTTAGTAATCTCCTCCAGGGCAATTTCTGACTTAGCAAGGCAACATACGCCTCGTTTGGGTCTGAAATTTTGAATCAAGATATAACCAGGAAAATTAAATCTAGCTAAATCAGAGGTGGAGCTTACTTGTGTCTCTGTCAGAAATAGCAGATCAGGGGATTCAAACTGGAGGAAATTTTGAACAGAGTTGATATTGGAGTGAAGTCCCCTAATATTGCAAAAGAAAATTTTACTGCACTGATGAGCAGATTTAGGGCGCCACAACACTGGAGGTGGCACAGTCGCTTGATGACGACTGGGAGGGCCTTGTGTAAACGACCCTGCCCTGCCGGTGGTTGTCACCCGAGAAACCACGCCACTGATTCCCAGTATAGCAGCAGCCGTGGTTCTTTTTACGGGGGGGAGAACAGGGATGTGTTGTGGAATGGGTATGATATGGAATGACAAGATCGGTGTTTTTTGGAGAGAGGATAGCTGGTTTAAGGTAATGTAATATAATGTGGGAGGAAGGTAGAGTCCCGGAGGATTGGAAGTCAGGTATAATTATTCCCTTGTACAAAGGAAAAGGGGAAAAAGAAGTGTGTGGTAATCATAGGGGCATTTGTCTTCTTAGTATAATAGGAAAAGTATATGGTAGGATACTTATTGACAGAGTTAGAGAAAGAACAGAGAAATTAGTTGGAGAAGAACAGGGAGGCTTTAGGAAGGGAAGAGGTTGTGTAGATCAGATATTCATTCTCAGATCTTTAGTGGAAAAGTTTCTAGAGAAGGAAAAGAAATTGTATGCGGCTTTCATGGATTTGGAGAAAGCATATGACAGGGTGGATAGACAAGGATTGTGGAAAGTGTTAAGAATATATGGAATAGATGGAAAGTTGTTGAATGCTGTGAAGAGTATGTACGATGGTGCGAAGGCTGCAGTGCATGTGGATGGTGAACTAAGTGAATTTTTCTCTTTGAAAGTTGGGTTGAAACAGGGATGTGTCATGTCTCCATGGTTGTTCAATCTGTACATGGATGGGGTAATAAAAGAGGTACAAGGTAGGGTAGTGGATGTTGGAGTGGCCCTGGTGAGAGAGGATAGTGTTTGGAAACTCCCTGTACTGTTGTTTGCAGAAGATACCGTGTTGTTGAGTGAAGACGAAGGGGAGCTGCAAGGCTTGGTGGATGAGTTTGAGAGAGTGTGTAAGAAACGGAATCTAAAGGTGAATGTAGGGAAGAGTAAAGTGATGGTCTTTGAGAGAGGTGAAGTCAGTGAATGTACAGCGAGGTTGGATGGTGAGGAATTGGAAAATGTGAGTACGTTTAAGTACTTGGGTAGTGTGATGAGTAAGGATGGAGGTTTGGAGGGTGAAGTGCTTGAAAGGGTACAGCAGGGAAGAAAGGTTGCTGGTTCTTTGAAAGCAGTGATAAGAAACAGGGAAGTGAGCATGGAAGTGAAAAAGTTACTACATGACAGTATTGTGATACCAACTCTAACGTACGGAAGTGAAGCTTGGACGTTGTTGGAAGGACACAAGTCAAGAGTGAGAGCCGTGGAAATGAGTTATTTAAGAGGAGCCTGTGGAGTCACATGGAGAGACAGGCTGACGAATGAAGATATAAAGGAGCGTTGTGGTGTTGATGTGGATGTGATAGGAAGCGTTATGAGGAACACACTGAGGTGGTTTGGCCATGTGGAGAGGATGGAGGGTCAAAGACTGACGAAGAGAGTGTATGTGAGTGAGGTGGAGGGGGAAAGAGGGAGGGGGAGGCCGAGGATGAGATGGAGGGATGGGGTGGAGAGGTATATGAGAGAGGGGGGTGTGAGTTGGGAGCAGGGGAGTGAAATGGTGGGGGACAGGGCGACTTGGAGGCGATTTGTTTGTGGCCACCCCAAACGGGATTGAGGCGTCTGGCAATAGATAGATAGATAGAATATAATGTGGATGTGTGTGTTGTGTAAAGAGGGAAGCCTGATGCCCTCCGGTGTGGGAGGCAGAAAGATGTGTAACCAGCTACCAAGGCCTAGGAGAGAAAATGGAATCCAGGCTAATCCTTGAGTCTCCCGTAACCTTGGTGGTAGTACTTCCCTACACCTACTACTCTTCATATGAGAAGAATTCCTGGCAAGGATCTTAGCAACGTCCACTGGCTCGTCATAGATGGTGTTGTTCACCTGCAGGGTGGTGACAGGGAAGTATAGGCCTTTATTATTTAATATTCTTATAGTGGACCAAACTTTACTTAATGGTGTAGTGCAAGTCACCGTGGACACAAAGGACCGCCAGAAGTCACGTTTGGCCCTTCTTATTGTCCTCCTTACCTCAGTTCTTGCCTGTTTGTAAGCAATAAAATTTTCCTCAGTGGGCTGACTATCAAAAATCCTGTATCTCCCATTGCGTTTTCTCAATGCTTGTCGGCAATCCGGCGTCCATCAATGTGCTCTATGCTTCACATGAACTGTAGAAGTCTTGGGAATAGCAGCCACAGCTGCATGTAATATGGAAGTAGTTACATTTTCGACCTTAACATCTATGGTCTCCCCAGATACAACTAAATTGGCGATTCTTGAGATGGATCCCCAATCTGCTTTCTTATAGTTAAATTTTGGAGGTGGAGGGTCCGAAACGATGTTGCGTGTATAAGAACGACAGATGGGTAAATGATCACTTCCCAAGGAGTCGTCATAACGGTCCCATGAGATATCTTGATGTATAGCAGGGGAAGCCAAAGATAAGTCAATGGCCGAAAAGTTACCAGTACGATCATCTACAAGAGTCACTCTACCATCGTTCAGAAGACAGAGGTTGGACTGTAGTATTAGGTCGGCTACTTGCTCCCCACGACAATCAATCCTCAAGCTACCCCATTGATAGTGATGGGTGTTAAAATCGCCCAACACTAACTTATTCCCATGAAGATGTTCAAATAGTGAATATAAAGCATCACTGTCAATGAGGTCATGTGGAGGACAGTACAGAGAGCAAATAGACAGATACGTGTTATTAAATTTTACTCTGCACGCTACCGCTTCCAGAGTAGAATTTAGAATCACTTCCGTTTGTGGGTGTGATTTGTGTGTGTATATGGCGACTCCGAGACCTTCATATCTTCTATATGTGTAGTAGTGTTTGAATTGTGGAGGATCAGGATGATCTTCCAGGCGCGTCTCCTGTAAATAAACAACGTCTGACCTGTGTATGGAAAGCAAGATTGCTATATTTTGTAATTTGTTCCCAATTCCTCTACAATTCCACTGTAATATAGTGAATTCGGCGGTTTTAGATTTACGGGAGTAGCCAGTGCTTTTAGTTCTTTTATGCCGCCTGCCAACAGGTGAGCGACTAATGGGGAATCTATCCCGGTGCTTTGTGACAGAAACCTCCGTGTTTTCGTCAATAACTAGGGTCTCAGATTCCACCGAGGAAGAGCTACCTTTTTTCTCCCTCACTGGGCCAGGAGCAGGAAGAACATGAGGTCGTGACTTGGTAAGGGTGGTCATATTACTCTTACAAGAGTTGTCATGCTTCAGTTTAGGCTTGACTGACTGAGAGGCAGCAGCAGCCTGAGAGTAAGAAGGTGCAACAATGGTGTCAGTTTGAGAGATGGATTGGACAGGAGGCTCAGATGGAGAGGTAGAGTGTGAGGCAAGAGGAACAGGTTCAGAGTCAGTCTGTGTTTCAACAGAACACATCACAGGACGGGACATTACCGCCGAAGCATAGGACCTATTCAGCGTGGGAGTTGCATGCAACTCCTTCACCTTTTTCCTAGCTTCGTAGTAGGAAATGCCCTCAGTTGCTTTCACTATGCAGACCTCCTTCTCCTCCTTCCACTTGGGACAATCCCTAGAGGAAGTGGAGTGTGCACCCTTGCAGTGAAAACAACGTACCGTCTCCGATGTGTAGTGTTCAGCATCATGTCTCTGTGCTCCACATTTGCCATACACTGACTGTGAAGCCCGATAAGTCTTACCACCGTGCCCATATAATTGACACCTTAAGCAACGAAGTGGATTGGGAATGTATGGCCTTACGTTAACAATTTCGTAGCCAACTTTGACATGGTCCGGGAGTGAAACTTTGCCAAAAGTCAAGACAATGGTGGCAGTCTTCGTCCTCACGCCTTCGGAATATCTTGTAATAAACCGGGCACCGATTACGTCCTGTTGAGCAAGTTCCCGTATGATCTCGTCCTCTTCCATAACCATGAGATCCCTGCAGGTGATAACACCTTTGCAGGAATTCATGTTATACGGGATCTTCAGCTCGACATCATATTCATGGAACTTATGCAGTTTCATTAAGTCTTTGACCTGGGATGTGTTTGCGGTTTTGATAAGAAGGTCTCCGTTACCAAGTTTTTTAACTTGTTCCACCTTCCCAGCACAGTAATCAATCACTTTCTTGGTGAGGAAAGGATTGAGACTGCTCAAAGGAGTAGAACCTAGAGCATGTAGGGTGACATACTGAGCCTTATTTACAGGTATGTCCAAGAGATGTGTCTGGGGCCGTTCAGTCTGCAGGCGGTCAGTCCATAAATCCGTTGGGGTTTCGTCAGGGCCGCCTCCCCCCCTGAAGGAGGCAGAGGCAGTAGGGTCGTCTACCATAGTGACCACATCCCCCTAAGGGGGGAAGTGGGAAGAAGGAGAAAAGACGAGCAAGGGACAAACAACCAGGGACCACACACCTAAGGCTGAAATTGCC
Organism: Coenobita brevimanus; assembly: GCF_032717465.1. Taxonomy (NCBI): domain Eukaryota; kingdom Metazoa; phylum Arthropoda; class Malacostraca; order Decapoda; family Coenobitidae; genus Coenobita; species Coenobita brevimanus. The sequence continues at coordinate 16,435,375 of NC_136969.1, forward strand.
CTTTCAAACCACTCCAGGGAGGTACGACCGTGTTAATTCACGCCCCAGAGCGATCTGTGGGGGAGACCCTCCGTGGGCAATAAGCAAAGGTAATCTCAGTGTACAAGAACAGAAACTGTTCCTAGCTAAGAGGGAGGGAAGGAAAGTGAGAAACTAGCTATCCTAGAGTCACCAGAAGGGTGAAAAAAAAAAAAAGCTATTGCCAGTGAGGCAGCCCTACAAAGCTAGAGGAGACAGCATGTGAAATACACGTTCACACTCTCCGCGACCATGCATAAAAGTCCCCTCCCCCTTCCTCACCCACCACCACCCTCCTTTTAACTGCCACGTCCCCCTGCCCCTGTTCCGCCTACTGTGGTGTGAACCTTTAACTCTCCCACCTGCTTCGGCTTTAGAAGTCGACGAAATTGAGCTTCAAGGTGAGGGATGACTGGCATGACGTTATTTTTGTGATAATAACGCTAGTTTGCGAGGAAACTGATAACCCTACGGCATATCCCTTTAAAACTGGTAAAGTCTGTTTGGTTCACGACGATAGTCGAACAAAATAAATCACTACCGATACCCGTTTGTCTCACATGAATGAATACACCACTGCTTGGCTGCCTGGTTATAAATGTATCTACCATGTGTATGGCATGTTAATCATTATCAGTATAATGCGTTTACTTGCATGATGTTGATTGGAGACCAGTTAGAACTACGCATTAACAAATTATCGCTGGGTTTCTTTCGCCAGAACAGCCGATTGAATCTGGTCAAGTTCATAGCTACAACTGTAACCAGATAAAACACCAACATGTTAGTGGACTAGGTGGCCTCGAGTCATCTGCTCGCACCTGTACCTGTTGGTCAGATCTGGATGGCTTGCTGTTGAAAGCATTCCCTTCGAAATTATGGATGAAACGTTAACCGAACTGGGTCATTGATACGAAGAACTTATGACATGCCTTCCATTCTTCCTGCTTATTATCCCTTCATTCATTGGTTTCTTTAAGAGTTGGATTTCGTTAACCCCTCTCTCGGAGCATTTTTGTTTCATCGGACGATCATTTTCAGAATAGGAAAATGTCTCTTGTACTTATGAGGCTGAAACACTGTTTATCAATCCTTCCCCGCGACACCTATTTAAAGGTGAATGAATCGTCTCTCGCTGGCCATTTTAATAATAATAAAACAGATATTTCGGGATAAAGGGGTTAGAAGACCCTGCTGCTTGATTTCCATCAGAATGTTGACGTTGACGTCTTTATATATTTTTACATTGACCAGCGAACAGACTGTTTCACGCAACGTAGGAGAGATTTTTCCTGTTGGAAGAGGTTAGCTACTGTCCCCATCAACCTTCTTAGTAAAAGTAATATTCACCGAGTAAAAAAAAAAAAAAAAAAAAAAAGTCTAGGTAGCAAAATAAAGGAATATATAATATCATAGTGATGTAGTTAAACCTGCAAATAGAGAATAAGACAGCCACCAAAGAATGCATACCTCTGCCAACGGCCGTATCACACAACTTAGATCACCACCAAAATGTTATCAACTCTTCACTGGCTCGTGACCCAAAATCTTCACGGATTTCATTGAATGCCATTAATAAATTTTCTAGATATCCTGTGAACAAACAATCAAACAATCCGACACACCGGAGTGAATACATAACCTTCTCCAGTTTCGTTGACATGAGTAATAATATATGTCATCATATGACTGATAGGTGCGTGGTCTGTGTACTTGGCAATTATGTAGCCCTTTGTTTCATTCATTTATGCACTCTTCCTTTCTTCACTGCTGACCCTTTCCTTCATTCTTTCATAATTATTTTTTTTCCCTTTCAGAGATTCCTTATTATATGTATTTTTCTTTCTGTCTCTGTATTATTCATTCATTCCATATTTCTTCATTATATTATTTTCATACCAATTCCCTGTTTAGTGCTCAGCATTTACCTTGAAATGTTCATTTCCTCATAGTTTTATGTAGCCATTTCAGTCTCTTTTGGGGTTAGTTCATTGTCCCACTCGAAAATTAGCAAAAAAAAAAAAAAAAAAAAAAAAAAAAAAAATTAATGTATATCCATAAGGTGCCATACCTACTACAATGTTGAACTCACACTATACGGAATCGTGGCGGATTGTATAATAGTGGACAGTTTTGACGAACCGCTCCCGATCCGATGGAACTGAGACGCAATGGATAGTGTGATTCTGCTTTCACGGGCTTATGGCTAATAAACGCCAGCCACCGCTCAGATGTAATTCCATAGAGATCATGTCAAGATGGAGTGCCTGTTTCTGTTATGCCAGAAGGTGTCTTTTTACTTATATCGTGACAACACATTTAATTATGCTATTGTTTCCTAGCAACAAGAAAATATTTCATTTGTTTTCACCTAAAAGTAAGGAGGTGGTAGACTACAATATCTTGTGAGTGGATGGTTGACGTCCCCACCCACTAGAAAGTAGTACTAGTTCTAGCAGAACGAATGGTGGTAGTGTAATTTACAGCTATCATCTCGGGCCACGTAAAAACAAGAGACTTAATGAGATACCTGAAAATATTATGTTTTTCAGAACATCAAAAGAGTTATGATCCTTTGAGCACAATCAAGATTCTGTGAAGATTTTGGTGGGAGGGTTGATTGAAAGCTCTAGACCAACCTTTAATGTTATGTTTTTATATGCTAAAATGAGGGAATCTCTCTCTCTCTCTCTCTCTCTCTCTCTCTCTCTCTCTCTCTCATTCACGTCTTTCCTCGTTCCTTACCTTTCTCCTTGCTCTTTAACCTTCCTTCTTACTGTCTTCAGTCATTCCCTACATTTGTCACCCTCTTTCTTCTTCCTTGCATACCATTTTCCTTTAATTCCGTCTCCTCGCTCCTACCTCCCCCCCCCCACCTTTATACTAATCTTCCTTCATTCTTTTTTTTTTTTTTTTTTTAATGCTAGGAAGAAGGAACCAAAGGACACGGGCCCGCAATAACTGTTCCTTCCAAGAAAAAAAAAAAAATACAAGAGAGAGCCAAATTCAAGATTCGATCATTTCGAGATGCCTGGACACACTGCATTTGAAGGACTGGAGATCATAGTTAGCAGGAAATACGGAAAGAGGGAGACAGTTCCAGAGTTGACCTGTTGGATAAATGAAGGACTGGGAGTAACGGTTAACTCTTGCATTAGAGAGTTGGACAGAAAAGGGATGAGAGTTTGCTGCTAGACGGGTGCTACGCGCCCGTCGTAGAGGTGGAGGAATGCAAGCAGAGAGTTCAGAGGGGTAGTGACCACTGAAGTAGCGACAGAAAACAGATAAAGAGGCAACAGTGCGGCGAAGAGACAGAGGTTGAAGGGAGCCAGTAAGAAGAGGAGAGTTCATGAGATGAAAAGCCTTTGACTCCACCCTATTGAGAAGAGCTGCATGTGGGAAGCCTCCCCACACATGAGAGTTGTACTCTACAGAGGGGCGGATAAAACCCGTGTATACTGTAGAGTCAACAATTGTGCAAGGGTAATGAAGGAACGGAGTTGGCTTAGCACACCTAATCTCTTGGAAGCAGATTTCACACGAGATGTAATATGATTTTTCCAAGAGAAGTCCCAAGTGAATGAAACCCCAAGCATATTCAAGGATGATGGAGGATAAAGCTGAATATTATTAAACATTAGTGGGTACACGTGTGGAAGATTTTGTCGGGTTGATAGGTGTAAGAACTGAGTCTTTGATGTATTAAAAACCACAAGATTATTTTTACAGCAGGCAGAGATACGAGTCAATCAGACATTAGGTGTGCCATAGCCTTATCCCTTGTTTATTTATGTAACTGCTGAGATGGACGTTGTGGGAACCGAATGAAAAGATGAAGGATGGAGTCATCAGTGTACGAGTGGATAGGGTTAGATGTACAGCTTAGGTCATTGATAAGTAAAAGGAAGAGAGTTGGTGATAGGACAGAGCCCTGAGGAACACCACTGTTGATAGATTTAGAAGAACGATGGCCGTCTAGAACAGCGGCTATAGAACGACCAGAAAGGAAGCTATAGATGAGGGCAAAGATAGAAGGATGGAAACAGTAAGAGGGCAGTTTGGAAATTAAAGATTTGTGCCAAACTCGATCGAAAGTCTTTGAGATGTCAAGTGCAATGGCAAAGTTTTCGCCAAAGTCCCGAAAGGAGGATGACCAGGAGTCTGAAAGGTAGGTGAGAAGATCGCCAGTAAAGCGTCCCTGACGGAACCCATACTGACGATCAGAAAGAAGATTGTGGTAGGAAAGATGCTTTAAAATTTTCTATTAAGAATTGACTCGATAATTTTTGAGACATAGGATGTTAAAGCAATTGAACGATAGGGGGTTAAGAATGGTCACCCTTCTTTGGGACTGGCTGAATGAGAGCAAACTTCAAGCAAGAAGGAAAGGTACAAGTTCATAGACAAAGGCGAAAGAGTTTACCTAGGCAGGGTGTAATCACAGAAGCACAGTTCTTGAGAACAACAGGAGGGACTCCATCAGGCCCATATGCCTTGTTAGTATTGAAGCCTATGATGGCAGACGATATATCAGCTGAAGAAATTTTAATGTCAGCCATGAGGAAGTCAGAAGGGGGAAGTGATGGAGGAACAGCACCGGAATCGTCTAAGGTGGAATTGGAGTAGAAAGTCTGAGTAAAGAGATCTGCTTTATCCGTAGAAAAGCTACAGAACCATCAGAGTAGAAAAGGGGAGGGAAGAAAGAATGATGAGGTAACGATGTTCGAAAGGTTTTTGGCAAGATGCCAGAAGGAGCGGGAAGAATTCGAGTTCGAGAGTTGAGTAGAAGAAATAACTACAGAACCATCAGAGCAGAAAAGGGGAGGGAAAGATGAGGTAACGATGTTTGAAAGATTTTTGGCAAGATGCCAGAAGGAGCGGGAAGAATTCGAGTTCGAGAGTTGAGAAAATTATTTTTAGCAGAGCGAAGAACAGACCTAGCACGATTCCGGGAAGAAACGTAAAAAAGATGTGATTCAGGGGTGGGTTGGCTCTGGTACCTTTTATAGGCCCTCTCCTTGTTGCGGACAGCATTAGAACAAGCGTGATTAAAGAAGGCTTTCTTGCATTAGTCAAAGAATACGAGAAGGGAATTTATGCTTCCATCCCCGAAAGAATAACCTCTGTAATGCGTAAGGCACACTCAGATGGCTCTCTGCCACGGAAACAATAATAATTCCATGGAAAATCAAAGAAGTATTGCCTGAGGGCCTCCCAATCTGCAGCTCCTAAGTGCCACAGTCGACGTTTCTTTGGACGGTCCACAGGCTGCACCGGAGCGATAGGATAGGTTAAGGTAAGAGGTTGCGATCGGAGGAGCCCAACGGAGAGGAAAGATTAACAGTGTAAGCAGAAGGATTAGTTGTAAGGAATAGGTCAAGCATGTTGGATCTGTCTCCAAGGCGGTCAGGGATACGAGTAGGGTGCTGTACAAGCTGCTCTATGTCATTAAGAATAAAGAAGATGTAGGCTTGTTCACCAGGTGGATCAGCGAAAGGAGAGGAGAGCCAAAGGTGGTGATGAACATTGCATACCTTCCCCCCATTTTTGTCTGTCTGTCTGTCTCTATCTGTCTGTCTCTGTCTCTGTCTCTGTCTGTCTGTCTGTCTGTCTCTGTCTGTCTGTCTGTCTGTCTCTGTCTCTGTCTGTCTGTCTGTCTCTGTCTGTCTCTCTGTCTGTCTGTCTCTCTCTCTCTCTCACTCGACAAGGCGAAGGAGGACGAATTATGAAGAAGTCTGGAGAAAGGAGAAAAGGAGGAAGAAAGGGTGTGAGAAAATGGTCAAGTGGAGAAAGAAAGAGAGAGCGAGAGAGAGAGAGAGAGAGAGAGAGAGAGAGAGAGAGAGAGAGAGAGAGAGAGAGAGAGAAAGTATATAGGAATACATAAGAACAGGCAGTGGGAGGCCTATTGGTCTCATGACAGGTTATCTGTTGGAAAAATATATCTAATTGTCTTAAGATCTAACTAATGTGAATAAAAAAAGGATAGAAAAGGCGTAGGCTCTCCACCAACCAGCACGCCATCCGCTAAAACCTGCAGGAAATAGGCAGAGAAAACATCATGCTTGATAGCAAAACCAAGTATGTAAAATTTTACAGGAGTAGCAGAACTGGAGCAACTCTGCAATAAATGATCTCTAATCCGCAACCTGTTAAAGAATAGAGCATATACTATCGCCGAATAATTTCGTACTGTTTATTATAGCTTATAGTTTCGAAATCTTTGTCTAGCCGGATATTAAAGATGCCAGAAGTTTATGCACAAGGAACTGTTGCTGGTAGCTTATACCGGTCTTCCACTAAAAGAATATAATTTTTCCCTATACTAGTGCTGCATTCCTTGCTTTTGAGTTTCAATCCATTATTTCTTGGCACAGTATCATTTTCTAGTTTGAAGAGAAAAAACCTATCTCTCACTGACGAATTTGTTGAGAATGGTATTGGATATCCTCAAAGTCGTAGCTCTTTTAGAGAGCACATTTTGTTTATTTATTCGCTCTTCATATGGCAAATTTCGCAGCAATAGGATCGTTTGTGTGGCTCTGTTTTGCACGTTCTCAACTAATGCCGCGTTTTCGTGAGGCTTTTAGACTGGTATTGACCGGTTTAGACCGGTCTTATTGCTGTTCTGGCGAGACAATTAGACCGGTACAGACTGGTCCAAAGCAGTCCTGCCCCAGAAGCTAGCTTAGGCCAGACCGGTCTGCGCACAAATGTATGTGCATCAGCAACAGCCAAGAAGGAGGCCAGGAGCGTCTGTGCCAGGGTGTAAACATCGGCGGTCAACAATGGCGGACTTGGGAATAAAGTAAGTTTTAAATTAGATTTTCAACACTAGTAGAAGCCTGTGATCATCCACGAAGGGAACCAAATAAATCTCACCATGACGTAGAGGCTTTGTATTTCCTTAGATTGCACATTATAAGATTATGAAAGCATTAATGGCTGAAATAAAATTCGAGGGGAAGCAGAAAGATAGCTCAAAATTAGTCGAAAGAATACAGACTCAGTCATCTTCAACTTTAAATGTATTCTGTGAACCTTTCAGGCAGGTTTCATCCCAAATTGTTTGGGAATTCGGCAAGAATCTTTTATTTCTTACTGCAGTGACATTCTTCTAGGCCACTTCCAATCATTCTTGCAGCCAATAGGAGGCTTGGATAGGATCGGACCGACATTAGCCTGTTCTTGCGACCACTTATGAGTCCAGACCAGTCCAAACCAGTCCAAAGTGGCCAGCAAAAATGCGGCATAATAAGTCTTCGTCCTTAACCTGCTGTGTGCCAGTGCCGTTTTAAAATGGTCTGACATAATACCGCGGCCAGTGCCAGTGCCATTTTAAAATGGCTTAAATTTCAAACATTCATTGTGGCCGCATTTTTTCAAGCTACGCACGCAAAAATTGGTGTGCTTGTAGGGCAACCCTTCCTCTATCTGCCTTCAGGCGGTCAGGCCATACACCCATGTGCTTCCTCCTGATGCTCGCTCAGCCTCACTCTGCTTGTGTCTGTCATACAGGGCAGTAACGTCTCACTGTGGTCTCTCAGACGAGGATATTCAGGACCTCCTGAAGGTCCCTTACACTGGGGAAAGTGACATGGATGATGATGCACAGGCTATGTCCAGTCTGATGCGGAGAGAACTAGTGATAAGGAAATTCCTTCACCACAAAAATCAAGGTATGTGGGGTATACTAGGGCAGCACGTGGAAGGAGGCCACCTGCACGTCATCGTTTTGCACATCATGACAATGAGGAGGAAGGCGAGGAGGAAGGTAATTCAGCTGTTCAGGGGTGGTTGGGGAAGCCTAGGATTTCCCTACATGAAGAGGAAAGTGTGAGGAGGAAGAGGGGCCGATTTTGGAAAATTCCATTGTTGGAGGAGAGTGAGTCATCTCGCCCGTGCTCTCCCTCGCCCCCACATGACCCAGCTCAGCCTAGCACCTCACAACAAAGTCTTCCCGCCTTCCCCACATCCAGCACCTCAGGTGAAACTCTTCCTTCATTCCCCACACTTCCCCACGGTCCGAAGACGATGGAGGCGATGATGATGATGAGGGGGAAACGACGTAGGAGTGGGAGGACAGGAGTGACTTTGTCCCCCACATTCACCCATTCACCCACGAGAATGAGACTGAGTGTACTGTTCCAGAGCTCAACCATAGCTTAAGTAGGCTGGACTTTTTTGGAAACTACTTCCCTGTGGACTTTGTCTTGAAAATTGTTGTCCTAACAAACGCCCATGCAGCATTTGAGTATGGGGGAAAGATACAGACACTACACAGCCGATTGTTTGAACCTGACATGACACTGAGTGAAATGCATTTGTTCCTAGCACTTGTGCTTTTGATGGGGATATTGAAAAAAAAAATCAGTTCCTTCCTATTGGACTGTGGATCTAGTAATGGCAACACCATTTTTTGGCAAGACAATGGGGAGGAATAGATTTTAATATATCCTGAGCCACCTACATTTTTTGACACCCTTGACCCAGCTAACGCTAACAACACGGACAGGATGAGGAGGATACATCTATCTTTTGATCACCTGCGAGAGATTTTCTGTACCTCCTTCTCTCCATACCGAGACCTCGTCATAGACGAGAGTCTCGTGCTATGGAGAGGTAATATCACATTCCAACAGTATATCCCCAGCAAAAGACACAGGTTTAGCTTCAAAATCTTCATGATGTGCAACTGTAGGACTGGGTATGTGCAGGACATAGTCCTGTACACAGGTGTTCAAATGGACATCACAGATGATGGACACTTGAGACGGTCAGGGGCTGTGGTAAAGATGATGATTGAGGAATATCTTCATCGTGGGCACATCCTGTACCTGGACAATTGGTACACAAACCCGCTTCTCACCAAGTACCTTCACCTGCAGGAAATTGGTCTGCGCAGCACAGTAAAGAAGAACCGTTGGTTGTTTTTTACAAAGCGAATAATATCCTCGCCACAGCATGGCACCACAACCACAAAGTCTTTCTCCTCTTGTCTGTTCATTGGCCCCTTGTACACCGCACAGACAGCATAGATTACAGGGCAGAAGGGCGGTGGCACGTCTGGAAACCAGAACCTGTCTTGGCCTACAATGTGAACTTACAACAGGTGGATTAGTCGGACGCCATGATTTCCAGCGTGGACTGTGCCAGGCCCACGATGAAGTGGCCTCAATGCTCACTGTCCTCAATGCTCACTATCTCCATGCATATACCGCTGGCATCCGGGAGACCTAGGGAAATATTCGTGAGCTGGTGGGGGAATATGGGGAAGATAGGAGTGCTGCTCACCACCACCACACTGCTGCCACACCTGTCTGCCTCACCACTAGACACTTCCCCAGGGCTGTCCCTCCAAGTGCAATGTGTCAAAATCCCCAGCAGTGTCGTCACGTGTGTGCAAATAGCACTGTAAGGCCAAGTACTCAGCAGAAGGACTCAAGGTATATGTGTGCAAAGTGTGACGTAGGACTGTGTACATTCCCATGCTTTGAGGAGTACCACACTCTTGCCAACTATTGAGTAACACTATTGTGGTAATAACGAGCGACAAAACGGCGCTTAAAAAGTGTTGTAAATACGGAAAAAGATGCTCAGAAAGTGTTATAAGTACTGCACTCAGTGAAGGCATGTTGTAAATATTTTCTCATAAGTGTAAGGACTGAACGTAGTGAAGTCAAGTTTTACATATATTCTCATAATTGTAAGATGATGTATTCACAGTGAGATGCTAAAAATACTCTTATAATGTCTAAGTATACTGAAGGCATGTTGTAAGTAATTTATCGTAAGTGAAAGGGCTGTACATTGTGAAGTTAAGTTGTGCATATTTTCTCGTACCTGTAAGACAGTGCATTCACAGTGCTATGTATAGTGTTGCAGTAGTCAGTGATTTATTTGTGAAAAAAAAGATCCTTTCTTTATGAAATCCTGTGAAAAAAAAAAATTGTGAGTGTGAAGTGGACAGAAAAGTGTAAAGAACATTCCTATACCTTCCCCGAGTCACGTTGGTGAGAATACCTGAGTTTACCTTGCATAGAAAATGGGTTTTCTCTCACCTCTGCTAGGGATTCCCATTGTGCACACACCTGACCTCCGGTGAGTTTTTTCATGGTAATATTCATTGTTTTCACATCAAAATCTATCATATGAGCGAAAAAGACAAATCGAAAATTGGCCAGCACGGAGGTGGCACATAGAGCTAAAAGTGTCTGGCACACGGCAGGTTAACCCGCCACGTGCCAGTGCCATTTTGAAGCGGTCTGACAAAAATCTGCAGTCAGTACCAGTGCCGTTTTAAAACAGCTTAAAATTAAAACATTCACTGTGACCACATCTTTCAAGATTCGCGGATAAAAATTGGCAGGTATGTATGTTACAGTAACTGTTCCTCTGTGGTGCCCCAGGCGGTCAAGGCCATACACCCACTCGTTCCCCAGCCTCACGCTCACTCTGCCTCTGTGCCTCACCCAGTGCTGTATGTAGTGAGGGCATGTTGTAAATATTTTCATGTAAATGTAGGGACTATACATAGTGAAATCAAGTTTTAAATATTTTCTTGTATGTGTAAGTACCATACATAGTGAAGTCAAGTTGTAAATACCTTCTTGTAAGTGCCAGGACTGTACATAGTGAAGTCAGGTTATACCAATCTTCATGTAACTGTAAGACAATGCATTCACAACAAGAGAGACACACAAATTGTGACAGATGTTGAAGTAATAAGTAATCAGAAAAGTGTACTGAACATTGCTATACCTTCCCAGCATTAATACCTGAGTCTACCTTACGTAGAAAACGGCTTTCACCTAAGTGGCAAGTGTGAGAGAGCGGGAATACCTGTATACAAGTATGTAGGACTCAATAAAACCCATTTCCGAGCTTCGGTGAGTATTTCAATTGTGAAATTCATTGTTTTCACATCAAAATCTATCATTTTAGCCCCCCCCCAAAAAAGGTCGAAAAATGGCTGGCATGGAGGATACCCATTGGACTAAAAATAGCTGGCACACGGGGGGTTAAATTGTGGAGGATCAGGGTGATCCATCAAATGCATCCTGTAAACAAATACCGTCTGGCCTGTGTATAAACAGCAAAATTGCTATATTGTGTAAGTTATTCTCAAGAATCCTACAGTGCCATTGTAATACAGTGAATGTGGCAGTGAAAGATTTACAAGGGTGGCCAGTGTAGTTTTTTTTATGCCGCCTGCCAACAGGCGAGTGACTACCAGGGGAACTATCCCGGTTTTACCATAGAAAGGCATTTTAACATATTTACCCATTTTTTTACCTCAAAGCACACAGAATTATTTCATTTTGGTATAGAGGAAAGACTTTAAATATTTATCAGATATGCTTATCTGATAATTATTGTTCAGAAAATAGTCCCTAAGTTTAAGAAATTCTTCATGCAAAATTATATAATAAGAACAAACTTTGCCCTATTCAGTAAGAGTTACCTGCATAGAGCATGTAATGTTTGTTGTAAATACATAACTTTGCATGAAGATTTTCTCAGACTAATGGTTTATTTTCTGAACAATAATCATCAGATACACATATCTGATAAATATGTAAAGTGTTTCCTCTTTATCAACTCAAAAAATAAATTTGTGTGCTCTGAGGATAAAAAAATGGATAAATATGTTAAAATGCCTTTGTACGGTAAACCAGCTATCATTATCATCATCATCAGCAGCAGCAGCAGCAGCCATTACAAGTTCACTGTTGAACATAGGCCCTCCCCAACCTTCTCCACTACTGCCTTGACTGAGCCAATCTCTGCCACTTTCTCCCAGCAAATTTCCCTATCTCCTCTGTTCACCTCCTGTCTGACCTTTTTCTGCTACGCTTACAACCTCTTGGTGTCCAATCAGTCAGTCTCTTGCTCCATCGATTACCCCTTAGTCTTGCTACACGACCTGCCCATCTCCATTTCTGTTCTTTTATAACTTCAGTAATGTCTCACTTCGGTCTGCTCTCTCACCCAAGTTGATCTTTTATTGTCCCGTAAAGATATTTCCAACACCGATCTTTCCATTGCTCTCTGAAAACGGATTAGTTTATTTTCCATCGGCTTTGATAGTTTCCAGGTCTCACAACCGTACATCATAGCTGGAATTATACATTCGTTACCTACTCTTCATTTCATACATATTGGGAAGCTACTTTTGATAATGTCTATAAGTTTACCGAAAGTTTTCCATCCAATTCTAATGCCCCTTTTTATTTCGTGATCTTTTATCACTTAGTGATGGCCAAGGTAAGGCTGAAAAGATTATGGGTGAAGAGACGAAGAGGAAGACAGGAGGAAACAGCTCCTGTGAAAAGAGTGGAGAAGTTGCAAGAGAGTGAGAAAATGGAAGAGTGTAAGAGTATAGTGGAAGAAAGATTGGGAGCAGATGGAAGGGATGGAAGAAGTATGCAAGATATTCACGGAAGAGATAGGCCCAGCGTGAGAGGCGATTTGCGGATTGAGGAGGAGATGCAGGGGTTTGCAAGGGACATCATGGTGGAATGATGAGGTGAAGAGAGCTGTGGAACAACAGAAGAAGGCAGATAGTGTCTGGCTAGCGAGTACAGGTAGGGGAGAAGATGAGAGAAAGAAGAGAGAAGTATATGTGAGCAGGAGAACGGAGGTGAAGAGATTGGTGAAGGAGAGTAAGAAGAGAGTGGATGAAAAGTTTGGGAGGAATCTGAGTGTGAAATGGAAGGAGAGTGAGAATTTGTTTTGGAAGGAGGTAAAGAAAATAAGACAGTGTGAAAGGGGAAATAGTAGGGGAGTGAAAGATAGGAATAATAGATTGTTGGTGAAGACGAGAGAGAGAAAATGAGGAGATGGAAGCAAAACTTTGAGGATTTGTTGAATGTAGAGAGTGAGAGCAATGCGAGTATAAGTGGTTGGGGAATGGCTGGGAGAAGAAGAGATGATAGGATGGAGGAAGAGATCAATAGGGCGGAAGTATTTGAAGCAAAGAAGAAATCAAGATGGGAAAGGCCCCAGGAATTGATGAAGTGTGTGGTGAAATGCTAAAGTATGGGGGTGGGGTTGTTGTGGAGTGGATATGGAAGTTGTGTAGATCGGCTCGGGAAGAGGGAAGGGTTCCAGAGGACTGGAAATCAGGTAAAACTGTTCCTTTATACAAAGAAAAAAGGGAGAGAGAAGTATGTGGTAACCATAGGGGTATATGCCTTCTTAGTGTGACTGCAAAAATATATGGTTGAATACTAAGTCTTACTGATAAGGTTAGGCATATAACAGAGGAGTTAGTTGGAGAAGAACAAGAGGGATTTAGGAGGGGAAAAGGCTTCTAAGATGTTTAGTGGAGAAATATCTAGAGAAGGGAAAGAAAGTGTATGCTGCCTTCATGGACTTCGAGAAAGCTTATGACAGAGTAGATAGGCAAGGTATGTGGAAGGTATTAAGAATATATGGAGTGGATGGGAAATTGCTGAGTGCTGTGAAGAGTATGCACAAAGAAGCTAGGGCTACGGTGCGAGTGGATGGTGAGCTGGGTGAGTTCTTTTATCTAAATTTGGAACTGAAACAGGGATGTGTGATGTCTTCAGGGCTGTTTAATATATTCATGGATGGGGTTGTAAAGGAGGTGAGAGGTAGGGCAGTGAATGTTGAGGAGGCTCAAATGAGTGGGGGTGAGGTGTGGAATATTCCGGTGTTGCCATTCGCCGATGATACAGTGTTGGTGAGTGAAAATTAATGAGAGTTGCAAGGTTTGGTGAATGAATTTAGGACAGTGTGTAAGAAGAGGAATCTGAAAGTTAATGTAAACAAGAGTAAAGTTATTGTGTTTGAGAGGAATGAAGTCACATAATGCACAGTGAGGTTGGATGGTGAGGATATGGAGAATGTGAGTGCATTCAAGTACTTCGGTAGTGTGATGAGTAAGGATGGAAATTTGAGGGGTGAAGTGCTTTAAAAGGTACAGCAGGGAAGGAAGGCCGTTGGTTCACTGAAAGCGGTGATGAGAAATAGGGAAGTGAGTATGGAAGTTAAGAAGTCACTGCATGATAATATTGTGATCCCTACCCTGACGTATGGAAGCGAGGCATGGACCTTGCTAGAGGGGAACAAGTCAAGAGTGAGAGCAGTGGACCTGAGAGGAGCATGTGGAATGACATGGAGGGACAGGATGACGAATGAAGAAGTGAAAGAATGTTGTGGGGTGGAGGTAGATATGACTGAGAAAATTAGAAGAAATACACTGAGGTGGTTTGGACATGTGGAGAGAATGGAGAATGAAAAACTGACCAAGAAGATGTATGTAGGTGAAATGGAGGGAGGGAGAGGGAGACCGAGAATGAGGTGGAGGGATGGAGTTGAGAGATATATGAGGGAGGAGTGAGTGAGTTGGGGGGAGGGCAGTCAAATGGTGAGCGACAGAGCGACTTGGAGGCGTTTTGTCTGCCGGATTAGGGCGTTGGGCTATAGATTGATAGATCATGGTCTTTCGTTAATTTTAGTATATACCCCAAGTAGTTGTACTCCTCCACTTCAATATATTCTTCGCTTATTCTCATAACGCTCCTTGGTGCATTAGGATTTAATATTACTTTAGTTTTATCCCGGTTCATCTTTAGCCCCCTACTTTGAGACTTTCTCTGTTCATGTAATGTAACATTTTTTGCAGTGTCTCTGCTGTTTCAGAGATTAGGACAAAGCCATCTGCAAATAGTAAATGGTGTAGCTTTTCTCCAGCTAAGTTTGCTCCTTTGTATTCCCGGTCTAGCTTTCTGGAAATACTTTCTAGGAAACCTGTAAATAATTTTGGTGATATTTTATCTCCTTGATGCACGCCCTTCTCAATCTTAATTTTTTCCGAGTCTTATATAATCTTACTGTAGCAGTTCCCTCTTTATATATGTTTTCGAACAGTTTTACATTGTTCTTATTTACTCCTTGTTCTTGCAATGAGTTTATAATTGCTATGTGCTCCACTGAGTCAAAAGCCTTTTCGTATTCAACAAAATCTAAGCACAGTGGTTTATTATATTCTTTTTTTTTTTTTTCTTAGATCTTTAGTGGAAAAGTTTCTAGAGAAGGGAAAGAAGTTGTATGCTGCTTTCATGGATTTGGAGAAAGCATATGACAGGGTGGATAGACAAGGATTGTGGAAAGTGTTAAGAATATGGAGTTGCGCACCATTCCAGGTCAACGGAAATTGTCCGAAGACATCGCATCCCAACAACATTTCAGTGGTCAAGTAGGTGTTCGGGACGACTGGACACCACTGTTGATGAACTTTCTCATCTCCCACTCTGATATCTACTTTGACCATACCCAGGATACGGAGTGGCGCTCCTGTGACTCCCTGTAATCTCGGTGGATTTCTCCTCGTGTTTATTTCTGTTCCTAACCGCTTCGCAGTGGCCTCTTTAAGTAAGGTATATCCACTCCCTGTATTAACTACAGTTTCCACTATCTTGTTATCTCACCGATGCCACCAGTGTAATAACAGAAATTTTATCCCACCGGTTGTTGTTCAATCCCACCGGTTGACACCAGTGTAACGACGGGTTTTTTAGTTCTTTCCCCACCGCTTCTTACTCTTCCATCAGTGTAATGTTAGGATTTATAAACTTACCGGTTGTTGGTTCTGTTCTACTTACCCTTTGATAATACAAATGGTACTCGACTTAGTCTCCCCTCCTTGGTTGATAGAAAATTCACTTCAGTAAAACAAAAAAAAGGGGAGGGGGTGGTGTTTTGACTTGGTATGGTAAAGGATAATTGTTTAAGATAGTTTGGTAGCGTTTGTAGTTCTTGGCCGAATCGAGATTAAGTCAGTACCACGTGTGGTCGTCGTTCCCAGAGCGAAGGAATCTTGAATTGGAAGGGGCGTGAGTTAGGCATGAGAGGACATAATTCCCTTGACTGGGTATACAAAAAAAAACATATACTTTACTCTACTTTAATAATTCTATACTGGTTTTCAACAGACATTTTTAATTACATGACCTTTAGTCATATGAAAAAAGGTGGTACATTAAAAACATGGTTTGGGTGATCATTCCTACAACATTGTCACCAGGCGAAACAGTTTGGAACATTCAAGCAATTTCTGAGGTCATCGTACCTCACTCATTTTTTTGTCAGTTATTCTTGGGCTCGACCATAGCCTCAAGACTGGAACATTTATGAGCTTGGGTTATCTTTTCGGGCTGGCATAGACTCGAACCAATAAAAATAATCACTCGTGCTCTATTTCGCCAGTATAGTATACTCTCATCATGCAATTTACTATAATTCACAAACACTATCAATTCATAATTATTAATAGTTCATAAACATCATTAATACATAATCACTAAAAAAAAAAAACAATCACTCGGGCTTGTATAGCCTCGAGGAACAACTCAAAATCGCATAATCACCAAGAATACATAATCACTCGGGCTTGTTTAGCCTCGAGGAACACTCAAAATCGCATGATTACCAAGAATACATAATCACTGGGCTTGTTTAGCCTCGAGGAACACTCAAAACCACATTATTACTCACAACCACTAAGTTCCCTTCCACGCTCCTAATTTTCTAACATATTAATAATAGAGAAAGAAAACGGTTAATGAATTTGAATTTCGCCTTTCCGTTGCATAATCACATCACTTTTCAAATTTCCATTCCTTATCTACAGAAAAAAGAAGTTCACTTGATAGATCAATAATACCATTTCAACTACATTCGGTTTATAAAATAATTCATGGGTAGTGTAAGTGTGTATGTAAGAGTCTATGGGCAATACCACGAGATGGCCTCGTGCACACTCTGACGTCGCCGGTGTCTGGTGACTGAACCAACGTCCATTACACACGATGTCTGAGCAGCGAGTCTACGTTAAGCTTTTAACAATATCACTTCATATGGTTCACGCCAAGTAAGGATTAAACAAGGAAAAGGGGGGGGGGGAGGAGAAATGTGGACAGCTCACATGAACTAACGTCCATTACACACGATGTATGAGCAGCGAGTGGGCCTCCCGGGGCACGCCAGAGACGCCACTGCTAGATCAAATGAGATGGTGTTTTTGCAATATGGTGGGTTTTAATTCTCTTCACTATTTTTATAGTAGTGTACACATAACGTTAGGACTTTTGATTGAATTGGGGAAAATTTGGGATTCAATCCTTACTTAATTTAAATACTGAATTTACCACTATCCCGCCTTGAATTTGGGGCAGCTGATGCCATCTAGTGACGCCTAAGGCATACGGGACTATTAAATCCCTCACAAATGACATTATTTAGGCCTTTTTGACTGTTAATCTTACATATTTGGGCTCTAACAGCTTCATTAGTAAACATTTCACAACTAGGTTACGGAGAGAATTGTATACCCATCATTACTCTGTTTAAGGTTTAAACTTGGCGCCCAACAACGACGCAGAAACAAGGAGAAAGTCTGCTCGCATATGTTATTCATTACTTGACCAGACAGAGGAATTCCCATAGCTCAACACTCTCAATTACATCACCCAATGCATAAATACAGAGATGTATACATATAAAAATAAAGTTAACCCTACAACAATCATTAACATATGAAATACTACTTAGGACAGGAATTTATAGACTAGTATTCAGATTACACCCTATCCAACTTAGAAATTACGGTACCTCTAAACACATACATGAATACTAAATTTGTGGCACTACACGGCTCCCACGTTCGGAAAACAAATTTTACCCAATACAATCATTTATGACATTTGCATGGATGGAATGTTGTTACTCTGATAACTGCTATGAACACTCTGAATTGGAATACTTTTCCCCACAATCGGTGGCACCTGTCGGTCCACATTAAACACCTGATGCGTACCTCGGAAGGTCGCTTTCTCACTTCATTAGGAGGTATGATCACTCCTTACACGTGATGTTATGAGGGAATTTATGCCCCAGTCAGCCTCAGGTTTTGGAGGATAGCTTGTCGCTCACCTGAGCTTGACAGGGTCTCTCGAGAGTGAGATCACCACGGAAGGCACTTCCTTCCACTCTTCCATTCGCATTCACTCTGTCCTTTTGTTTCCAGCATTCCACCCACAAGAGGTGAGCGCTCATTCTGTCCTGAAGACTCCACTACCTCACAAACCGTGCTAACTGTACGGTGAGGGGATTAATTACTCCCCTCGAAGTAAAGCACTTCCCGGTTCCAACAGGAACTCTTCTCTCTTTTTCTTTTTACACCCTCTCCTCGGAGATGAGTCCACCCGGAACATAACTTTAAGCAGTTATGTTTCACAACATTTGTCTCATTCACAACATTTGTCTCATGCACGTATCTCTACTTTTCTAACTAACACTCCTCTATGAGCCTCCGAGGGGCATTCCTCACTCGCGGTGGTAATCGCTCATCTTCGGGCTCCGGGGCGAGCTCCTGTTGCAACGGTTCTAAGAGCCATTCCTCGGTACCGTAATATGGTTTTACCTTTTCAGCAGCCCTTTGTATTCTTTTGCCACTAAATACATTTTCAATGATACAATCACTTCCATCTAGCAGCACTTTGATCACTTTATACGGGCCGTCCCATTTGGCATTCAGTTTCCTACAGGTACCCGGCTGTATGGTCTCTTTTTTCGCCCACACCAAGCTATTGACTCCAACCTTCTGCGCTCTCCTCCACCTGTTGGCCACCTCCTGGTATCGCCTGGTCATTTTCTGGTGGGTACCTTTGATGAGCATGTGTGCTATCGCTAGGCCGTCCTCCTCTGCATCCACGGAAGGCAATAAGGTACCAATGAGGCGAGGGGGATGGCGTGAGAAGAAGGCAAAATAGGGCTGTTGTCCCGTGCTCGAGTGCACCGCTTGATTTATGACGGTTTGGCACGACTGGAGCAGCTGAGGCCAACGCAGGGGGTGTCCGTTGCAGAGGGATGCTAAGATACTTTTCATAGTCCTATGCATCCTTTCAGTGGTGGAATTTCCCTGGGGATGATAAGGGGTGACGTAGAACAAGTCCACCTGGTTCCTCCGGCAGAATTTCTTGAACTCTCCACTCGTGAACTCTCCGCCGTTGTCCAGTAAGAGTCCTCGTGGCGTCCCAAAGTCGGTGAAGTATTGCCCAAGACAGTGTATGATGTGTTGTGTATGTTTGTCTCTGAGTGGATAATACTTCACAAACCTACTGTAGTGATCTATCACAGTAAGGACATATTGCTAGCCCTGAGCTCCAGCAACCATATTAGTCAAGTCGATCCCGATACGTTCCAATGGTTTACTTACAGGCGGGAAACCTTTCCAAGGTTGCTGCAGCCCAGTTTCACCTTTGAATATTTGACAAGAGGGACACTGTTTCACATACTCGCATACATCTACTTTTAGATTTGGCCAATAGAATAGTTCTTCGGCTTTCTTAATGGATTTTTTCTGACCTAGATGCCCTGAGATTTCATGAGCGTGTCTTATGGCTTCTTTTATTAATGACTTAGGAATCACCAAACAATATTGGATGCTACCACCATTTGTTTCACGAGCAAAATATAATAGTTCGTCAATCAATGCGAACTGGCTCAACATAGCTTTCGGTAGTCTTTTAGCAGGGAGCTTCTCACTATGCAAGTACTTAGCTAACTCATCCCACATGGGTTCTTCTCGCTGCTTATCTCTCATTTCGTCTCGACTAAATCCAAGCCAGTTGGTTTCTGACTGGTGGAATATCACTCTGACAGGTCTAGAAAGCTGATCGGCGACTACATTATATTTACCCTTGACATATTGCACATTGTAGTCGTACTCACGCATCTCGAGAATCCATTGGTTCATACGTGGGGATTTTGTTTTTCACTTAAAAATGCTGGTAAGCAGTTGATGGTCTGTCAAGATAGTAAAGTGGGAACCCCACAAGTAATGGTGGAAGTTGCGGCATGTGAGAACGACTGCCAATGCTTCTTTGTCAGTTGTGGAATATTTTCTCTCGCAAGGATTGACTTTTTGGAAAAGTAACCAATAGGCAAGTTGGAGTTGTCTGGTTGTATCTGGCTCAATACGCCACCAATATGGGTGTTGCTCGTGTCGGTGGTTACAATGAATGGTCGAGTCACATTGGCTCTTACCAATACTGGCGCATTCACTAAGCTTGACTTCAATTGATCAAACGTGGATTGGCACTCATCTGACCATTCGAACGCTACTCCGGATCTTGTTAAGTTAGTAAGGGGAGCTGCTATTTTTGCGAACGAAGGTACGTGTTTTCGGTAGAACCCGCACACCCTAAGGAATCTCCGGACTTCTTTTACTTTTGTGGGTCTTTTCATTTTGTTGATAGCCTCTATGTTTTTTGGGTCCGGCGTACTCCCGGCCACTGAGATTTTATGGCCAAGAAAGGTTACTTCTTTTAACCCAAAAGTACATTTGCTTAAATTTAGCTTGGCCTCATTCTGTGTGAGTAAAGTGAATAGTTGCTGTAAGCGACTCAACAACATGGGGAAGTCATCAGCCCAAATTATCAAATCATCCAAATAATTCTTTACCCAGCCTTGTTTCAACAATGGAGTAAGAATGTCTTGCATTCGTCGGGAAAATATGGCTGGCGAACATTTTAGTCCGAATGGTAAGCGCCTAAATCTGTAAAGTGTGACTCCATCACTGAATGTGGTTAAATCACGACTTTCCTCGTCCAGCATGATATGAAAATATGCCTCACGCATATCAAGAGTCACATAGTAATTATGACCTGCGGCCTGCTCGACTAATTCTTCTAGTCTGGGCAGTGGATAGCTATCCGTGGCTAGATGTTGATTCACGTGGCGATAATCTAAACACATGCGCTTGCTGCCGTCCGGCTTGTTAACTAATACAATAGGAGATAACCAGGCAGCTGTTGATCTTTCAATAATTTCTCTCTCTTCCATGTCTTGCAACATTTCAGCGATCACCTGTTTAGCTTGTTCAGGGTATCGATAGATCGGTCCACGGCTGGGTTGTGGATCTGCTACTTTAATATGAACTGGGGGACCGCTGATGGTTCCTAGTTCTCCTTTTTCCAAAATGAAGAGGGGATCGTGTTGCAGAATTACGTTAGCTAATTCTTCTTGTTGAGCTGAAGTTAAGTGAGGCCATGTCTGTTTGTCAATTAGCTTTCAGAGTCGTTGAACATGAGTTCCGCTTTTATCAGTTCAATCACTGGTAGGGATCACGTCATTATGAATTTTAGTAACTGAGCTGACTGTACTTACAGGAGGGTCGTCAATAATTTCGTATGAGCCTAGAATGGTACCTATCCGAAACAGTTTATCTTGTTTGGCTCTATTTTTGAGGGGTAAATAGACTAAGCCATCTGAATTCACTTGTAGTATGTAAGGGTGACTATTATGACTGAAATGCGCTTGTGGGTAGAACAGTAAACTGGTTTTAGGCTCCTCACTTACTGGCACGGCAATGAATTTGGTTTGATATGGGGTGAGTCTCTCTACTGTTACGAGATTAATTTGTTTCAACTGTTGAGGGTCCCTGACGGCTCTGATAGGTGTAGCCTGGACTTGCTCAACTTTTCCTTTCCGCCGCGGAAAATAGTTTACGACGTACGTGGCTCCTCCCCACATCAGCGCTCGTTGCGCACCATTCCAGGTCAACGGAGATTGTCCGAGGACATCACATCCCAACAACATTTCAGTAGTCAAGTAGGTGTTCGGGACGACTGGACACCACTGTTGATGAACTTTCTCATCTCCCACTCTGATATCTACTTTGACCATACCCAGGATACGGAGTGGCGCTCCTGTGACTCCCTGTAATCTCGGTGGATTTCTCCTCGTGTTTATTTCTGTTCCTAACCGCTTCGCAGTGGCCTCTTTAAGTAAGGTATATCCACTCCCTGTATCAACTACAGTTTCCACTATCTTGTTATCTCACCGCTGCCACCAGTGTAATAACAGAAATTTTATCCCACCGGTTGTTGTTCAATCCCACCGGTTGACACCAGTGTAACGACGGGTTTTTTAGTTCTTTCCCCACCGCTTGTTACTCTTCCATCAGTGTAATGTTAGGATTTATAAACTTACCGGTTGTTGGTTCTGTTCTACTTACCCTTTGATAATACAAATGGTACTCGACTTAGTCTCCCCTCCTTGGTTGATAGAAAATTCACTTCAGTAAAACAAAAAAAAGGGGAGGGGGTGGTGTTTTGACTTGGTATGGTAAAGGATAATTGTTTAAGATAGTTTGGTAGCGTTTGTAGTTCTTGGCCGAATCGAGATTAAGTCAGTACCACGTGTGGTCGTCGTTCCCAGAGCGAAGGAATCTTGAATTGGAAGGGGCGTGAGTTAGGCATGAGAGGACATAATTCCCTTGACTGGGTATACAAAAAAAACATATACTTTACTCTACTTTAATAATTCTATACTGGTTTTCAACAGACATTTTTAATTACATGACCTTTAGTCATATGAAAAAAGGTGGTACATTAAAAACATGGTTTGGGTGATCATTCCTACAACATTGTCACCAGGCGAAACAGTTTGGAACATTCAAGCAATTTCTGAGGTCATCGTACCTCACTCATTTTTTTGTCAGTTATTCTTGGGCTCGACCATAGCCTCAAGACTTGAACATTTATGAGCTTGGGTTATCTTTTCGGGCTGGCATAGCCTCGAACCAATAAAAATAATCACTCGTGCTCTATTTCGTCAGTATAGTATACTCTCATCATGCAATTTACTATAATTCACAAACACTATCAATTCATAATTATTAATAGTTCATAAACATCATTAATACATAATCACTAAAAAAACAAAAAACATAATCACTTGGGCTTGTATAGCCTCGAAGAACAACTCAAAATCGCATAATCACCAAGAATACATAATCACTCGGGCTTGTTTAGCCTCGAGGAACACTCAAAATCGCATGATTACCAAGAATACATAATCACTGGGCTTGTTTAGCCTCGAGGAACACTCAAAACCACATTATTACTCACAACCACTAAGTTCCCTTCCACGCTCCTAATTTTCTAACATATTAATAATAGAGAAAGAAAACGGTTAATGAATTTGAATTTCGCCTTTCCGTTGCATAATCACATCACTTTTCAAATTTCCATTCCTTATCTACAGAAAAAAGAAGTTCACTTGATAGATCAATAATACCATTTCAACTACATTCGGTTTATAAAATAATTCATGGGTAGTGTAAGTGTGTATGTAAGAGTCTATGGGCAATACCACGAGATGGCCTCGTGCACACTCTGACGTCGCCGGTGTCTGGTGACTGAACCAACGTCCATTACACACGATGTCTGAGCAGCGAGTCTACGTTAAGCTTTTAACAATATCACTTCATATGGTTCACGCCAAGTAAGGATTAAACAAGGAAAAGGGGGGGGGAGGAGAAATGTGGACAGCTCACATGAACTAACGTCCATTACACACGATGTATGAGCAGCGAGTGGGCCTCCCGGGGCACGCCAGAGACGCCACTGCTAGATCAAATGAGATGGTGTTTTTGCAATATGGTGGGTTTTAATTCTCTTCACTATTTTTATAGTAGTGTACACATAACGTTAGGACTTTTGATTGAATTGGGGAAAATTTGGGATTCAATCCTTACTTAATTTAAATACTGAATTTACCACTATCCCGCCTTGAATTTGGGGCAGCTTATGCCATCTAGTGACGGCTAAGGCAAACGGGACTATTAAATCCCTCACAAATGACATTATTTAGGCCTTTTTGACTGTTAATCTTACATATTTGGGTTCTAGCAGCTTCATTAGTAAACATTTCACAACTAGGATACGGAGAGAATTGTATACCCATCATTACTCTGTTTAAGGTTTAAACTTGGCGCCCAACAACGACGCACAAACAAGGAGAAAGACTGCTCGCATATGTTATTCATTACTCGACCAGACAGAGGAATTCCCATAGCTCAACACTCAAAATTACATCACCCAATGCATAAATACAGAGATGTATACATATAAAAATAAAGTTAACCCTACAACAATCATTAACATATGAACTACTACTTAGGACAGGAATTTATAGACTAGTATTCAGATTACACCCTATCTAACTTAGAAATTACAGTACCTCTAAACACATACATGAATACTAAATTTGTGGCACTACACGGCTCCCACGTTCGGAAAACAAATTTTACCCAAGACAATCATTTATGACATGTGCATGGATGGAATGTTGTTACTCTGATAACTGCTATGAACACTTTGAATTGGAATACTTTTCCCCACAATCGGTGGCATCTGTCGGTCCACATTAAACGTAAAAATACCCCCGCTAAAACCAATACATCAGTCCTATATGAGACAGCCCTAGCATGTATTCAGTATGGACGATGGGTGTTAGAGCCGAAGTGGTGACATGTAGAGGTGTGCAATACGTAGGAGGACTACTGGGCCTTGAAATCAGGCTGTGAAGCCTATGCCCAGAGTCGGTCACAAAAAAAAAAAAAACACCTGATGCGTACCTCGGAAGGTCGCTTTCTCACTTCATTAGGAGGTATGATCACTCCTTACACGTGATGTTATGAGGGAATTTATGCCCCAGTCAGCCTCAGGTTTTGGAGGATAGCTTGTCGCTCACCTGAGCTTGACAGGGTCTCTCGAGAGTGAGATCACCACGGAAGGCACTTCCTTCCACTCTTCCATTCGCATTCACTCTGTCCTTTTGTTTCCAGCATTCCACCCACAAGAGGTGAGCGCTCATTCTGTCCTGAAGACTCCACTACCTCACAAACCGTGCTAACTGTACGGTGAGGGGATTAATTACTCCCCTCGAAGTAAGGCACTTCCCGGTTCCAACAGGAACTCTTCTCTCTTTTTCTTTTTACACCCTCTCCTCGGAGATGAGTCCACCCGGAACATAACTTTAAGCAGTTATGTTTCACAACATTTGTCTCATTCACAACATTTGTCTCATGCACGTATCTCTACTTTTCTAACTAACACTCCTCTATGAGCCTCCGAGGGGCATTCCTCACTCGCGGTGGTAATCGCTCATCTTCGGGCTCCGGGGCGAGCTCCTGTTGCAACGGTTCTAAGAGCCATTCCTCGGTACCGTAATATGGTTTTACCTTTTCAGCAGCCCTTTGTATTCTTTTGCCACTAAATACATTTTCAATGATACAAACACTTCCATCTAGCAGCACTTTGATCACTTTATACGGGCCGTCCCATTTGGCATTCAGTTTCCTACAGGTACCCGGCTGTATGGTCTCTTTTTTCGCCCACACCAAGCTATTGACTCCAACCTTCTGCGCTCTCCTCCACCTGTTGGCCACTTCCTGGTATCGCCTGGTCATTTTCTGGTAGGTACCTTTGATGAGCATGTGTGCTATCGCTAGGCCGTCCTCCTCTGCATCCACGAAAGGCAATAAGGTACCAATGAGGCGAGGGGGATGGCGTGAGAAGAAGGCATAATAGGGCTGTTGTCCCGTGCTCGAGTGCACCGCTTGATTTATGACGGTTTGGCACGACTGGAGCAGCTGAGGCCAACGCAGGGGGTGTCCGTTGCAGAGGGATGCTAAGATACTTTTCATAGTCCTATGCATCCTTTCAGTGGTGGAATTTCCCTGGGGATGATAAGGGGTGACGTAGAACAAGTCCACCTGGTTCCTCCGGCAGAATTTCTTGAACTCTCCACTCGTGAACTCTCCGCCGTTGTCCAGTAAGAGTCCTCGTGGCGTCCCAAAGTCGGTGAAGTATTGCCCAAGACAGTGTATGATGTGTTGTGTATGTTTGTCTCTGAGTGGATAATACTTCACAAACCTACTGTAGTGATCTATCACAGTAAGGACATATTGCTAGCCCTGAGCTCCAGCAACCATATTAGTCAAGTCGATCCCGATACGTTCCAATGGTTTACTTACAGGCGGGAAACCTTTCCAAGGTTGCTGCAGCCCAGTTTCACCTTTGAATCTTTGACAAGTGGGACACTGTTTCACATACTCGCATACATCTACTTTTAGATTTGGCCAATAGAATAGTTCTTCGGCTTTCTTAATGGATTTTTTCTGACCTAGATGCCCTGAGATTTCATGAGCGTGTCTTATGGCTTCTTTTATTAATGACTTAGGAATCACCAAACAATATTGGATGCTACCACCATTTGTTTCACGAGCAAAATATAATAGTTCGTCAATCAATGCGAACTGGCTCAACATAGCTTTCGGTAGTCTTTTAGCAGGGAGCTTCTCACTATGCAAGTACTTAGCTAACTCATCCCACATGGGTTCTTCTCGCTGCTTATCTCTCATTTCGTCTCGACTAAATCCAAGCCAGTTGGTTTCTGACTGGTGGAATATCACTCTGACAGGTCTAGAAAGCTGATCGGCGACTACATTATATTTACCCTTGACATATTGCACATTGTAGTCGTACTCACGCATCTCGAGAATCCATTGGTTCAAACGTGGGGATTTGGTTTTTCACTTAAAAATGCTGGTAAGCAGTTGATGGTCTGTCAAGATAGTAAAGTGGGAACCCCACAAGTAATGGTGGAAGTTGCGGCATGTGAGAACGACTGCCAATGCTTCTTTGTCAGTTGTGGAATATTTTCTCTCGCAAGGATTGACTTTTTGGAAAAGTAACCAATAGGCAAGTTGGAGTTGTCTGGTTGTATCTGGCTCAATACGCCACCAATATGGGTGTTGCTCGTGTCGGTGGTTACAATGAATGGTCGAGTCACATTGGCTCTTACCAATACTGGCGCATTCACTAAGCTTGACTTCAATTGATCAAACGTGGATTGGCACTCATCTGACCATTCGAACGCTACTCCGGATCTTGTTAAGTTAGTAAGGGGAGCTGCTATTTTTGCGAACGAAGGTACGTGTTTTCGGTAGAACCCGCACACCCTAAGGAATCTCCGGACTTCTTTTACTTTTGTGGGTCTTTTCATTTTGTTGATAGCCTCTATGTTTTTTGGGTCCGGCGTACTCCCGGCCACTGAGATTTTATGGCCAAGAAAGGTTACTTCTTTTAACCCAAAAGTACATTTGCTTAAATTTAGCTTGGCCTCATTCTGTGTGAGTAAAGTGAATAGTTGCTGTAAGCGACTCAACAACATGGGGAAGTCATCAGCCCAAATTATCAAATCATCCAAATAATTCTTTACCCAGCCTTGTTTCAACAATGGAGTAAGAATGTCTTGCATTCGTCGGGAAAATATGGCTGGCGAACATTTTAGTCCGAATGGTAAGCGCCTAAATCTGTAAAGTGTGACTCCATCACTGAATGTGGTTAAATCACGACTTTCCTCGTCCAGCATGATATGAAAATATGCCTCACGCATATCAAGAGTCACATAGTAATTATGACCTGCGGCCTGCTCGACTAATTCTTCTAGTCTGGGCAGTGGATAGATATCCGTGGCTAGATGTTGATTCACATTGCGATAATCTAAACACATGCGCTTGCTGCCGTCCGGCTTGTTAACTAATACAATAGGAGATAACCAGGCAGCTGTTGATCTTTCAATAATTTCTCTCTCTTCCATGTCTTGCAACATTTCAGCGATCACCTGTTTAGCTTGTTCAGGGTATCGATAGATCGGTCCACGGCTGGGCTGTGGATCTGCTACTTTAATGTGAACGGGGGGACCGCTGATGGTTCCTAGTTCTCCTTTTTCCAAAATGAAGAGGGGATCGTGTTGCAGAATTACGTTAGCTAATTCTTCTTGTTGAGCTGAAGTTAAGTGAGGCCATGTCTGTCTGTCAATTAGCTTTCAGAGTCGTTGAACATGAGTTCCGCTTTCATCAGTTCAATCACTGGTAGGGATCACGTCATTATGAATTTTAGTAACTGAGCTGACTGTACTTACAGGAGGGTCGTCAATAATTTCGTATGAGCCTAGAATGGTACCAATCCGAAACAGTTTATCTTGTTTGGCTCTATTTTTGAGGGGTAAATAGACTAAGCCATCTGAATTCACTTGTAGTATGTAAGGGTGACTATTATGACTGAAAGGCGCTTGTGGGTAGAACAGTAAACTGGTTTTAGGCTCCTCACTTACTGGCACAGCAATGAATTTGGTTTGATATGGGGTGAGTCTCTCTACTGTTACGAGATTAATTTGTTTCAACTGTTGAGGGTCCCTGACGGCTCTGATAGGTGTAGCCTGGACTTGCTCAACTTTTCCTTTCCGCCGCGGAAAATAGTTTACGACATACGGGGCTCCTCCCCACATCAGCGCTCGTTGCGCACCATTCCAGGTCAACGGAGATTGTCCGAGGACATCACATCCCAACAACATTTCAGTAGTCAAGTAGGTGTTCGGGACGACTGGACACCACTGTTGATGAACTTTCTCATCTCCCACTCTGATATCTACTTTGACCATACCCAGGATACGGAGTGGCGCTCCTGTGACTCCCTGTAATCTCGGTGGATTTCTCCTCGTGTTTATTTCTGTTCCTAACCGCTTCGCACTGGCCTCTGTAAGTAAGGTATATCCACTCCCTGTATCAACTACAGTTTCCACTATCTTGTTATCTCACCGCTGCCACCAGTGTAATAACAGAAATTTTATCCCACCGGTTGTTGTTCAATCCCACCGGTTGACACCAGTGTAACGACGGGTTTTTTAGTTCTTTCCCCACCGCTTGTTACTCTTCCATCAGTGTAATGTTAGGATTTATAAACTTACCGGTTAATGGTTCTGTTCTACTTACCCTTTGATAATACAAATGGTACTCGAATTAGTCTCCCCTCCTTGGTTGATAGAAAATTCACTTCAGTAAAACAAAAAAAAGGGGAGGGGGTGGTGTTTTGACTTGGTATGGTAAAGGATAATTGTTTAAGATAGTTTGGTAGCGTTTGTAGTTCTTGGCCGAATCGAGATTAAGTCAGTACCACGTGTGGTCGTCGTTCCCAGAGCGAAGGAATCTTGAATTGGAAGGGGCGTGAGTTAGGCATGAGAGGACATAATTCCCTTGACTGGGTATACAAAAAAAAACATATACTTTACTCTACTTTAATAATTCTATACTGGTTTTCAACAGACATTTTTAATTACATGACCTTTAGTCATATGAAAAAAGGTGGTACATTAAAAACATGGTTTGGGTGATCATTCGTACAACATTGTCACCAGGCGAAACAGTTTGGAACTTTCAAGCAATTTCTGAGGTCATCGTACCTCACTCATTTTTTTGTCAGTTATTCTTGGGCTCGACCATAGCCTCAAGACTGGAACATTTATGAGCTTGGGTTATCTTTTCGGGCTGGCATAGACTCGAACCAATAAAAATAATCACTCGTGCTCTATTTCGCCAGTATAGTATACTCTCATCATGCAATTTACTATAATTCACAAACACTATCAATTCATAATTATTAATAGTTCATAAACATCATTAATACATAATCACTAAAAAAAACAAAAACATAATCACTCGGGCTTGTATAGCCTCGAGGAACAACTCAAAATCGCATAATCACCAAGAATACATAATCACTCGGGCTTGTTTAGCCTCGAGGAACACTCAAAATCGCATGATTACCAAGAATACATAATCACTGGGCTTGTTTATCCTCGAGGAACACTCAAAACCACATTATTACTCACAACCACTAAGTTCCCTTCCACGCTCCTAATTTTCTAACATATTAATAATAGAGAAAGAAAACGGTTAATGAATTTGAATTTCGCCTTTCCGTTGCATAATCACATCACTTTTCAAATTTCCATTCCTTATCTACAGAAAAAAGTTCACTTGATAGATCAATAATACCATTTCAACTACATTCGGTTTATAAAATAATTCATGGGTAGTGTGTGTATCTAAGAGTCTATGGGCAATACCACGAGATGGCCTCGTGCACACTCTGACGTCGCCGGTGTCTGGTGACTGAACCAACGTCCATTACACACGATGTCTGAGCAGCGAGTCTACGTTAAGCTTTTAACAATATCACTTCATATGGTTCACGCCAAGTAAGGATTAAACAAGGAAAAGGGGGGGGGGGAGGAGAAATGTGGACAGGTCACATGAACTAACGTCCATTACACACGATGTATGAGCAGCGAGTGGGCCTCCCGGGGCACGCCAGAGACGCCACTGCTAGATCAAATGAGATGGTGTTTTTGCAATATGGTGGGTTTTAATTCTCTTCACTATTTTTATAGTAGTGTACACATAACGTTAAGACTTTTGATTGAATTGGGGAAAATTTGGGATTCAATCCTAACTTAATTTAAATACTGAATTTACCACTATCCCGCCTTTAATTTGGGGCAGCTTATGCCATCTAGTGACGGCTAAGGCAAACGGGACTATTAAATCCCTCACAAATGACATTATTAAGGCCTTTTTGATTGTTAATCTTACATATTTGGGTTCTAGCAGCTTCATTAGTAAACATTTCACAACTAGGTTACGGAGAGAATTGTATACCCATCATTACTCTGTTTAAGCTTTAGACTTGGCGCCCAACAACGACGCACAAACAAGGAGAAAGTCTGCTCGCATATGTTATTCATTACTTGACCAGACAGAGGAATTCCCATAGCTCAACACTCACAATTACATCACCCAATGCATAAATACAGAGATGTATACATATAAAAATAAAGTTAACCCTACAACAATCATTAACATATGAACTACTACTTAGGACAGGAATTTATAGACTAGTATTCCGATTACACCCTATCCAACTTAGAAATTACAGTACCTCTAAACACATACATGAATACTAAATTTGTGGCACTACACGGCTCCCACGTTCGGAAAACAAGTTTTACCCAAGACAATCATTTATGACATGTGCATGGATGGAATGTTGTTACTCTGATAACTGCTATGAACACTTTGAATTGGAATACTTTTCCCCACAATCGGTGGCACCTGTCGGTCCACATTAAACACCTGATGCGTACCTCGGAAGGTCGCTTTCTCACTTCATTAGGAGGTATGATCACTCCTTACACGTGATGTTATGAGGGAATTTATGCCCCAGTCAGCCTCAGGTTTTGGAGGATAGCTTGTCGCTCACCTGAGCTTGACAGGGTCTCTCGAGAGTGAGATCACCACGGAAGGCACTTCCTTCCACTCTTCCATTCGCATTCACTCTGTCCTTTTGTTTCCAACATTCCACCCACAAGAGGTGAGCGCTCATTCTGTCCTGAAGACTCCACTACCTCACAAACCGTGCTAACTGTATGGTGAGGGGATTAATTACTCCCCTCGAAGTAAGGCACTTCCCGGTTCCAACAGGAACTCTTCTCTCTTTTTCTTTTTACACCCTCTCCTCGGAGATGAGTCCACCCGGAACATAACTTTAAGCAGTTATGTTTCACAACATTTGTCTCATGCACTTATCTCTACTTTTCTAACTAACACTCCTCTATGAGCCTCCGAGGGGCATTCCTCACTCGCGGTGGTAATCGCTCATCTTCGGGCTCTGGGGCGAGCTCCTGTTGCAACGGTTCTAAGAGCCATTCCTCGGTACCGTAATATGGTTTTCCCTTTTCAGCAGCCCTTTGTATTCTTTTGCCACTAAATACATTTTCAATGATACAATCACTTCCATCTAGCAGCACTTTGATCACTTTATACGGGCCGTCCCATTTGGCATTCAGTTTCCTACAGGTACCCGGCTGTATGGTCTCTCTTTTCGCCCACACCAAGCTATTGACTCCAACCTTCTGCGCTCTCCTCCACCTGTTGGCCACCTCCTGGTATCGCCTGGTCATTTTCTGGTGGGTACCTTTGATGAGCATGTGTGCTATTGCTAGGCCGTCCTCCTCTGCATCCACGGAAGGCAATAAGGTACCAATGAAGCGAGGGGGATGGCGTGAGAAGAAGGCATAATAGGGCTGTTGTCCCGTGCTTGAGTGCACCGCTTGATTTATGACGGTTTGGCACGACTGGAGCAGCTGAGGCCAACGCAGGGGGTGTCCGTTGCAGAGGGATGCTAAGATACTTTTCATAGTCCTATGCATCCTTTCAGTGGTGGAATTTCCCTGGGGATGATAAGGGGTGACGTAGAACAAGTCCACCTGGTTCCTCCGGCAGAATTTCTTGAACTCTCCACTCGTGAACTCTCCGTTGTCCAGTAAGAGTCCTCGTGGCGTCCCAAAGTCGGTGAAGTATTGCCCAAGACAGTGTATGATGTGTTGTGTATGTTTGTCTCTGAGTGGATAATACTTCACAAACCTACTGTAGTGATCTATCATAGTAAGGACATATTGCTAGCCCTGAGCTCCAGCAACCATATTAGTCAAGTCGATCCCGATACGTTCCAATGGTTTACTTACAGGCGGGAAACCTTTCCAAGATTGCTGCAGCCCAGTTTCACCTTTGAATCTTTGACAAGTGTGACACTGTTTCACATACTCGCATACATCTACTTTTAGATTTGGCCAATACAATAGTTCTTCGGCTTTCTTAATGGATTTTTTCTGACCTAGATGCCCTGAGATTTCATGAGCGTGTCTTATGGCTTCTTTTATTAATGACTTAGGAATCAGCATACAATATTGGATGCTACCACCATTTGTTTCACGAGGAAAATATAATAGTTCGTCAATCAATGCGAACTGGCTCAACATAGCTTTCGGTAGTCTTTTAGCAGGGAGCTTCTCACTATGCAAGTACTTAGCTAACTCATCCCACATGGGTTCTTCTCGCTGCTTATCTCTCATTTCGTCTCGACTAAATCCAAGCCAGTTGGTTTCTGACTGGTGGAATATCTCTCTGACAGGTCTAGAAAGCTGATCGGCGACTACATTATATTTACCCTTGACATATTGCACGTTGTAGTCGTACTCATGCATCTCGAGAATCCATTGGTTCATACGTGGGGATTTGGTTTTTCACTTAAAAATGCTGGTAAGCAGTTGATGGTCTGTCAAGATAGTAAAGTGGGAACCCCACAAGTAATGGTGGAAGTTGCGGCATGTGAGAACGACTGCCAATGCTTCTTTGTCAGTTGTGGAATATTTTCTCTCGCAAGGATTGACTTTTTGGAAAAGTAACCAATAGGCAAGTTGGAGTTGTCTGGTTGTATCTGGCTCAATACGCCACCAATATGGGTGTTGCTCGTGTCGGTGGTTACAATGAATGGTCGAGTCACATTGGCTCTTACCAATACTGGCGCATTCACTAAGCTTGACTTCAATTGATCAAACGTGGATTGGCACTCATCTGACCATTCGAACGCTACTCCGGATCTTGTTAAGTTAGTAAGGGGAGCTGCTATTTTTGCGAACGAAGGTACGTGTTTTCGGTAGAACCCGCACACCCTAAGGAATCTCCGGACTTCTTTTACTTTTGTGGGTCTTTTCATTTTGTTGATAGCCTCTATGTTTTTTGGGTCCGGCGTACTCCCGGCCACTGAGATTTTATGGCCAAGAAAGGTTACTTCTTTTAACCCAAAAGTACATTTGCTTAAATTTAGCTTGGCCTCATTCTGTGTGAGTAAAGTGAATAGTTGCTGTAAGCGACTCAACAACATGGGGAAGTCATCAGCCCAAATTATCAAATCATCCAAATAATTCTTTACCCAGCCTTGTTTCAACAATGGAGTAAGAATGTCTTGCATTCGTCGGGAAAATATGGCTGGCGAACATTTTAGTCCGAATGGTAAGCGCCTAAATCTGTTAAGTGTGACTTCATCACTGAATGTGGTTAAATCACGACTTTCCTCGTCCAGCATGATTTGAAAATATGCCTCATGCATATCAAGAGTCACATAGTAATTATGACCTGCGGCCTGCTCGACTAATTCTTCTAGTCTGGGCAGTGGACAGATATCCGTGGCTAGATGTTGATTCACGTGGCGATAATCTAAACACATGCGCTTGCTGCCGTCCGGCTTGTTAACTAATACAATAGGAGATAACCAGGCAGCTGTTGATCTTTCAATAATTTCTCTCTCTTCCATGTCTTGCAACATTTCAGCGATCACCTGTTTAGCTTGTTCAGGGTATCGATAGATCGGTCCACGGCTGGGCTGTGGATCTGCTACTTTAATGTGAACGGGGGGACCGCTGATGGTTCCTAGTTCTCCTTTTTCCAAAATGAAGAGGGGATCGTGTTGCAGAATTACGTTAGCTAATTCTTCTTGTTGAGCTGAAGTTAAGTGAGGCCATGTCTGTTTGTCAATTAGCTTTCAGAGTCGTTGAACATGAGTTCCGCTTTCATCAGTTCAATCACTGGTAGGGATCACGTCATTATGAATTTAGTAACTGAGCTGACTGTACTTACAGGAGGGTCGTCAATAATTTCGTATGAGCCTAGAATGGTACCTATCCGAAACACTTTATCTTGTTTGGCTCTATTTTTGAGGGGTAAATAGACTAAGCCATCTGAATTCACTTGTAGTATGTAAGAGTGACTATTATGACTGAAATGCGCTTGTGGGTAGAACAGTAAACTGGTTTTAGGTTCCTCACTTACTGGCACGGCAATGAATTTGGTTTGATATGGGGTGAGTCTCTCTACTGTTACGAGATTAATTTGTTTCAACTGTTGAGGGTCCCTGGCGGCTCTGATAGGTGTAGCCTGGACTTGCTCAACTTTTCCTTTCCGCCGCGGAAAATAGTTTACGACGTACGGGGCTCCTCCCCACATCAGCGTTCGTTCCGCACAATTCTAGGTCAACGGAGATTGTCCGAGGACATCACATCCCAACAACATTTCAGTAGTCAAGGAGGCGTTCGGGACGACTGGACACCACTGTTGATGAACTTTCTCATCTCCCACTCTGATATCTACTTTGACCATACCCAGGATACAGAGTGGCGCTCCTGTGACTCCCTGTAATCTCGGTGGATTTCTCCTCGTGTTATTTCTGTTCCTAACCGCTTCGCAGTGGCCTCTTTAAGTAAGGTATATACACTCCCTGTATCAACTACAGTTTCCACTATCTTGTTATCTCACCGCTGCCACCAGTGTAATAACAGAAATTTTATCCCACCGGTTGTTGTTCAATCCCACCGGTTGACACCAGTGTAACGACGGGTTTTTTAGTTCTTTCCCCACCGCTTGTTACTCTTCCATCAGTGTAATGTTAGGATTTATAAACTTACCGGTTGTTGGTTCTGTTCTACTTACCCTTTGATAATACAAATGGTACTCGACTTAGTCTCCCCTCCTTGGTTGATAGAAAATTCACTTCAGTAAAACAGAAAAAAGGGGAGGGGGTGGTGTTTTGACTTGGTATGGTAAAGGATAATTGTTTAAGATAGTTTTGGTAGCGTTTGTAGTTCTTGGCCGAATCGAGATTAAGTCAGTACCACGTGTGGTCGTCGTTCCCAGAGCGAAGGAATCTTGAATTGGAAGGGGAGTGAGTTAGGCATGAGAGGACATAATTCCCTTGACTGGGTATACAAAAAAAAAATATACTTTACTCTACTTTAATAATTCTATACTTGTTTTCAACAGACATTTTTAATTACATGACCTTTAGTCATATGAAAAAAGGTGGTACATTAAAAACATGGTTTGGGTGATCATTCCTACAACATTGTCACCAGGCGAAACAGTTTGGAACATTCAAGCAATTTCTGAGGTCATCGTACCTCACTCATTTTTTTTGTCAGTTATTCTTGGGCTCGACCATAGCCCCAAGACTGGAACATTTATGAGCTTGGGTTATCTTTTCGGGCTGGCATAGCCTCGAACCAATAAAAATAATCACTCGTGCTCTATTTCGTCAGTATAGTATACTCTCATCATGCAATTTACTATAATTCACAAACACTATCAATTCATAATTATTAATAGTTCATAAACATCATTAATACATAATCACTAAAAAAAAAAAAACATAATCACTCAGGCTTGTGTAGCCTCGAGGAACAACTCAAAATCGCATAATCACCAAGAATACATAATCACTCAGGCTTCTTTAGCCTCGAGGAACACTCAAAATCTCATGATTACCAAGAATACATAATCACTGGGCTTGTTTAGCCTCGAGGAACACTCAAAACCACATTATTACTCACAACCACTAAGTTCCCTTCCACGCTCCTAATATTCTAACATATTAATTATAGAGAAAGAAAACGGTTAATGAATTTGAATTTCGCCTTTCCGTTGCATAATCACATCACTTTTCAAATTTCCATTCCTTATCTACAGAAAAAAGAAGTTCACTTGATAGATCAATAATACCATTTCAACTACATTCGGTTTATAAAATAATTCATGGGTAGTGTCAGTGTGTATGTAAGAGTCTATGGGCAATACCACGAGATGGCCTCGTGCACACTCTGACGTCGCCGGTGTCTGGTGACTGAACCAACGTCCATTACACACGATGTCTGAGCAGCGAGTCTACGTTAAGCTTTTAACAATATCACTTCATATGGTTCACGCCAAGTAAGGATTAAACAAGGAAAAGGGGGGGGGGAGGAGAAATGTGGACAGCTCACATGAACTAACGTCCATTACACACGATGTCTGAGCAGCGAGTGGGCCTCCCGGGGCACGCCAGAGACGCCACTGCTTGATCAAATGAGATGGTGTTTTTGCAATATGGTGGGTTTTAATTCTCTTCACTATTTTTATAGTAGTGTACACATAACGTTAGGACTTTTGATTGAATTGGGGAAAATTTGGGATTCAATCCTTACTTAATTTAAATACTGAATTTACCACTATCCCGCCTTGAATTTGGGGCAGCTTATGCCATTTAGTGACGGC
Organism: Coenobita brevimanus; assembly: GCF_032717465.1. Classification (NCBI taxonomy): domain Eukaryota; kingdom Metazoa; phylum Arthropoda; class Malacostraca; order Decapoda; family Coenobitidae; genus Coenobita; species Coenobita brevimanus. Next base: position 16,472,033 of record NC_136969.1, read on the forward strand.
TAAGGCAAACGGGACTATTAAATCCCTCACAAATGACATTATTTAGGCCTTTTTGACTGTTAATCTTACATATTTGGGTTCTAGCAGCTTCATTAGTAAACATTTCACAACTAGGTTACGGAGAGAATTGTATACCCATCATTACTCTGTTTAAGCTTTAAACTTGGCGCCCAACAACGACGCACAAACAAGGAGAAAGACTGCTCGCATATGTTATTCATTACTTGACCAGAGGAATTCCCATAGCTCAACACTCACAATTACATCACCCAATGCATAAATGCAGAGATGTATACATATAAAAATAAAGTTAACCCTACAACAATCATTAACATATGAACAACTACTTAGGACAGGAATTTATAGACTAGTATTCAGATTACACCCTATCCAGCTTAGAAATTACAGTACCTCTAAACACATACATGAATACTAAATTTGTGGCACTACACGGCTCCCACGTTCGGTAAACAAATATTACCCAAGACAATCATTTATGACATGTGCATGGATGGAATGTTGTTACTCTGATAACTGCTATGAACACTTTGAATTGGAATACTTTTCCCCTCAATCGGTGGCACCTGTCGGTCCACATTAAACACCTGATGCGTACCTCGGAAGGTCGCTTTCTCACTTCATTAGGAGGTATGATCACTCCTTACACGTGATGTTATGAGGGAATTTATGCCCCAGTCAGCCTCTGGTTTTGGAGGATAGCTTGTCGCTCACCTGAGGTTGACAGGGTCTCTCGAGAGTGAGATCACCACGGAAGGCACTTCCTTCCACTCTTCCATTCGCATTCACTCTGTCCTTTTGTTTCCAGCATTCCACCCACAAGAGGTGAGCGCTCATTCTGTCCTGAAGACTCCACTACCTCACAAACCGTGCTAACTGTACGGTGAGGGGATTAATTACTCCCCTCGAAGTAAGGCACTTCCCGGTTCCAACAGGAACTCTTCTTTCTTTTTCTTTTTACACCCTCTCCTCGGAGATGAGTCCACCCGGAACATAACTTTAAGCAGTTATGTTTCACAACATTTGTCTCATGCACTTATCTCTACTTTTCTAACTAACACTCCTCTATGAGCCTCCGAGGGGCATTCCTCACTCGCGGTGGTAATCGCTCATCTTCGGGCTCCGGGGCGAGCTCCTGTTGCAACGGTTCTAAGAGCCATTCCTCGGTACCGTAATATGGTTTTCCCTTTTCAGCAGCCCTTTGTATTCTTTTGCCACTAAATACATTTTCAATGATACAAACACTTCCATCTAGCAGCACTTTGATCACTTTATACGGGCCGTCCCATTTGGCATTTAGTTTCCTAAAGGTACCCGGCTGTATGGTCTCTTTTTTCGCCCACACCAAGCTATTGACTCCAACCTTCTGCGCTCTCCTCCACCTGTTGGCCACCTCCTGGTATCGCCTGGTCATTTTCTGGTGGGTACCTTTGATGAGCATGTGTGCTATCGCTAGGCCGTCCTCCTCTGCATCCACGAAAGGCAATAAGGTACCAATGAGGCGAGGGGGATGGCGTGAGAAGAAGGCATAATAGGGCTGTTGTCCCGTGCTCGAGTGCACCGCTTGATTTATGACGGTTTGGCACGACTGGAGCAGCTGAGGCCAACGCAGGGGGTGTCCGTTGCAGAGGGATGCTAAGATACTTTTCATAGTCCTATGCATCCTTTCAGTGGTGGAATTTCCCTGGGGATGATAAGGGGTGACGTAGAACAAGTCCACCTGGTTCCTCCGGCAGAATTTCTTGAACTCTCCACTCGTGAACTCTCCGCCGTTGTCCAGTAAGAGTCCTCGTGGCGTCCCAAAGTCGGTGAAGTATTGCCCAAGACAGTGTATGACGTGTTGTGTATGTTTGTCTCTGAGTGGATAATACTTCACAAACCTACTGTAGTGATCTATCACAGTAAGGACATATTGCTAGCCCTGAGCTCCAGCAACCATATTAGTCAAGTCGATCCCGATACGTTCCAATGGTTTACTTACAGGCGGGAAACCTTTCCAAGGTTGCTGCAGCCCAGTTTCACCTTTGAATCTTTGACAAGTGGGACACTGTTTCACATACTCGCATACATCTACTTTTAGATTTGGCCAATAGAATAGTTCTTCGGCTTTCTTAATGGATTTTTTCTGACCTAGATGCCCTGAGATTTCATGAGCGTGTCTTATGGCTTCTTTTATTAATGACTTAGGAATCACCAAACAATATTGGATGCTACCACCATTTGTTTCACGAGCAAAATATAATAGTTCGTCAATCAATGCGAACTGGCTCAACATAGCTTTCGGTAGTCTTTTAGCAGGGAGCTTCTCACTATGCAAGTACTTAGCTAACTCATCCCACATGGGTTCTTCTCGCTGCTTATCTCTCATTTCGTCTCGACTAAATCCAAGCCAGTTGGTTTCTGACTGGTGGAATATCACTCTGACAGGTCTAGAAAGCTGATCGGCGACTACATTATATTTACCCTTGACATATTGCACATTGTAGTCGTACTCACGCATCTCGAGAATCCATTGGTTCAAACGTGGGGATTTGGTTTTTCACTTAAAAATGCTGGTAAGCAGTTGATGGTCTGTCAAGATAGTAAAGTGGGAACCCCACAAGTAATGGTGGAAGTTGCGGCATGTGAGAACGACTGCCAATGCTTCTTTGTCAGTTGTGGAATATTTTCTCTCGCAAGGATTGACTTTTTGGAAAAGTAACCAATAGGCAAGTTGGAGTTGTCTGGTTGTATCTGGCTCAATACGCCACCAATATGGGTGTTGCTCGTGTCGGTGGTTACAATGAATGGTCGAGTCACATTGGCTCTTACCAATACTGGCGCATTCACTAAGCTTGACTTCAATTGATCAAACGTGGATTGGCACTCATCTGACCATTCGAACGCTACTCCGGATCTTGTTAAGTTAGTAAGGGGAGCTGCTATTTTTGCGAACGAAGGTACGTGTTTTCGGTAGAACCCGCACACCCTAAGGAATCTCCGGACTTCTTTTACTTTTGTGGGTCTTTTCATTTTGTTGATAGCCTCTATGTTTTTTGGGTCCAGCGTACTCCCGGCCACTGAGATTTTATGGCCAAGAAAGGTTACTTCTTTTAACCCAAAAGTACATTTGCTTAAATTTAGCTTGGCCTCATTCTGTGTGAGTAAAGTGAATAGTTGCTGTAAGCGACTCAACAACATGGGGAAGTCATCAGCCCAAATTATCAAATCGTCCAAATAATTCTTTATCCAGCCTTGTTTCAACAATGGAGAAGGAATGTCTTGCATTCTTCGGGAAAATATGGCTGGCAAACATTTTAGTCCGAATGGTAAGCGCCTAAATCTGTAAAGTGTGACTCCATCACTGAATGTGGTTAAATCACGACTTTCCTCGTCCAGCATGATTTGAAAATATGGCTCATGCATATCAAGAGTCACATAGTAATTATGACCTGCGGCCTGCTCGACTAATTCTTCTAGTCTGGGCAGTGGATAGATATCCGTGGCTAGATGTTGATTCACGTGGCGATAATCTAAACACATGCGCTTGCTGCCGTCCGGCTTGTTAACTAATACAATAGGAGATAACCAGGCAGCTGTTGATCTTTCAATAATTTCTCTCTCTTCCATGTCTTGCAACATTTCAGCGATCACCTGTTTAGCTTGTTCAGGGTATCGATAGATCGGTCCACGGCTGGGCTGTGGATCTGCTACTTTAATGTGAACGGGGGGACCGCTGATGGTTCCTAGTTCTCCTTTTTCCAAAATGAAGAGGGGATCGTGTTGCAGAATTACGTTAGCTAATTCTTCTTGTTGAGCTGAAGTTAAGTGAGGCCATGTCTGTTTGTCAATTAGCTTTCAGAGTCGTTGAACATGAGTTCCGCTTTCATCAGTTCAATCACTGGTAGGGATCACGTCATTATGAATTTTAGTAACTGAGCTGACTGTACTTACAGGAGGGTCGTCAATAATTTCGTATGAGCCTAGAATGGTACCTATCCGAAACAGTTTATCTTGTTTGGCTCTATTTTTGAGGGGTAAATAGACTAAGCCATCTGAATTCACTTGTAGTATGTAAGGGTGACTATTATGACTGAAATGCGCTTGTGGGTAGAACAGTAAACTGGTTTTAGGCTCCTCACTTACTGGCATGGCAATGAATTTGGTTTGATATGGGGTGAGTCTCTCTACTGTTACGAGATTAATTTGTTTCAACTGTTGAGGGTCCCTGACGGCTCTGATAGGTGTAGCCTGGACTTGCTCAACTTTTCCTTTCCACCGCGGAAAATAGTATACGACGTACGGGGCTCCTCCCCACATCAGCGCTCGTTGCGCACCATTCCAGGTCAACGGAGATTGTCCGAGGACATCATATCCCAACAACATTTCAGTAGTCAAGTAGGCGTTCGGGACGACTGGACACCACTGTTGATGAACTTTCTCATCTCCCACTCTGATATCTACTTTGACCATACCCAGGATACGGAGTGGCGCTCCTGTGACTCCCTGTAATCTCGGTGGATTTCTCCTCGTGTTTATTTCTGTTCCTAACCGCTTCGCAGTGGCCTCTTTAAGTAAGGTATATCCACTCCCTGTATCAACTACAGTTTCCACTATCTTGTTATCTCACTGCTGCCACCAGTGTAATAACAGAAATTTTATCCCACCGGTTGTTGTTCAATCCCACCGGTTGACACCAGTGTAACGACGGGTTTTTTAGTTCTTTCCCCACCGCTTGTTACTGCTCCATCAGTGTAATGTTAGGATTTATAAACTTACCGGTTGTTGGTTCTGTTCTACTTACCCTTTGATAATACAAATGGTACTCGACTTAGTCTCCCCTCCTTGGTTGATAGAAAATTCACTCCAGTAAAACAAAAAAAAGGGGAGGGGGTGGTGTTTTGACTTGGTATGGTAAAGGATAATTGTTTAAGATAGTTTTGGTAGCGTTTGTAGTTCTTGGCCGAATCGAGATTAAGTCAGGTCGTCGTTCGCAGAGCGAAGGAATCTTGAATTGGAAGGGGAGTGAGTTAGGCATGAGAGGACATAATTCCCTTGACTAGGTATACAAAAAAAAGCATATACTTTACTCTACTTTAATAATTCTATACTGGTTTTCAACAGACATTTTTAATTACATGACCTTTAGTCATATGAAAAAGGGTGGTACATTAAAAACATGGTTTGGGTGATCATTCCTACAACATTGTCACCAGGCGAAACAATTTGGAATATTCAAGCAATTTCTGAGGTCATCGTACCTCACTCATTTTTTTGTCAGTTATTCTTGGGCTCGACCATAGCCTCAAGACTGGAACATTTATGAGCTTGGGTTATCTTTTCGGGCTGGCATAGCCTCGAACCAATAAAAATAATCACTCGTGCTCTATTTCGCCCGTATAGTATACTCTCATCATGCAATTAACTATAATTTACAAACACTATCAATTCATAATTATTAATAGTTCATAATCATCATTAATATGTAACTTGCAATACTTTGGTGATAGAAACTCCGTGTACAAACAGCTAGATAAGGAGTTTATTACAAGCTCACAGTAAAACAGTCTGCCCGGCTAGGATGTCTGCTATCAACTGATGCAATAACGCCGCTTTCAGGCGTGGGAAAGCATGCTGACCTAGCAAATTTAGTGTGGGCATGTATGCACTGGGGGGGGACATATAGTGGAGGGGGTACACTACTCCCCCGGGTAGCTGAGACGGTGTCTCCTGACACCGGGAATTAAAAGGTGTTTGATTATAGTAGTAAGGCAGGACCGGGGAGGCTTGTACAAGGGATAAGTATGATACAGGGGTAGTAGGGGTGACATGGCCATGTTGAGGGGAGGGAATTAGAAGGATATATACATATAAGATATACAAGGAATAATAGGTACAAATCCAGTAAGGGTCGAAGGGATATATGAACATAATGGGAATTACACAATAATAGTTTGATACATGATAAACAAGGAGTAGATATGAGAGTTCTATTGTTGTTCTTCCTTCATTTTTTTTTTTTTTTTTTGTGGATTTTCTGTAGGACACACTGTCACTGAGTAATGCATGAAAGAAATACCATCATTTTCTAGTAGGCAGAGTGCTGTTCACAGGTTGGTTAAATGGTAGATGGCAATGGTAGTCACGGAATGTGAGGGCACTAAGTACGGTGAGTTTCTACGTCGTGGGTAGGGCGTACTATGCCGGTAGCGACTCTGATTTCCTGGAGTCGACGTTCCATTTTTCTGACACAACAATGCACTGCACAGCTGATGAGTAGAAAACCTATGAAAGCGATAACCACAGGGGGAAACACAACTGTCGGATGAACCCATGAACGGCTGAAGGCCAGAGAAAATTGATCCATAATGAAATCACTGTCATTGAGGAAGGTGAGCATGCGCAAGTGAGGGGAGGTGATGGTAATGTTGGCAGATGGTAGGGTTGAAGGCATGTCGATTGGTTGAAAGATGTCATAGGAGTGTTTACGAACAGCTTGGTGATAGCGAGTGGCGTAAGTGATGACGGACTCTGATTTGACGGTACAATAGTCAGGTGCTTTGTAGAGACCACTAGCGGGGACGGAGCGAACGGAAGAACCAGGACACATGATTGTGACAGAGATGGGAACAGCAAAGAAGAAGTACTGGACATGGTGGAGGTGAGCATGGTGGACCGGGAGGTCAGGAGCTGGGACAAAAGAACAGGCCGAGTAGATGGAATGGTTGCGAACTAAAGCAGACTCACAGGGTGTAGCACTGCTAGGGAAGATAGCAAAAAGGTGGGCAGCACAGAGACGAGAGGTCGGAGTAAGGGAGGAACATTGCTGGAGGTCTGTGGAAGAAAGGAAGGCAACGGAAAGATGATCATGGGAGAGGAGGAAATATTCTGAAGGAACAGATACCTGTAACAAGGAGTTGTTGAGGCGGAAAGGGAAGGGAATGATGTGGAAAAGGTTAAAGGTTATGGCAGAACGGAGAGGAATATGGACGACGACGTATGTAGTGAGAAGAGTGGCTTCGAGAACAGGATAATAATATTCAAGGGAGGAGTAAGGGAGGACTGGGGAGAGACCGAAGGTGGAGTGAGCCCATTCCAGGACAGAATGGAGAGCTGAGACAGGTACTAAGTCGGCAGTGACATGTCCATTGATAGCATCGACCAGGATACGAACCAAGGTAGAGACTTGAGACAGGAGAGAGTCAACGGCCAGTTGGAGATTATCCATGTTGAGTTTGAGGTAGAAGAACTGGGAGATAACGTTGAGATCTGAAAGGTGGCGTTGTAAGATATTGGTGAAATTGTTTAGAGTGGACGTGACTTCATTGAGTTGGGTTGTGAGCTTCTGTAACATAGTGTGTTGGATTTTGATGACTCGGCGTTGTGATTCTAGGGCGGAAGCTAAATGAGTGAGATCAGATTTGGCCAGAAATGTCACGGGCTGTAGCAACGCCAAACAAGCCACTCAGAATCTCACCGCCGAAGTCGAAGAGACCTCGTTTCACACGAGAACGACCCACGGGCGTCTGAATGAAAAATGTGTCATTGAGCTCAGTGAATCTGTTACTTATGTATTGCAACTGCCAGGAGAGTGGGAGGAAAAGTTTATAGAGATACTCATTTGGGTTGTGTGTCCCCATGAGGGCCGTGAGATGGTTCCTGATTCCGTGGAGCTGGTGTGCGTAGGCAGGTAGGGCAATGGCTACGTCGGCCAGGGGCGCAAGATCGTAGCGCAAAGAGGCGATGTCGTCGATAAGCATTACCTCGCCTCCCGAGCCGACCAAGGCCCCGGGACGTACTCCACCATCGTCCTGACCTGACCCAGACCCCAGGAGGGTCAGCACTGCCAGCAGGGAGATCGCTAACATCGTACCTAGAAAATCAGGGTAGAGTTAATGGGGGAGGTCGTGAAGAGGTTGATGGGCAGAGCGCAGTTTGGACCAATATTGACTGATTGATGAATGAGCAGGTGGAGATGGAGAGGAAGGAGACTGAGGGATAGGTGGAGACAAAGTAGAATGAGGGATGGGAGGAGAGGAAGAGGGGGCAAAAGGTTGTGTAAGTGACTCTTCCAACACGAGGCCACGGGGTGCTCGCTTTAAGTCATCGACGTGGACCCATCTGGTGTCCCTAGTGGACAGGTCCTGGAGGTGAAATTTGTTGCCTTGTTGAGTGAGGACGCTGTGGGGCCCTGTAAATTTGTCATCCAACTTGGAGGAACGCGTATGGAAATGAGCAAAGACAAGATCACCTACATTGATAGTGATAGGAGAGGCGGACTTATGTTGGCGCTGCAGCATGTCCTCCTGAGAGGAAGCCAAAGTGGATTGGACATACTGGTGGATTGTCTGGAAGTTGGCCAATTTTAGTTTAACATAATCATCCATGTTGTAGATGGGTTCTGGCTTTGAGGATAAGAGAGAGTATGGGAGGTCCTTGTCAAAGCCAAAAAGGACGAAGAAGGGAGATTCAGCAATGGATGCACTGATGGAGCTATTGATGGAAGATGCCACTTGGGGAATCCAGTCATCCCAGGACGAACTATGGGAGCCGAGATGTCTGAGGCACTCTAAGATTTTACGGTTGTGGCGTTCTACGAGGCCATTGGAAGCCGGATGGTTAGGCACGACATTGCACTTACTGATATGAAAGAGGCGACAGATCTCATCGAGAAGGCTATTGTTGAATTCTGAACCGTTGTCAGTAAGAATGGTATGAGGGGTACTGAATGGGCAAATTACGTGATCTACAAAGGCACGTGCAACGCTCTGCGCGGTCTTGTCAGAGAGGGGTACGAGGACACAGTAGCGGGAGAAGTGGTCGACCGCTACGAACAAGTACTCAGCACCAGATTCTGTGAGAGGTAGTTTTAAGAGATCGATTGAGACAGTTTCCCATGGTCGTGACGGGATTGGGTATTGTAAGAGAGGTGCTGGTAAGCCGGTTGATCCTTTGTGGCGGTGGCAGGAGAGGCAAGAGTCACAGCGGACATTGATATCGCGGCACATGGTTGGCCAATAGTATTTGAGACGTGCTTGGCGCAAGCATCGGTCTTTACCTGGATGGGAAGCTTGAGGAGTATTATGAACAATATGAAGAATCTTTGGTATCAGGGCAGTGGGGACAACAAGTTGGCGTACTTCGCGATTGGGCATATCTTTGCCTGTTAGCAGTGTTTTCCTGTACAAGAGATCATTGTCTAGCATGAACTCATCTAGTGATACTGGCAGAGTAGGTAAGGTCGAGGCATCGCCAGATTCTAGGAAATAAATGACTTTGGACCACATGGGGTCTTGGCGTTGAAAGTTTCGAACAACTTCTGACGTTAGTGTAGTGTTTTCAGTTACTTCAGGCTGCAGTGATGTTATAGCTGCTGCTACGTGACGTGAGAGTGCGTCTGCGACTACATTCAACTTGCCTGGTACATATTGAAAAGTGGGATTAAAGTCCTGGATGATGACAGACCATCTAGCTAACCTACCTGTTAGGTTGCGATTTTTGAACAAACCACATAGTGGAAGGTGGTCTGTTTGGATATACACTGGATAACCATAGACGATATCTCTGAAATGTTTCAAGGACCAGATTACCGCTAGTGCTTCGAGATCTGTGACACTGTAGTTACGTTCAGCGGTTGTAAGGGTGCGACTAGCATACGCTATTACGCGCTTCCTTGATGCTTCATCAAGTTGCATCAAAACGGCACCAAGTCCAGTGCCTGAGGCGTCTGTGCAGAGAAGGAATGGTGTGGCATAATCAGGGAACGCTAGAATAGGGGCATTTACAAGAGCTGTCTTTAGCTTTTGGAAAGCCTGTGACTGGTCGTTAGTCCAAACAAAGGGCACATTCTGCTTGAGTAAGTGGGTCAGAGGAGCGGCGATCTTCGCGTAATCGCGGATAAAGCGACGATAATAGCCACTGAGGCCCAGGAAACTTCGTACAGCGTCGGTAGTGGTAGGTTCTGGGAAGTTAATGATCGCCTTAGTTTTATCCTCATTAGTATGAATGCCTTGTGCATCTACGACATGGCCTAGGAATTTGATTTTCTTTCGCAGGAAGTCACATTTACTGAGATTGATTTTCAGGCCTGCGAGCTGGAGGTGTTCAAAGACTTGCTGGAGTTTGGTAAAATGATCAGGGATGGATTTACTCACAACAATGATATCATCTAGGTAAGCAAAAAGAGAGTGTCCCATCATACCGCTGAAGACTGAATGGATAAGTCGCATGAACATGGAAGGAGCATTTCTCAGACCAAAAGGGAGTCTCTTAAACTGAAAATGTCCGGAAGGGGTGCTAAAGGCTGTAACTGGGCGAGAGGACTCTTCCATTTCGACCTGCCAGTACTCGCTGAGGAGGTCTAAAGATGAAAAGACTACGTTATTTTCACCAAGGGATTCTAGCAAATCAGTGAGGATGTTTGGTTTCTTCACCTTTCTGTGCCACTGTCTTTTGTTAGCTGATGATTGTGCGTATGAGACAGAGGGAGGAAGGGAGAGAGAGATGACTCAGGTATATTTACTTCTATAGATCGCATTCTTATTGACTTGGACGTTTTCACAACACCTCGTTAGAGATTTATTTTACCTAATGCATTTTAATATCCTCTTATACTGTACTCGATGTCACTTATTGATCTTTTAACCGGCATTAGAAATATATAAATAACCAACAGTACAGTCATTCCTTTTATAACTGGTGGCGTATATTTAAATTTCACTTTTTATTGCCAATATTTCTGCCCTTAGGAGACAGAATTTCACCCCTACAAAAAAAAAAAAAAAAAAAAATCCCAAATCTAAATGAACTCTCCTAGAGACAGCTCGACAGTGCATGCAAGACTTCAGTGTATTCAAGAAGTTAGGGTATAATTAAAAAAAAAAAAAAAAAAAAAAAAGCAAAGGACACAGAACTGCGAAACTCAATTGACAGCGAGAGTACCAATCAACGATACTGAATTTAGCTTACCTTGCACTTCTTTACGTATGCTGAATCTGTTAATGTACAGTCGTGGCCATTAATAATCACCTATCCTCCTGTACGCCGTGCCTCAGACTGGTTCATTTACGCGCGGCAAGTCACACTGGAGTAAGAGGGGGTGAGAAGGAGGGGCCAGAGAGAGAAGGGAAGGTGGGTGGAGGTACGAGCGATGGTGCTGGGGTGGAGTGAGGGAGGGGAGGGAGGGTAGGTAGGGGGGGGATTGAAATGCGCAGTTGTGGCCACATAATTTGTCTATTTTCTTTCATTCAGGGCATCATATAAAGGAGTTACTATTAGGTAGATAAAGCTGCATTACACTTTGTATAGGGGCATCAGATAACAAACTTTAGATAGGTGGTGATATGAAGGACTGGCTCGTGAGAGAAATATACTGACATGACAGATCAAACATTAGTGCAGAGCCAGATATTTTTGTTTATCCGTGTATTTTGACTTCAGACGTAGAATGGAATCTGGATGGCTTTGACTTCCGTATTGTTTGTGTAAGAAACGTTCGCTTCCCTTACATGTCATTATTTTTTTAAACTAAACATTATATGCATCCTTTGACATCGCTGTGTCCACAGTAAATATGATCATCCTCTCGGTATACACTCCCTCTATACAGTCATCATCATGTCAATTCAATATTTATTTGATGACATCTCATTATTAAAAGGATATTTAAAATAACTGCATAAAAGGTAAATAAATTTGTCTGTGCTCATGGGTGGATATGATAACGGTATCTCTCATAATCTGTTAGAGGGAAAATGAAACAAAATCCTACCCAAGCTCTGAAAATATAACTATGGCAATGTTTACCGACGCTGGTCAAGCCAAAGCAACCAAGTAGTGCCGTGGCCTCCTGCCTTAAAAACCTCATGCAGGCTTCACGGCACCGGGGAAACAATGTTGTTGATGGTTTGCTGGTTTCGTCTGAACAGCTCTCACTCGTCCTTGGTGTGTTGGAGGAGGCGGGCCCGAGTCCTTTAGTTCTCTGGCTTCCACACGTTGACAGTCTGGGCCCACGGCCCCCCACAATCTCGATGGCTTCGCACTAATATTTGATCTGTCATGTCAGTATACCTCTCTCACTAGCCAATCCTTGATTATCACCACCTATCTAATGTTTGTTATCTGACGCCGTTATACAGGGCGTAATGCAGCTTTATCTCGAACAGTAACTCCTTTATATGATGCCCTGAATGAAAGAAAATAGACAAATTATGTGGCCACAATTTCGCAATTCATTCTCCCTCCCCTACCCACCCACCCTCCCCTCCCTCACTCCACCCAAGCACCATCGCTCCTCCCTCCACCCACCCTCCCTTCTCTCTCTGGCCCCTCCCTCTCAGGACCTCTTACTACACTGTGACTTGCCGCGCTTAAAGGAGCCAGCCTGAAGCACGGGGTACAGGAGGATAGGTGATTATTTATGGCCACGACTGTACATCATTTGTTGTCTATATTTGGGTCACTTTTAATTTCCTTCCTGAATCTAAACTAAATGAAGATGCTCCAACCATTACATCCATGTATGTACACACACACACACACACACACACACACACATACACACACACATATATATATATATATATATATATATATATATATAATATCCATCCATCATCTAATCCTACGTTGCCCCATGAGAAGCGTAGGAGCCCGTGGTTAGGCAAGTTGGTCCTGACATTTAAGATCAGAGTGACCAGACTCACTCATCCCTGAGTCGCATTAAGTGAGCAATACACCCCAACCATCTCTTGGATATAAACCTTCACCGGCTCAGTCCGATTGGAGTGCCGTGATTACTCACTAAACCATCAGGCGCCTTAATTTGATTATATCGTTACCACCCAGCGTAGTAGATGTTTTCCTGGTGTACGGGAAAACATTTGGCTTGTCACTCAGTGTAGAGTCACCATTAGGCAGAAGGAAGAGGAAACAATGAGGAAAGACGGATAGAAGAGGGAGTGTAAAGTCACCCGTAGGCAGAAGGACGAGGAAAGAATGAAGTAAAAAACGACAGAAGAGGAAGGAAAGAAAGAAGGAAGAAGGAAAGGAAAGGAGACACCCGAAAGCAGCACTACATCGAGTGAATGGATGGTATATATATATATATATATATATATATATATATATATATATATATATATATATATATATATATATACAGGGTGTAACGCGACGTATGACAAAAACTTACACCAATGATCTATCATGTAATTCTGAGTATATTTTGTTCTATAAACATATGCTCTCTGCGACCCCAGTTCAGTACCCAGCATTCGGCTGTTTTGTGTAAAAGCTCGTCTCTTGCATGTGCCATTGAGTGAGAGCTTCGCAGGGCGACGGGAGACGAGTATTATTAGCTTATCCTGTACTATACATAAAAATCCCATATCCTATCAGTACACACGAGTTTTAAGAAGAAACTTTACGTAGTCTATTGATTCTTTAACATCAAGTCATGCATTCATGCAATTCTTTTGCACATATCGACTGTAATTAAGGATTAAATTCAAATTTTATGGCTTGCAAGGGAGTAGGGAGGGAGGGAGGACAGGCTGGTGTGTTTTGCCAGTTATGTATTATTTGGTTTATAGGATGTTGCTACCAGCATTATCATAACACCCACAGCTCATTCAGTGAAAGAACTTTACCGTATTGAGTGACTAGCATCACTTTAAGTCAGGAGTAATATTATTATTCATAACAATTATTCTGCTTCAAGTAAACGTGGCACCTTTTTTTTCATATGCTGACGTGAGAACAGTGATGCAGGATTGCCAATGTAACGACTATTATGCTAGACCTATTTTTTTGCTTCTACTTGCGGGACTAACATTTGGCAACATGATATCTAGCTACATTCTGGATATTTTTGCCATTTGTAGGTGATATTCTAGAGATTTTATCGTATTTTCTAGCGATGTTTTGCAGTGTTTATTATCTAGCGACATTCTGACAAGTTTTCAGGACTAAACTAGCGAGACTGATGATAAGGACTTGACAACCCTGCGTCCACTGTCATTTGAACGGGAACATTTGCAGGGGAGGCACATACTTTAAATACTGTTCTCCGCGTTCTGTTCTTCACCGGGTTCAGCTTCACATGTTCATGAAACAGCATGCCACGTACGTACAGCAATGAAGAATATGCAGTTATCGCGTATTTTTTTACGGATTCTGCGATGATGTGCTGCAGAGAGGAACACAGGTGGAGATACCCAATGGCGCCACGTTTACTTGCAGCAGAGAAATTGTGATTAATAAAATTCTTCCTGACTTAAAGTGAGGCTAATCTCCCTTTAGAATAACGTTTTTTAACTAAATGAGCTGTGGGTGTTATGATAATGCTGGTAGCAACATCCTACAAACCAAATAATACATAACTGGCAACAACACACCAGCCTGTCCTCCCTCCCTCCCTACTCCCTTGCAAGCCATAAAATTTGAATTTAATCCTTAATTACAGTCGATATGTGCAAAAGAATTGCATGAATGCATGACTTGATGTTAAAGAATCAATAGACTACGTAAAGTTTCTTCTTAAAACTCGTGTGTACTGATAGGATATGGGATTTTTATGTATAGTACAGTATAAGCTAATAATACTCGTCTCCCGTCGCCCTGCGAAGCTCTCACTCAATGGCACATGCAAGAGACGAGCTTTTACACAAAACAGCCGAATGCTGGGTACTGAACTGGGGTCGCAGAGAGCATATGTTTATAGAACAAAATATACTCAGAATTACATGATAGATCATTGGTGTAAGTTTTTGTCATACGTCGCGTTACACCCTGTATATATTTTCTCTCTCTCTCTCTCTCTCTCTCTCTCTCTCTCTATATATATATATATATATATATATATATATATATATATATATATATATATATATATATATATCTCTCTCTCTCTCTCTCGTGTGTGTCTATATATATATATATATATATATATATATATATATATATATATATATATTTATATATAAACACTCAAACATTGCAGTTGTTTCGGAGGGCTTCGAAGGGCCCAATACCCTCCCAGGGCCTCAACCAAATGGGGAGATTCGCATGGCCTTATGGAATGTGAGAGGTGTGAGTGAGGAAAGCAAGAGGATGGAAGTGGTGAATGTGTTCAAGAGTGCGAGATATGCCTTGATGACACTGTGTGAAACAAAGATGAAAGGATGGAAGTGGAAGAGTGGGAAGGCGTGAAATGTGTAAGATCGGGCATGAAATGCAAGGAATGAGTTGCTTTGTTGATGAATGATGTGCGGCAAAGTAGAATGAGAGATTACAAATGTGTCAGCTCGAGGTGTATGTATGTCAAGTTCAAGTCTGAGAAGGTGAAAGTGACGGTGACTGTGGCGCATGCACCGTGTGAGGACAGGAGTGAAAGAGAGAAAGACAGGTCTTGGGATGAGCTGGATGAAGCAGTGGGAGAAATGCCCAGGAGCTATAAAGAGATCTTAATGGGCGATGTGAATGGAAGAGTAGGCACTGGTCCTGAGGAAAAACAAAGTGGGTTGTAATGGGGTACCAGGAGAAAATGATAATGGGAATCGACTGAAGTATATGTGCCAGTAAAAGAGGTTGTGCATTACTGTATTTTGTAATTCGTATTTCAAACACTAAGATGCACGTAAAAATACATGGTATATAGGAATCCGAGACCGTGTTGAAATGAGCCTGACTGATTACGTGCTCGTAGAGAGGTTGATGCTGGAAATGGCTGCTGATATTAGGGCTGTGAAAGGACGATGTGGAGGTCTGTCAGATCATATAATTCTGGTATGCATGATCAAACTGAGAGGAGTGAAGTGGACCGGGAGAGAGGGAGGAACAGTCAGGGAGCGAGACTGAAAGTCGAGAAACTGAGGATCAAAGAAATGGCAGATGAATACAGTACCAAAGTTGGGGAGGAGTCAGAATCAGTGAAATGGAATGAAATGGATCTGGACAGCCTGTGGAATGCATAGGGATTGCTTAGAAAAAATTCTAAAAAGTGTGTGGCAAGAGTAAAAACAAAGAAGAAAGGTACGGCATGGTGTGATGAAGAGGTTAAGAAAACAGTAGAGGAAAAGAGGAAGTGGTTGGAGTGGTTACAGGACTTGGGTTCCAATGAAATTAGAACTGCAGATACTGAGGGTCAGAAGCACGTAAAGAGACCAGTGAAGAGGAAAAAGGAGGTAAATGATGATCTAGGAAGAAAAATGAATGCAAACTACTCAGAAAATAGGAAGTTACTCTGAAAAGAGGTGCGGAAATGTAGAAGTGAAAGTGGAAAGAAATGTGAAGGTGTAAAGGATGTAAGTGATAGATAATTAATCCATGGGGATGAAATAAGGATCAGACGGAATGAATATTTTGAAAGCTTTATGAATGGAAATAGAGAAAGCAGAGCCACTTTAAACATGATTGGTTTTGGGGATGTGCAGAGAAGGAATACAGTGCCAGGAAACGTAACACTGGCACAGGTGAAGAGTGCTGTGAAGCAATTGAAAAATGGAAAAGCAGCTGCGGTTAATGAAGTGTATGCAGAAATGTGTAGAGGAGAGAAAGGAATGAAGTGCTTGTTGAAGATATGTAAGAAGGCATGGATGAGTAAAACTGTGCCAGCACAGTGGAAAAAGGATGTGATTGTACCCACGTACAAAATTAATGGTGAGCGAAGTGAGTGCAAGAATTATCGTGGCATAAGTTCACTGAGTGTGGTACGGAAGGTATATGGAAGAAATATTAGAAAGTAAGAAAGATATCAGAAGTCCTAGTGAGTGATAAACAGGGTATTTTTAGGAGTGGGAGAGGATGTGTGGATCAAATATTAGCAGTGAGACAGATAGTGGGGAAGGCATGTGAGAAGGACTATAATGTGTTTATGGCATTCATGTTTCTGGAAAAAGCATACGACAAAGCAGACAGAGAAGGACTGTGGAAGGTTTTGCGCATGTATGGTGTAGATGGTAAGCTGCTAGATGCCGTCAAGAGTTTTTATGATGGTAGTGATGCATGTGTAAGGGTAAATGGGCATTTAAGTGAATGGTTTACGATCGGTGTGGGCGTGCGACAAGGTTGTGTGATATCCCTATGGTTTTTCAATATATATATGGATGGGGTGATGAGAGAAGCAAAAACACGAGCAATGGAGAGGGGAATGGCGTTGGTAACGAATGGTGATGGATTGAATGTCTCAAATTTGTTGTATGCTGATGATGCAGTACTACTTGCAAATACAGGACAGGAACTTGGTAGACTAGTGCAGAGTTTTGCTGATGTCTGTGAGCGTTGTGCCTTGAGAGTAAATGTAGAAAAGAGTAAAGTGATGGTTACTGAGAGAGAAGAGGACTCCCAGTGCGATGTTACAGTGAATGGAGAGAGACTGAATTTGGTCAGAGAGTTCAAATACCTAGGTACAGTGGTAGAAAAATGAGGATTATGTGCAAAAGAAGTGGAGAGTAGAGTGACACAAGGAAGAAAAGCAGCTGGTGCACTGAAGGCCTTGCTAAGAAACAGAGGTTTTAGTGTTGCAGCTGCACGAGACTTACATGAAAGAGTGTTAGTGCCAATTTTAACATACGGATGTGAGACTATGGTGCGGCATGAAAATGAAAAGTCAGGAGTAAGAGCAGTGGAGATGGGACTGCTGAAGAATGTATGTGCAGTAGAGAGAGTGTGTAGGATACGAAATAATGTGATTCGTGAAAGATGGGGAGTAAGGAAGTCTGTGGACACCAGAATCAAAGAGAGTTTACTGAGATGGTATGGCCATGTGGAATGAATGGATAACAGTATACTGGCGAAGAAGTATACCTGAGTGAATATGAAGGCGGGAGGAGGCGAGGTAGGCCAGGGAGAAGGTGGAGGTATATGGTGGATGAGTGCGTGAGCAAGAGAGGTTTGAATGTCAGTGAGACTAGAGAACTGACAAGAGATCGAGCTGGCTGGAATAATTTGTGAGGAGAAGCGGATAATCAGGTATTTGGAACCCTTTTTTAACATCAGGTAAAGACATTTTTTTTTTTTAATGCAAAGAAGGACCAAAGGGTAGGAGCCTAGAAAACGTTCCTTCAAAAAAAAAAAAAAAAAAAAAAGTGCCAAATTCAAGATCCGTTCATTTCGAGATGCCTGGACACACTGCGTTTGAATGACTGGAGATCATAGGAAGTAGGAAATACAGACAGAGGGAGACAGTTCCAGAGCTGACCTGTTGCATAAATGAAGGACTCTGAGTAATGGTTAACTTTTGCATTAGAGAGTTGGACAGAAAAGGGAAGAGAGTTTGTTGCTAGACAGGTGCTATGCGCCCGTCGTAGAGGTGAAGGGATGCAAGCAGACAGTTCAGACGAGCAGTGACCATTGAAGATATGATAAAACAGAGATCAAGAAGCAAAAGTGCAGCGAAGAGACAGAAGTTGAAGGGAACCAGTAAGAGGAGATTTTATGGGGTGTAATGCCTTTGACTCCACCCTATTGAGAAGTGCTGTATGTGGGGAGCCTTCCCACATATGAAAGTTGTACTCTACACGCGGGCGAATAAATCCGTGTATAAAGTCAACAACTGTGCAGGGGTAAAGAAAGCACAGAGTCGGCTTAGCACACCTAATCTCTTGGAAGCAGATTTTACAAGAGATGTAATATGATCTTCCCAAGATAAGTCCCCAGAGAATGAAACCCCAAGTATGTTTAAGGATGATGCAGGATTAAGCTGGATATTATTAAACATTAATGGGTACTCCTGTGGAAGATTTTGTCGAGATGATATGTGTAAGAACTGAGTCTTTGACGCAATAAAAACAGGATTATTTTTACTCCAGCCAGAGATACGAGTGAAATCAGACATTAGATATGACATAGACTCATCCCTTGTTTGTTTAGGTAACTGCTGAGATGGACGTTGCAAGAACCGAATAGAGAGGTGAAGGTTGGAATCATCAGCGTATGAGTGGATAGGGTTGGATGTACAGCTTAGAAGATCACTGATGAATAAAAGGAAGAGAGTTGGTGATAGGACAGAGCCTTGAGGAACAACAATGTTGATAAATCAAGAAGAAGAACGATGGCCATCCACAACAGCAACAATAGAACTGCCAGGAAGGAAGCTATACATGAAGGCACAGACAGAAGAATACAAACCGTAAGAGGGCAGTTTGGAAATTAAAGATCTATGCCAGACTCGATCGAAAGCCTTTGAGATGTCAAGTGCAATGGCAAAGTTTTTGTCAATCTCCCGAAAGGAGGATGACCAGGAGTCTGAAAGGTAGGTGAGAAGATCGCCAATGGAGCTTCCCTGACGGAACCCGTACTGACGATCAGAAAGAAGGTTGTGATAGGAAAGATGCTTTAAAATTTTTCTATTAAGAAGAGACTAGAAAACTTTTGAGGTACATGATGTTAAAGCAATTGGACGATAGTTAGAGGGTTGGGAATGGTCACCCTTCTTTGGGACTGGCTGCATGAGAGCAAACTTCCAGCAAGAAGGAAAGGTACAAGTTGATGGACAAAGGCGAAAGAGTTTGCCTAGGCAGGGTGTAAGCACAGAAGCATAGTTCTTGAGGACAACAGGAGGGACTCCATCAGGCTCATATGCCTTGTTAGTATTGAAACCTATGATGGCAGAAAATACATCAGGTAAAGACATTTTAATGTCAGGCATGAGGAAGTCAGAGGGGGGAAGTATTGGAGGAACAGCACCGGAATCGTCGATGGTGGAATTGGAGGAGAAAGTCTGAAACAAGAGATCTGCTTTAGCAGTAGAAAAATAGTTACATCAGAGTAGAAGAGAGTAGGGAAGGATTATGAGGTAAATTTGTTAGAAAGGTTTTTGGGAAGGTGTCAGAAGGACCAGGAAGAATTCGAGTTTAAGAGTTGAGAGCATTTAGTACGGATGAAATTATTTTTAGCAGAGCGAAGAACAAACTTAGCATGATTCCAGGCTGAAACGTAAAAAAGATGTGATTGAGGAGTGGGTTGGAGCTGGTACCATTTACAGGCCCTCTCCTTGTTGTGGACAGCATTAGAACAAGTGTGATTAAACCAAGGCTTTCTTCCATTAGTCATAGGATATGAGAAAGGAATGTATGCTTCCATGCCCGAGAGAATATCCTCCATAATGCGCAAGGCACACTCAGATGGCTCTCGGCCATGGAGGCAATAATCATTCCAGGGAAAATCAAAGAAGTACTGCCTGAGGGCCTCCCTAATCGCAGCTCCAAAGTGCCACAATCGACATTTCTTTGGAGGGTCCACAGACCGTACCGGAGCTATAGGACAGGTAAAGATAATAAGGTTGTGATCGGAGGAGCCCAACGGAGAGAAATGATTAGCAGTGTAAGCAGAAGGATTAATTGTAAGGAAGAGGTCAAGTATGTTGGAGCTTTCTCCAAGGCGGTCAGAGATACGGATAGGGTGCTGTGCGAGCTGCACAAGGTCATTATGGATAGAAAAGATGTAGATTTGTTCGCCAGGTTGATGAGTGAAAGGAGAGGAGAGCCAAAGGTGGTGGTGAACATGGAAATCTCCTAGAATGGAGATATCAGAGAAAGAAGAAATGGATAGGATGTTCCACCGTAGAAGTAAGATAGTGAAAGAATTATTCATAGTCAGTAGAATAAGGGGATATATTTAGTCAGAGAATGACAGGAAAGCGGAAGCCAGAGAGTAGAGAATTCAGAAGAATCAAGTTCAGGAACATAAGAGCAAGGTAAGTCGTTGTGTACATATACACAACAGCCACTTTTGGCTTTGAAATGAGAATAGAGAAAGTAAGAGGATAGAGGAAAGGGTTTGCTGTTAGTTGCCTCAGACAGCTGAGTCTCAGTTAAGAAGAGAATGTGAGGTTTAGAGGAAGAGAGGTGGTGCTAAACAGAGGGAAAGTTTGAGGAAAGACCGGAAATGTTGCAGAAATGAAGAATAAATGAGTCGGAGAGTGGTTCCAGGCAGCTCGTAGAGTCGTCACTGGGAGAGAGGCAGATGGTGGGGGCATTTATTGTCCTCCCCCCCCTTGGGGACTCCGAAATTTGGTTATTAGACGCCATTTTTCTTTTTTGATTTTGAAAAGGAAGTGTACTGTGTTGATAGAGAAACTTGTATCAGAGAGCATGCTGGCCTACTGTCTGTGTTACTGAAACACTGAAAAAGTTCAGCAAAGGGGGATGGTCAGGAACTAGTCCCGAGGGCTGATGAAACGGGAACTCTAGCTCTCCCTGTCATCAGCTTTCCATCCACCTTGGAAGTACTGCACTGCTCAACTGGTTCTACAGTCTACTCCTCTGTGACTGTTTTTGGAGTATCAGATAAAGCCAGGATGCCGGGGGCTTGAATGACGAGTGAATGGAAGCATGGCCCATTGGAGTGGCCAAATTTCTGCTGTCTGGACATTGCTACTCCTCCCATTTCCCTAGGTTGGGAAAGGTGGTACGGATTATGAAGATGATGACTATATATATTGTTACATAGCCTATGATTTCATCATCCTTTGTGTAATTTTAACGCACAGTATGCTGCATGTTTGATCACGAGCGTGTTCTGCCTCAGTTCCCCCCTTCTACCGTTATAGTAGAGTAAGTCGTTCTCTCTGTTATTCAGAGCGGGATTTTCAGCTCTCTGTCCCCATGGCTTCATTTGCGCGTCCTTCTTACAAGTTGTATCAAGCTCTGCCGGTCCCTATATAATGAGCTCAGTCTCTGCATCATTGCCACTTAGATCTGCTCCTCATTTTGTTCACATCTCTGTCCTCCCCTGTACAGTTATTATTATTTGTGAGTGCTCAAGAAATCTCCAAACATCTAGCAGCTGTGTGTAATTTGAGTATTACTGTTATTGCATTTTTTCTTGTACTGTGTAGCATAAGGTTAATTCTTAGGCCTAGTGAGGTTTTTGATTAATGTTGGATTATATCAGTCATTTTTGATAATAGTTTGTGTCTGTAATAATTTATATGGCATTCACTGAGTATTATCTGGTATCTCATTTTATTACGGCTGACTTAGATAAATTTACTCTTGCTAATTTCTTGTTAATAGAGGCTATTGCAGTTAACCGTATATTTAACCTGTTTATTTGCCATTACATTATCCTTATGAGTCCTGAATGTTTTGTTGTTAGTTTAAGCATTAAACTTTAACTTGTAATTTTACCTAACTCTTTTGTTTTGAACCTGGAACTTTACGGGACAGTAGTGACTCTTCGTATTCTCACGTAAAGTGTACATTATCTTTCTCTGTTCCGTAACATAAATTTGGCGATCTCTCATCAGGATATTCAGGATATTATCATAAGGATATTGCTTGATATTTTGTGACTGTTACTTATTCATGATGTCTACTATTACTACACTTGATGAAGCCAAAGATTTTTTGTCAAATGTGCAAACAGTGTGTGATGTAGAAAACAGAACAAAGAATGAACTTAAGCTTGTTGCTCAACAATTGGGAATTGCTGTTCGCTCTCATCATTCTAAAGATCAAATTGTTGACATGATTAATGAAAGCTTGTTTAATGTAACTCCTCCAAATGAGCAAACGCAGATTGAATTAGCTAAGTTACAGCTAGCCCTGCAGGAGGCTCGCGTTAAGGAGGCACAGATACAGGCTGAGGCACAAGTTGAACTTGCCAGGATTCAGGCAGACCATGAGTATCGCATGAAACAAGGTGGAACTGGATCATCTAGCTCTGATGATTTTGATGTGGCTAAAAATGTTAAACTTGTCCCTCCTTTTAATGAATCTGATTTAACAAAGTATTTTCAGTTGTTTGAGAGGGTAGCTACAGGTTTTAATTGGCCTAAAAAGTATTGGCCAGTACTCCTTCAAACTGTTCTCACCGGTAAAGCTCAAGTAACTTATGGATCTTTGCCTCAGGATCAATCTGATAATTATGATGTAGTTAAGAGCTTGATTCTTAAGGCCTATGAGCTTGTTCCTGAAGCCTACAGAGTAAAATTTAGGACAACTTACAAGCAAGATAAGCAATCCCATGTTGTGTATGCAAAAATAAAAAAAGATCTGTTAGAGCAGAGGTTAAATTCTAAGATGTGGATTCTGATTTTGACAAATTTAAGCAGATGATTTTGCTGGAGGACTTCAAAAGGTGTATTAGTAAAGATGTAAGCCTATATCTTGATGAGAAAAGGATAGATAATTTGTCTGATGCTGCAGTTTTAGCTGATGAATATGTTCTCACTCACAAGAGATATTCTAAAGAAAAAGGGAAAGCTGAGAGTAAGTACGTTGCCTCTACTCAGAGTACAGGTAACAGGAAAGAGAATAAGGATGATGTTTCTCAGGAAGTAAATACCAGCTTCACCTCTAGATTTCAGAAAAGTAAATGTACTTATTGTAGTAAGCTTGGTCATACTACGGAGAGATGTTTCAGGAGACAGCGTGATGTGAACAAAAAGGAGTCTTTAAATATTCAGTCAATTGGTCTAGTGTCCACTCTTGAGAGTTCCCAGAATTCTTTAACTGAGTTAACTGAACCTGCTTTGAGGGGTAACTTAAATTCTCATGATGGAGCTCCTCTTTTGAGCAGTAACGTGGGTGACACTCTCAAGAGTTCATGTGCTAATTTCCTGTCTGATGGTTTTGTCAGTCCTCTGGACAGTAATGACAGGAAATCAGTTCAAATATATCGTGATACAGGTGCTTGCCAATCCCTTATGCTGACCAGTGTTCTAGGCTCTAATGTTAATTCCTCTGATGAAACTGTAATCTTACAAGGTGTAGGGAATAATTACTTCTCTGTCCCTCTGTGCAGAGTGAATTTAGAGTCTGGTTTTGTTAATGGTTCCGTTATGGTTGGGTTGGTTGAGACACTCCCAATGTCAGGTGTAACTTTCTTACTTGGAAATGATATTGGTGGAAGTCAAGTGTGTCCAGCTCCGCAGTTGTCTAGTGAGCCAGTGGCTGCGTCCCAGGATTGTGATGTCCCTGATGTGTTCCCTGCATGTGCTGTCACTAGGGCTAAGTCTAAAGTTACTGGTGATTTAGAGGATAATGATGATGATGATGTTATCCTAGCTGACACTTTTCTTGCTAATTTGGACCACTCACCAGATGAGGCAGTACCCCGTAGTGTTGATAATTTGTCTCGTCAAGAGTTGGTTGAGTTGCAGGTTGCTGACCCTGAGCTGAAAGGTCTAGCTAACTCTGCTTGCAGTGAGGAAGAGTCAGCCGGTGCTTCTAAGTGTTATTATGTAAAGTCAGGAGTACTTATGAGGAAGTGGAGACCCTCAACAACATCAGCCGACTGTGAATGGGAGGTTGTACATCAAGTTGTCATCCCTCGTGTTTGTAGGCAGGATATCATTAGAGTGGCTCATGATTCCAGTTTGGCAGGACACCTTGGAGTGAGGAAGACTGTGGCACGCATTTTGAAACACTTCTACTGGCCAGGTATCTTCAGGGATGTTTCCTGGTATTGTAAGTGTTGTCACACCTGTCAAGTTGTGGGGAAGTGTAATCAGACCGAAAAGGTTGCACCTCTAGTTCCCATTCCTCCTTTTGAGGCGCCTTTCACCCGTGTGTTGGTGGATATTGTGGGCCCTCTTCCTAAGACTTCTTCAGGATTTTCTTATGTGTTGACCCTGATTGATATGGCTACTCGTTATCCTGAAGCCATTCCACTTAGAAATATCTCAGCAAAGAACGTGGTTAAGGAAATGCTAGGGTTCTTCACAAAGTTTGGTCTGCCCAAGGAGGTACAGTCAGACCGAGGAAGTAATTTCATGTCGAATGTTTTCAAGCAGTCTCTGAAAGAGTTGGGCATCACCCAGATCACGTCTTCAGCTTACTATCCCCAGACCCAAGGAGCGTTGGAGAGATATCATCAAACACTCAAATCGATGCTCAAGAACTACTGTTTGGAACATCAGAAAGACTGGGATAAAGCTCTTCCATTCGTTGTGTTTGCTGCAAGAGAATCTCCAAATGAATCACTGGGCTTCTCACCTTTTGAACTACTGTTTGGCCATGAAGTAAGAGGACCCCTTAAGTTACTCAAGGAATGCTGGCTGTCGGAGGAAGATGACGTCAACCTGCTGGAGTATGTGATGAAGTTCAAAGAACGGCTGTCCACTGCTTTACAGCTGGCGAGAGAGAATTTAGGAGCTGCTCAGAAGATGAAGACTTGGTATGATAAGAAGTCAGGGTTACGCCACTTTCAGCCAGGAGATCAGGTTTTGATTCAGCTACCAGTTCATGGGCAACCTTTTCAAGCCAAGTTTAGTGGTCCTTATTTCGTGGAGAAGAAACTCAGTGATGTCAACTATGTCATCGCCACACCAGATCGTAGAAAGAACAAGCAACTATGTCACATCAACATGCTAAAGTTATGTCACAGGCGGGACGAAAATAATCCAGTCTGCACTGTAGCTGTTCCACCCGAGTCTGCAAGTGAAGCTCTCCCATGCAGTATGAGCCTGAGTGATAGTTTGGGGAAGAATCCTGATATCATGAATGATCTCCAGACTAAGCTTTCTCATCTACCACCCAAGGAAAGGCAGGAGTTTTCAGCATTACTGCAGGAGTACCCGCAAGTGTTCCGTGCCACTCCAGGAAGAACCACTGTGTTGATGCATGATGTCGATGTTGGAGACGCAAAGCCAATTAAATTGCCTCCTTACTGTGTGAACCCAGTGAAAGTTCCTCTCATCCAGAAGGAGCTTGGCTACCTGTTGGACCACAAGATGATTGAGCCCTGTCAGAGCGAGTGGAGTTCTCCTGTCATTCTGGTCCCTAAGCCAGGTGGGTCACAGCGGCTTTGCATCGACTACAGACGTGTTAATCAGATAACCAAAACAGACACTTACCCTCTCCCTCGCGTGGAAGATTGCATTGACAAGATCGGAAAAGCTAGGTACATAAGTAAGTTTGATTTGTTAAAGGGATACTGGCAAGTACCTATGACTGAACGTGCTAGGGAGATCTCATTTTTTGTAACATTAGGAAAGACCTTTGCATGGTCTGTAATGCCATATACAGATTGTTTTAGAGTAATAAGAAATTTCCTTTGTAAATTTCGTTTTTCTTTGTGGGGAGGTGTTACAAAGCCTATGATTTCATCATCCTTTGTGTAATTTTAACGCACAGTATGCTGCATGTTTGATCATGAGCGTGTTCTGCCTCAGTTCCCCCCTTCTACCGTTATAGTAGAGTAAGTCGTTCTCTCTGTTATTCAGAGCAGGATTTTCAGCTCTCTGTCCCCATGGCTTCATTTGCGCGTCCTTCTTACAAGTTGTATCAAGCTCTGCTGGTCCCTATATAATGAGCTCAGTCTCTGCATCATTGCCACTTAGATCTGCTCCTCATTTTGTTCACATCTCTGTCCTCCCCTGTACAGTTATTATTATTTGTGAGTGCTCAAGAAATCTCCAAACATCTAGCAGCTGTGTGTAATTTGAGTATTACTGTTATTGCATTTTTTCTTGTACTGTGTAGCATAAGGTTAATTCTTAGGCCTAGTGAGGTTTTTGATTAATGTTGGGTTATGTCAGTCATTTTTGATAATAGTTTGTATCTGTAATAATTTATCTGGCATTCACTGAGTATTTTCTGGTATCTCATTTTATCAGGGCTGACTAAGATAAATTTACTCTTGCTAATTTCGTGTTAATAGAGGCTATTGCAGTTAACCATATATTTAACCTGTTTATTTGCCATTACATTATCCTTATGAGTCCTGAATGTTTTGTTGTTAGTTTAAGCATTAAACTTTAACTTGTAATTTTACCTAACTCTTTTGTTTTGAACCTGGAACTTTACGGGACAGTAGTGACTCTTCGTATTCTCAAGTAAAGTGTACATTATCTTTCTCTGTTCCGTAACAATATATATATATATATATATATATATATATATATATATATATATTGTTACGGAACAGAGAAAGAAGTGAGAATACTAAAAATCACTACTGTCCCGTAAAGTTCCAGGTTCAAAACAAAAGAGTTAGATAAAATTACAAGTTAAAGTTTAATGCTTCAACTAACAACAAAACATTCAGGACTCATAAGGATAATGTAATGGCAAAAAACTGGTTAAATATATGGTTAACTGCAATATAGCCTCTATTAACACGAAATTAGCAAGAGTAAATATATCTAAGTCAGCCCTGATAAAATGAAAATACACTGGGTAATGCTCAGTTAATGCAAGATAAATTATTACAGGTATAAAATATTATTAATGATGACTGACACAAAGAACCTTACATGAAATACAAAAAAACCTCACTAGGCCTACAAATCAACACCTTATGCTATACAGTACAAGGAAAGAATGCAATAACAGTTATACTCAAATTACACAGCTGCTAGATGGTTGGAGACTTCCTGAGCACTCACAATAATAACTGTACAGGGGAGGATAGAGATGTGAACAAAATGAGGAGTAGATCTAAGTGGCAATGATGCAGAGACTGAGCTCATTATATAGGGGCCGGCAGAGCTTGATACAACTTGTAAGAAGGATGCGCAAATGAAGCCATGGGGACAAAGAGTTGACAATCCCGCTCTGAACAACAGAAAGAACGACTTACTCTACTATAACGGTAGAAGGGGGGGAGTGAGGT
Organism: Coenobita brevimanus; assembly: GCF_032717465.1. NCBI lineage: Eukaryota > Metazoa > Arthropoda > Malacostraca > Decapoda > Coenobitidae > Coenobita > Coenobita brevimanus. The sequence continues at coordinate 16,499,591 of NC_136969.1, forward strand.
AGAACACGCTCGTGATCAAATAGGCAGCACACTGTACGTTAGAATTACACAAAGGATGATGAAATCATAGGCTATGTAACACCTCCCCACAAAGAAAAAGAAATTTACAAAGGAAATTTCTTATTACTCTAAAACAATCTGTCTAAAGTCTAGATAAGCAATCTGCAATAACATTTTCTTTCCCCTTGACATATTGTATGTCTAATGAATACTCCTGAAGAAGTAGACTCCATCTTGTCAATCTCTGATTTTTATCTTTAAACTTACTAAGGAATTTCAGTGGGTTATCATCGGTATAAATGACTATGGGGTCAAAACCAGAACACAAATAAAATGAAAAATGCTGTAAACCCAAAATCAAGGCCAAAAGCTCTTTCTCAATAGTTGAGTAGTTCTTTTGAGGTGGAGTGAACTTCTTACTGTAATAAGATACAGGGTGTTCAATACCCTGATCATCCTCTTGCAGCAAAACAGCCCCAGCTCCTGTATCACTTGCGTCAACAGCCATCTTAAAAGGCTTAGAAAAATTTGGAGTAGCGAGCACTGGCTGACTTAATAGGATAGCTTTAAGTTTGTTGAAAAAGGATTCACAGTTATCTGTCCAGACAAATTTAACTCCCTTTTTCAGTAGGTCTGTAAGTGGTGATACAAGAATTGAAAAGTTAAGAACAAATCTCCTGTAATAACCTACCATTCCCAAAAATCTTTGTAGCTCTTTCCTACTTTTAGGTCTGGGAAGATCACTTATAACCTGAACCTTAGCTGCTGGTGGTGCAACATGTCTATCACCAATTACGTACCCAAGGTACTGAACTTTAGCATGACCAAACTCACACTTTGACAAATTAGCTACAAGATTAGCCTGAACCAAACGCTGAAGAAATTTACTGACATGGCATAGGTGATCTTTCCAGTTGTCACTGAAGATTAATACATCATCAATATAAACAACACACCCTGCCAAACCCTCTGTTACAACATTCATGAGCTTCTGAAAAGTGGCTGGTGCATTCTTCATACCATATGGCATTACGGAACATGCAAAAGTCTTTCCTAGTGTTACAAAACATGAGATCTCCCTAGCACGTTCAGTCATAGGTACTTGCCAGTATCCCTTTAACAAATCAAACTTACTTATGTACCTAGCCTTTCCGATCTTGTCTATGCAATCTTCCACGCGAGGGAGAGGGTAAGTGTCTGTTTTGGTTATCTGATTAACACGTCTGTAGTTGATGCAAAGCCGCTGTGACCCACCTGGCTTAGGGACTAGAGTGACAGGAGAACTCCACTCGCTCTGACAGGGCTCAATCATCTTGTGGTCCAACAGGTAGCCAAGCTCCTTCTCTATGAGAGGAACTTTCACTGGGTTCACACGGTAAGGAGGCAGTTTAATTGGCTTTGCGTCTCCAACATCGACATCATGCATCAACACAGTGGTTCTTCCTGGAGTAGCACGGAACACTTGCGGGTACTCCTGCAGTAATGCCGAAAACTCCTGCTCTTTCCTCGGGAGCTAGATGAGAAAGCTTAGTCTGGAGATCATTCATGATATCAGCATTCTTCCCCAAACTATGACTCAGGCTCATGCTGCATGGGAGAACTTCACTTGCAGACTCGGGTGGAACAGCTACAGTGCAGACTGGGTTATTTTCGTCCCACCTGTGATATAACTTGAGCATGTTGATGTGACAAAGTTGCTTGTTCTTTCTACGATCTGGTGTGGCGATGACATAGTTGACATCACTGAGTTTCTTCTCCACGAAATAAGGACCACTAAACTTGGCTTGAAGAGGTTGCCCATGCATCGGTAGCAGAATCAAAACCTGATCTCCTGGCTGAAAGTGGCGTAACCCTGACTTCTTATCATACCAAGTCTTCATCTTCTGAGCAGCTCCTAAATTCTCTCTCGCTAGCTGTAAAGCAGTGGACAGCCGTTCTTTGAACTTCATCACATACTCCAGCAGGTTGACGTCATCTTCCTCCAACAGCCAGCATTCCTTGAGTAACTTAAGGGGTCCTCTTACTTCATGGTCAAACAGTAGTTCAAAAGGTGAGAAGCCCAGTGATTCATTTGGAGATTCTCTTGCGGCAAATACAACGAATGGAAGACCTTTGTCCCAGTCTTTCTGATGTTCCAAACAGTATTTCTTGAGCATCGATTTGAGTGTTTGATGATATCTCTCCAACGCTCCTTGGGTCTGGGGATGGTAAGCAGAAGACGTGATCTGGGTGATGCCCAACTCTTTCAGAGACTGCTTGAAAACGTTTGACATGAAATTACTTCCCCGGTCTGACTGTACCTCCTTGGGCAGACCAAACTTTGTGAAGAACCCTAGCATTTCCTTAACCACGTTCTTTGCTGAGATATTTCTAAGTGGAATGGCTTCAGGATAACGAGTAGCCATATCAATCAGGGTCAACACATAAGAAAATCCTGAAGAAGTCTTAGGAAGAGGGCCCACAATATCCACCAACACACGGGTGAAAGGCGCCTCAAATGGATGAATGGGAACTAGAGGTGCAACCTTTTCGGTCTGATTACACTTCCCCACAACTTGACAGGTGTGACAACACTTACAATACCAGGAAACATCCCTGAAGATACCTGGCCAGTAGAAGTGTTTCAAAATGCGTGCAACAGTCTTCCTCACTCCAAGGTGTCCTGCCAAACTGGAATCATGAGCCACTCTAATGATATCCTGCCTACAAACACGAAGTATGACAACTTGATGTACAACCTCCCATTCACAGTCGGGTGATGCTGTTGGGGGTCTCCACTTCCTCATAAGTACTCCTGACTTTATATAATAACAAGTAGAAGCACGGCTGACTCTTCCTCACTGCAAGCAGAGTTAGCTAGACCTTTCAACTCAGGGTCAGCAACCTGCAACTCAACCAACTCTTGACAAGACAAATTATCAACACTACTGGGTACTGCCTCATCTGGTGAGTGGTCCAAATTAGCAAGAAAAGTGTCAGCTAGGATAACATCATCATCATCATTATCCTCTAAATCACCAGTAACTTTAGACTTAGCCCTAGTGACAGCACATGCAGGGAACACATCAGGGACATCACAATCCTGGGTCACAGCCACTGGCTCACTAGACAACTGATGAGCTGGACACACTTGACTTCCACCAATATCATTTCCAAGTAAGAAAGTTACACCTGACATTGGGAGTGTCTCAACCAACCCAACCATAACGGAACCATTAACAAAACCGGACTCTAAATTCACTCTGCACAGAGGGACAGAGAAGTAATTATTCCCTACACCTTGTAAGATTACAGTTTCATCAGAGGAATTAACATTAGAGCCTAGAACACTGGTCAGCATAAGGGATTGGCAAGCACCTGTATCACGATATATTTTAACTGATTTCCTGTCATTATTGTCCAGAGGGCTGACAAAACCATCAGACAGGAAATTAGCACATGAACTCTTGAGAGTGTCACCCACGTTACTGCTCAAAAGAGGAGCTCCATCATGAGAATTTAAGTTACCCCTCAAAGCAGGTTCAGTTAACTCAGTTAAAGAATTATGGGAACTCTCAAGGGTGGACACTAGACCAATTGACTGAATATTTAAAGACTCCTTTTTGTTCACATCACGCTGTCTCCTGAAACATTTCTCCGTAGTATGACCAAGCTTACTACAATAAGTACATTTACTTTTCTGAAATCTAGATTTGGAGCTGGTATTTACTTCCTGAGAAACATCATCTTTATTCTCTTTCCTGTTACCTGTACTCTGAGTAGAGGCAACGTACTTACTCTCAGCTTTCCCTTTTTCTTTAGAATATCTCTTGTGAGTGAGAACATATTCATCAGCTAAAACTGCAGCATCAGACAAATTATCTATTCTTTTCTCATCAAGATATAGGCTTACATCTTTATAAATACACCTTTTGAAGTCCTCCAGCAAAATCATCTGCTTAAATTTACCAAAATCAGAATCCACATTCTTAGAATTTAACCACTGCTCTAACAGATCTTCTTTGATTTTTGCATACTCAACATGGGATTGCTTATCTTGCTTGTAAGTTGTCCTAAATTTTACTCTATAAGCTTCAGGAACAAGCTCATAGGCCTTAAGAATCAAGCTCTTAACTACATCATAATTATCAGATTGATCCTGGGGCAAAGATCCATAAGTTACTTGAGCTTTACCGGTGAGAACAGTTTGAAGGAGTACTTGCCAATACTCCTTGGGCCAATTAAAACCTGTAGCTACCCTCTCAAACAACTGAAAATACTTTGTTAAATCAGATTCATTAAAAGGAGGGACAAGTTTAACATTTTTAGCCACATCAAAATCATCAGAGCTAGATGATCCAGTTCGACATTGTTTCATGCGATACTCATGGTCTGCCTGAATCCTAGCAATTTCAACTTGTGCCTCAGCCTCCTTAGCACGAGCCTGAAACTCAGCCTCCTTAGCATGAGACTCTGCCTCCTTAGCCTGAGACTCAGCTTCCTTAGCTTGAAATTCAGCTTCCTTCACACGAACCTCCTGCAGGGCTAGCTGTAACTTAGCTAATTCAATCTGCATTTGCTCATTTGGAGGAGTTACATTAAACAAGCTTTCATTAATCATGTCAACAATTTGATCTTTTGAATGATGAGAGCGAACAGCAATTCTCAATTGTTGAGCAACAAGCTTAAGTTCATTCTTTGTTCTGTTTTCTACATCCAACACTGTTTGCACATTTGACAAAAAATCTTTGGCTTCATCAAGTGTAGTAATAGTAGACATCATGAATAAGTAACAGTCACAAAATATCAAGGAATATCCTTATGATAATATCCTGAATATCCTGATAAGAGGTCGCCAAATTTATGTTACGGAACAGAGAAAGAAGTGAGAATACTAAAAATCACTACTGTCCCGTAAAGTTCCAGGTTCAAAACAAAAGAGTTAGATAAAATTACAAGTTAAAGTTTAATGCTCAAACTAACAACAAAACATTCAGGACTCATAAGGATAATGTAATGGCAAAAAACAGGTTAAATATATGGTTAACTGCAATAACCTCTATTAACACGAAATTAGCAAGAGTCAATATATCTAAGTCAGCCCTGATAAAATGAAAATACACTGGGTAATGCTCAGTTAATGGAAGATAAATTATTATAGATATAAAATATTATTAATGATGACTGACATAAAGAACCTTACATGAATTACAAAAAAACCTCACTAGGCCTACAAATCAACACCTTATGCTATACAGTACAAGGAAAGAATGCAATAACAGTTATACTCAAATTACACAGCTGCTAGATGGTTGGAGACTTCCTGAGCACTCACAATAATAACTGTACAGGGGAGGACAGAGATGTGAACAAAATGAGGAGTAGATCTAAGTGGCAATGATGCAGAGACTGAGCTCATTATATAGGGGCCGGCAGAGCTTGATACAACTTGTAAGAAGGACGCGCAAATGAAGCCATGGGGACAAAGAGTTGACAATCCCGCTCTGAACAACAGAAAGAACGACTTACTCTACTATAACGGTAGAAGGGGGGAGTGAGGTAGAACACGCTCGTGATCAAACAGGCAGCACACTGTACGTTAGAATTACACAAAGGATGATGAAATCATAGGCTATGTAACAATATATATATATATATATATATATATATATATATATATATATATTTATATTTATATATATATGTATGTCTTCCTCACACACTCATCCGCTATATCTCTCCACCTTCTCCTTGGCTTACCTCGCCTCCTCCCCCCTTCGAATTCGCTCAGATATACCTTTTTCATCACTCAATTGTTACCCATTCTCTCCACATGACCCTACCATCGCAGTACAATCTCCTTGATTCTGGTGTCCACAGACTTCCTTACTCCACATCTTCCACGAATCACATTATTTCGTATCGTATCCACTCTCTGTACTCCACATAGATTCCTCAGCAGTCCCATCTCCACTGTTCTTACTCCTGACTTTTTATTTTCATGCCACACCATTGTCTCACATCCATATAAAAAGATGATACTAACACTCCTTCATGTAAGCTGCAACACTCAATCTTTTTCTTATCAAGGCCTGCATTCCACCAACTACTTTTCTTCCTTGTGTCACTCTACTTTCAACTTCTTTTGCACATTTTCCTCTTCTATCACTGTACCCAGGTATTTGAACTCACCAATTCCAGTCTCTCTCCATTCACTGTAACATCACACTGGGCGTCCCCTTCTCTTTCAGTAACCATCACTTTACTCTTTTCTATATTTACTCTCAAGGCACGACGCTCACAGACATCAGCAAAACACTGTACAGCCTATCAAGTTCTTGTCAGGTATTTGCAAGGAGTACTGCATCATCAGCTTACAACAAATTAGAGATATTCCATCCATCACCATTCATTACCAACTCCATCCCCCTCTCCATTACTCGTGTTTTTACTTCTCTCATCACCCCATCCATATATATATTGAATAACCATGGGGTCATCACTCAACCTCGTCGCACGCCCACACCGATCGTGAACCATTCACTTAGATCCCCATTTACCCTTACACATACTTCACTACCATCGTAAAAACTCTTGACGGTACCTAGCAGCTTACCATCTACACCGTACATGCGCAAAACTTTCCACAATCCTTCTCTGTCCACTTTGTCATATGCTTTTTCCAGATCCATGAATGCCATAAACACCTTACGGTCCTTGTCACAAGCCTTCTCTGCTATCTATCTCTGGAAATATTTGATCCACACATCCTCTGCCACCCTGTTCATCACTCACTAGGACTTCTGGTCTCTCTCTCTTACTTTCCCTATAATAATTTTTCCATATATCTTCCCTACCAAACTCAATAAACTTATGCCACGATAATTCTTGCACTCATTTCGCTCACCGTTATTTTTTACACAGGTGCAACCACACCCTTTTTTCACTCTGCTGGCACAGTTTCACTCACCTATGCCCTCTTACATATCTCCAACAAGCACTTCATTGCACTCTCTCCACTGCACTGAATCATCTCTGCATACACCTCATCAACCCCAGCTGCTTTCCCATTTTTCAGCCGCTTCACAGCACTCTTCACCTGTGCGAGTGTCACGTCTCTTGGCTCTGCATTCCTTCTCTGCACACCCCCAAAGACAATCATGTTTAAAGTGGCTCTGCTCTCACTATTCCCATTCATCAAGCTATCAAAATATTCTTTCCATCTGGTCCTTTCTTCATACCCATGGGTTAATAATCTTCCACTTACGTCCTTCATACCATCACATTTCTTTCCGCTTTCACTTCTACATTTCCGCACCTCTGTCCAGAATAACTTCCTATTTTCGGAGTAGTTTGCATTCATTTTTCTTCCTAGATCATCATTTACTTCCTTATTTGTCCTCTGCACTGTTCATCTGTCTATCCATCTATCTATCTTCTCTCTCTCTCTCTCTCTCTCTCTCTCTCTCTCTCTCTCTCTCTCTCTATATATATATATATATATATATATATATATATATATATATATATATATATCATCATCATCATCAGCCATTATAAGTCTACTGCTGAACAAAGGCCTCCTCCAACCTTCTCCACGAATTCCTTGACTGAGCCAATCTTTGCCCCATTTACCATCCCAATTTCTCTATCTCATCTATCCACCTCCTGTCTGGCCATTTTCTGCTACGCTTATGATCTCTTTGTGTCCAGTCAGTCAGCCTCTTGCGCCATTGGTTATCCCTTATTCTTGTGACATGGGCTGCCCACCCCATTTCTGTTCTTTTATAACTTCTATACTATGTTTGACTTTAGTCTGCTCTCTCACTCAAGTTGATCTTTTCCTGTCTCTTAAAGATATTCCCAACATTGACCTTTCCATTGCTCTCTGAGAACGGATTAATTTTTTTTCCATAGATTTTGTTAGTTTCCAGGTCTCACAACCATACGTCGTAGCTGGAATTATACATTCATTATATACTTTTCGTTTCATAGAAACTGGCAAGCTACATATCATAATGTCTCAACATTTACCGTAAGCTTTCCATCCAACTGTAATGCGTCTTTTTATTTCGCTATCATGATCTTTCGTCAGTTTTAGTATTTGCCCCAAGTAATTGTACTTCTCAACTTCATCAAGAATTTTTTCGCATATTCTGATGACACTCCTTGGTGTTTGTGGATTAAACAGTAGTTTTACTCAGGTTAATCTTTAGCCCTGCTTTGAGACTTTCTTTGTTCAGGTCGCTTAACATTTCTTGCAATGTCCCAGCTGTTTCTTAGATCAGGACAATGTCATCTGCAAATCTTAAATGGTTTAGCTTTTCTCCATTTACAGTACGTGCACTACTTTGTTTTCCCAGTCTAGCATTCTGAAAATACTTTCTAGGAATGCTGCAAATAATTTTGGTAATATTGTATCTCCCTGACGCACACCCATCTCAATCTAAAGTTTTTCCGAGGCCTTATGTAATTTAACTGTAGCAGTTCCCTCTTTATACTGTGTATGTTTTTGAGTGGTTATACAATGTTAACATTCACTCCTTATTCTTGCAGTGAATTTATAATTGCTATGTGCTCCATTGAGGTGAAAAAACTTTCTTAATCAACAAAACGTAAGCACAGTGGTTTATTATATTGTGCAGCTGTCTAGGTTAGCTGATTTATTGTGTGTAGATGATCAGTAGTCAAGTACCCGCTTCGGAATCCTGCCTCTTCACGAGGTTGGTTTTCCTTCAAGTTAGTTGTTATTCTGTTCATAAGAACTTTAGTGAAGAGTTTGTAAATGACTGATAATAAGCTAACGGGTCAATAATTACTAAGATCTTTTGAGTCACGTGTTTTTGTAAAGTAAAATATGTATTTCATTACACCATGTTTTGGGAATTTTCTTCTTTTTTGTACAATGAGTAAATAAGTGAGCAAGCCTGTTTTGCACTTCTTCTTCCTGCATCCAACAGTAAATCTGCTACTAGTCCATCCTCTCTCGGAGCCTTCCCTCTTTTCATATTTTTAAGAGAAATGTTTACTACGTCTGGCGGTACCTCAGGTCAGTTCCTTGTTGTAAAATTCTTCAACTCTCTTCACCATCTTATCTTTGCATTAATGACTTCACAGTTTTTCCCTATCAGTGATGTAATTTGTTGCTTTCCTTAGGCCATTTTACTTCGGACGTGTTTCAGACCTTTTCCCTTTTTGATGCGCTCTTTGATCTGACCCATGTTGCTCTTTCTTTTTTCTTCTCTTTGTCTCTTGTTGATAAGGTTATTTAATTCCTCTCGTTCTATTTCATTTTTCTTTTTACTTTCATTTCCTTTCTTTTTTTCATAAGCTCGATTGTCTTTTCTGAATATTTAATGGCTATGGTTGTATTAAGTTTTCCTACTATCTCTGCTGATTCTCTTAGCACTTTTGTTAGTCTGTCATTCAGCTCATCAATATCACATTTAGCATTACTTACAGCCTGAAATCTGTTTGTTATTTCCAACTGATAGGGTGCTTTGTTTTCGTTTACTTTTATTGTTCATATCATTTCATCATTAATCAACTTCTTTCTTTCACTTCTGAAACTGAATCTGGCTGTGCAACCCACCATTCTATGGCCACTTCTTTTATTTACATTGTTGATAACTGTGACATTTGTGATCGTGTTATTCTTATCTGCTATACTGAAGTCGATTTTTTTCTTTGTTTCTCCATTTGGGCTTCCCCAGGTTCACTTTCTCTCTGTTCTTTTTGAAAGAAAGTGTTCATTATTCTCATATTATACATTTCTGTAAAATTTACCATTTCTCTTCTTTCGTTCCTTTCTCCTACTCCAAATTTTCCCATACATGCTTCTCCACATTTTGATTTCCCAGCTTTTGCATTGAAGTCTCTCATGAGTATAGTGGTCTTTTCTTTTACCATAATCTAGGTGGTGTCGTCACAGAATGTTTCAGTTTCTTCATTTGAGCTTTGAAAAGTTGGTGCATGTACTTTTATTGCTTTCAGGATATTTTTTTTTTTTTTTCAGTCTAATTTCAACCAGTGCTGCTCTGTCAGACACACTACTGAATTTAACAATGTTTTCTGTAAGAATTCTGTTAATTTTAAATCCTACACCACAAACTCTTTCATTTTGCCTTCCTCTGTTGTAAAGTAGGTGGTTGCTGTCTTCGAGCTAAATTACTTTTTCTTCTTTTCTGTGGGTCTCACACAAACCTACAATATCCCAATTAATGTTTTCCAGTTCAGTCATTAAGTTACCAAGTTTGCACTCTTCTGCAAGGCTTCTTACTTTGTATGCATAGATCTTCATGGATATCAGTTTAATATAACTGTCTCTAACTTGCTAATACAGTGCCTACTCACTTTTGGTGGCACACTGTCCATAAGTACAGGAGGCAGTTCAGTTTGACCTTTTGTAGACGATGATCCAACAGGAACCCCCGTCATACCATTTGCAATAGAAATCATGTTTGGTTGGGAGGATTGTGGCAAATGACCTCACCTCCCTGCCACATAGTTTCTGGTGAGATGTAATTATTTGTAATACCGGTATATATCTATATCAATCTATCTATATCTGTCTATCTATCCATCTCTCTACTCATCTATCTATTAATTCATCTATCTATCTATATTCATCTATCTATCTATCTATCTATCTATATCTATCTATCCATATCTATATAAAGTGATCGTAATGGGGGATATGAATGGAAGAGTAGGCACTGGTCCTGAGGATGACATAATGGGTTGTAATGGAGTACCAGGAGAAAATTATAATGGGATGCGACTAAAGGATATGTGTCAGGAGAGGAGGTTGTGCATTTGTAATTAATGTGATGGTGTGAAGGATGTAAGTGGTAGATTACTAACCCTCGGGGACGAAGTAAGGACCAGATGGAAAGAATATTTTGAAAGCCTGATGAATGGGAATAGAGAGAACAGAGCGGCTGGAAATTTGATTGGTTTTGGGGATGTGCAAAGAAGGAATACAGTGCCAGAAGACGTGACATTCGCACAGGTGAAGAGTGCTGTGAAGCGGCTGAAAAATGAGAAGGCATCTGGGGTTGATGAGGTGTATACAGAGATGATTAAGTGTAGTGGAGAGAGTACAATGAAGTGCTTGTTGGAGACATGTAAGAAGGCATGGATGAGTGAAACTGTGCCAGCAGAATGGAAAAAGGCTGTGATTGTGCCCCTATACAAAAATAAAGGTGAGCTAAGTGAGTGCAAGAAATATCATGGCATAAGTTTATTGAGTGTGGTAGGAAATATATATGGACGAATTATTATAAAGTATGAGAGATATCAGAAGTCCTAGTGGGTGATGAATAGGGTGGCTTTAAGAGTGGCAGAGGATGTGTGGATCAAATGTTCCATTGAGACAGATAGCAGAGAAGGCTTGTGACAAGGACCATAAGGTGTTTTTGGCATTCATGGATCTGGCAAAAGCGTACAACAAAGTGGACAGAGAAGGATTGTGGAAGCGTTACGCATGTATGGTGTAGATGGTAAGCTGCTAGGTGCCATCAAGAGTTTTCATGATGGTAGTGAAACATGTGTAAGGGTTAATGGGCATCTAAATGAATGGTTCACGATCGATGAGGGCGTGCGACAAGGTTGAGTGATGTCCCAATGGTTATTCAATATATATGTGGATGGGGCGATGAGAGAAGAAAAAACACGAGTAATGGAGAGGGGGATGGCGTTGGTAATGAATAGTGATGGATGGAATATCTCAAATTCGTTTGGTGACGATGCAGTACTCCTTGCAAATACCGGACAAGAACTTGGTAGGCTAGTGCAGAGTTTTGCTGATGTCTGTGGGCGTCGTGCCTTGAGAGTACATGTAGAAAAGAGTAAAGTGATGGTTACTGAGAGAGAAGGGGACTCCCAGTGCGATGTTACAGTGAATGGAGAGAGACTGGAATTGGTGAGAGAGTTCAAATACCTGAGAACAGCGATAGAAAAAAGATAAAAATGTGCAAAAGAAGTGGAAAGTAGCGTGACACAAGGAAGAAAAGCAGCTGGTGCAATGAAGGCCTTGCTAAGAAACAGAGGCTTGAGTGTTGCAGCTGCATGAGGCTTACATGAAAGAGTGTTTAGTGCCAACTTTAACGTATGGATGTGAGACTATGGTGTGGCATGAAAATGAAAAGTCAGGAGTAAGAGCAGTGGAGATGGGAATGCTGAGGAATGTATGTGGAGTATAGAGGGTGGCTAGGTTATGAAATAATGTGATTCGTGAAAGATGTGGAGTGAGGAAGTCGGTGGACACCAGAATCGAAGAAAGTGTCCTGCGATGGTATGGTCATGTGGAGAGAATGGATAACAATATAGTGGTGAAAAAGGTATATCTGAGCGAATCTGAAGGTGGGAGGAGGCGAGATAGGCCAAGGAAAAGGTGGAGAGATATGGTGGATGAGTGTGTGAGGAAGAGAGGTTTGGAAGTCGGTGAGGCTAGGGAACTGACAAAAGATCGAGCTGGCTGGAAGAATGTTTTGAGAAGAGCATGATCAGGGAGTTGGTACCCTTTTTTAAAGTGACAGCGTCCGGATTGACTCTATCGGATAAGTTTATGTGAAGCTACAGAACGTGTTGAATGTTTATGGCGTATCTGGTAGAGCCAGGA
>NC_136969.1:16514691-16537191 GCF_032717465.1 Coenobita brevimanus
AGGGGGATAACTCCTCTTAAAAATAATGGTAGAGACTTATATACACTGGAAGACATTATCAAGAATCCAGACGAACTGACCTGAGAAGTTTCGTTGAAATTCAATATTTCTGATCGTTTTTATTTTGGGGAAGGGAGTTGACCTCCCCAAGAATCAGGGGGGGTCACGCTCCCCAGATATCGCTTTTCCTGTTTAGAGTCCATTGTACATGTACTAAGGTATAAAAGCCATATCTGCTTTTCTTTTACTATTTCTGCGAATTTGTAATTCGGTTAGAGGGGTAATCCCCCCTAATATCATGGTTGGGAAATTGTGTATAGTTGAAAACCTTAGGAGTAACCAAACGAACTTACCTGGGAAGTTTCATTCAAATCAATTAAACAACTTAAGAGGAATTAAGGCATAGACAGACAGATAGGCAGACACACATACACACAGGCTGAATCTTGAGCAACGATGTACGGCGAGTTGCGTTAAAAAAAAAAAAAAAAAAAGCACTTCAGCTTTATTCCAACAGATGTAAAATGATTCTTTGGCTCAGAAAAGAATACTGAATCAAGGGATTACACAGCTATATCGAATAGTGTGTACGCAGTGAAACATGAGCACTGAATGTATTAAAACTTCAGACTATGTTTGCTGCAGAGAACAGATAACACTCTGCGGAACAGACAAATAACAAAACTTACCTAATTAATTGGTTCCATCCAGTCGTCCTTCTCCAGACTGAGATTTACCGAAGACATTGTTTCACTTAACCATCCTCATGCAGTCAATAGGCTGAAACCTAAGACAGTCAATAGGCTGAAACCTAAGACTTCGTCTCCTTATTTCATCTTGTTTTTCCATTATTTACAGCACCATGGAACATTACCCCTCCTCCCCCTCTTTTCTTTCTCCTTTCTTTGTTTCTTCTCACTCTTTCTTCACTCCTCTCTTCTTTCTCTCCATTTTTGTTTTCTCCTGCTCCGCAACCTCCTCTCTTTTCTCTGTCTCCTGTCTCCTCCTCCTCCTCCTCCTCCTCTCTTTTCTCTGTCTTCTGTCTCCTGTCTCCTCCTCCTCCTCCTCTCTTTTCTCTGTCTCCTGTCTCCTGTCTCCTCCTCCTCCTCCTCCTCCTCCTCCTTCTCTCTTTTCTCTGTCTCCTGTCTCCTCCTCCTCCTCTTCCTTTTCCTCCTCCTCCTGCTCCTCTTCCTCTTCCTCCTCCTCCTCCTCCTTCTCCTCCTCCTTCTTCTTCTTCTTCATCATTTTCTTTTTCATTGTCATCTTCATTTCCTTTATCAACGTCGTCTTTTTCTTCATTTTCCTCTTCCTTTCATTCTTCGTCCTCTTCTTTTCCCATTCATTCTTTTTCTTCTTTCATTCTTCGTCTTTCTTTTTCTTCTTTCATTCTTCGTCTTTCTTTTTCTTTTCATTCTTCTTCTTCTTCAAGAAGTACTCGGAAATTCATGCACTCGGAAAATGTACACTGAAGGTTCAACCAGTCTGTCTGTCTGTCTGTCTGTCTGTCTCTGTCTCTCTGTACATCATCCTTCCATTCCTTCCCTCCTCCCCCCCCTCTCTCTCTCTCTCTCTCTCTCTCTCTCTCTCTCTCTCTCTCTCTCTCTCTCTCTCTCTCTCTCTCTCTCTCTCTCTCTCTCTCCCTCCCTCTCTCTCTCTCTCTCTCTTTAAGTCTTCGCCTTAACCTTTTCTGTAATTTCTGCCTTTTCATCCTTTAGGTCAACGCTTTCTACCCCTTTATTTTTCTTCTTTCGTATCTCGGATTATTTAACTTCTTTGTTTTTTTCTTTTTCTCAAACCCTATCATTTCTTGCTTTCATTCAATCAGTTACTGTATTTTCGTTTCAGTCCTCTGGAAAATCACAGTTCTCTCTCTCTCTCTCTCTCTCTCTCTCTCTCTCTCTCTCTCTCTCTCTGTAAATCAAAAAATCAAACATTATTGGCAAAGCTTTCGCACTGTCACCCTTGGGAAATCCACGGGACATCCAATTTAAGGCGAGGAGAGAGAGAGAGAGAGAGAGAGAGAGCAGCAGTGGGGTGTTATAAAAATCGGAGTGCAATTGGAATGGAGAGGTTTTGCCATGGCGCCCGTCTTCTTAAATTCCTGAGCTTTATTTATTGTGCAGAAGAATATTTTTTTTTCTTTCATTTTCGAACATTTACTACACCATTTTCTACGCAATATCAGTGAACAATCAAAGAAGAAAGCAAACAATATATGCCTCTCATGTAATCCTATGATGCTCCATTTCGATGTTTAATATCAATGGTGAAGTTGAAGAGGTACAATTTTTCGTCCCTGAATGACATTATATGAGCAATATACCCTAACCATCCCTCTGATGTAAAGTCTCATGCGCCACATGATGTTGAAGTATCATCTTATTAGAACACCGGCGCGTATTTGAGAATGTGGTTAGTATCTAACGTAGTAATTTATTTCCTGGGATACAAGCAACGATTTGGCAGGTCACATAATGAATAAGCATCTGATGGTAGCTGTACATCGAGTGAGTGGAAGGTGGAAACTTGTCATTAGTGAAAACTGGTAAGCTCCTTTTTAAAAGCAAACCGAGATTGCTGAGGTGCAAAAAGATATAAACAAATGAAATCTTTTTGGAAGAAAAGGTAAAACAAACTAAGTACCAAGTACTAAGTACCAAGATCCATACACAACCACGAAAGATTTTTAGTTATCCCTTTCAGTCTGGTGACATATTTTTCATTTGATGTTTGCTGTCTTCAGAGATCTTCAGAGGGGAGGGGGGATCTTTGATGAGACTCTTCCGGCTGGATAGGTTAGAGACGGCATTCATTTACCCACTAACAAGAAAGGTTACCCTTAAAGTGAGCCAAATCATCTGTAAGTAGCAAGAATAAATCAATGAAACACGAGTCCTTGGACTGTAGGGCCTCAACTTGCACTGAATGCAAGAATCCTCGTTTGGCGTATGGCAATGACCTGTAAGTTACTCCACAGAAGAGATTGGAGGAATGTACTAGAGAAAGAGGAGGGCGGAAATGCTTATAAGTTACGTGAGAGAAAAGAGTGCAGAGTAATGTATTAGTGAAAGAGGAGGGGGAAAGGGTTCGAAACAGTCGGGTACGTGGGAGATAGGAGTAGGGTAATGCAATGATGTTGAAGAAACAAGGGAAAGGCTTGTAAGTTACGTGGGAAGAGAAATGAGGGATGCGTTGGTGAAAGAGAAGTGAGGGAAAAGTTTTTGTTACGTAGGGTTAGAGAGGCGAACAAAACATTATTGAAAAAGAAGTGGGGGACAGATTTGTAAGTTACGAGGGATGAGAAATAATGAGCAATACATTATTGAAAGGTTGGGTGTGGGGTGATGTAAGTTACGTGGGAGAAGAGGCGGGGTGTAATGTATTAGTAAAAGAGAAGAGAGAAAAGGGCTTGTAAGTTACGTGGGAGAAGAGACTAGGGCAGTGCATTAATGTACGAGAATGGAAGGGGAGAAAAGTGCATGAGAATACGTGTGATGGTGAATGAGGAATTTATGGCCTTCAAGAATTTGCCAGAAGGAAGCGCAATTGCGTAGCTCATTCTTGTCTCAAACGTGAAAAGGACATATGAAAATTGAAAAAAAGTTCAAATACAGCTGTTAGACAATAATGGAATCACATTTCTTCTTCTTTTCACTGAATTTACCAATTTAAGTTAAGGTTATTCATAAGAATACAATTTTCTAGGAGGCCTTTGCAACCCAGTTTACAACTGTCTCTCTAGGCGCTAGCACCGGGGCTATGATACCTCTCTCTGGGCTCAACAGACCTTCTGTTTATAATTAGCATACAGATATGGATAAGGAGACCTCTGTCACTTGCGGTTGTGCACTGTGGTGGGAGATGGAATGGTAGTGTGTCGTGTCTCTATATATGTGATGGCAATTTGTGAGGTCGTGGTGTGTGGTGTCCGTGTGTGTGGCTGTAGTGTGTGGGGTCGTAGTGTGGGCATGGCAGTGCGTGTGGTGGTTGGGGTAGTGTGTGTAGGTTATTGTATGAAAGGAGTAGTGATGTGTGGGAGTTGTGGTGCGTGTGATTTGGCAGTATGTAAGGTGATAGTGAATGGAATGATAGTATGTACGAGTGGTCATATGTGGGGTGGTAGTGTGTGGGGACACTGTGTGAGGTGACAGTGTACGGTGTGGTAGTGTGTGAGGTGGTAGTGTGTGGTGTGGTAGTGTGAGGGTTGGCAGTGTGTTGCGGGGCACTGTGTCTGGTAGTGATATGTGGAGTGGTGGTGTGTATTGGGCGGGAGTGTGTGATGTGGTAGTGTGTACGCTGGCAGAGTGTGGGAAGGTAGTGTGTCTGGTAATGGTGTGATGGGTGGTGGTGTGTGGGGTGGCAGTATGTGGAGTGGTAATGCGTGGAGTGACAGTGTGTGGGGAGGAAGTGTGTGGGATGGCATAATGTCGGGTGGTGATGTGTGCGGTGGGAGTGTGTGGGTTGGTAGTATGTGAGGTGGTAGTGTGTGAAGTGGCAGTGTGAGGGGTGGTAGTGTGTGGGATAATATTGTGTGAAATGACAGTGTGTGGGGTGGCAGTGTGTGGCGTAGTAATGTGAGGGATGATAGTTTGTGAGGGGTGGCAGTGTGTGGGGTAGTAATGTGAAGGGTGGTAGTTTGTGGCGTGGCAGTGTGTGGGGTTCTATTGTATGGGGCGGTAGTTTGCCGGGTGGCAGTGTATGGGGTTGTATTTTATGGGTGGTAGTGTGTGGGGTGGCAGTGTGTGGGGTTATTCTGTATGGCGTGGTAGTGTTTGAAGTTGTAGTGTGGGATTTTGTAGTGTGTGGGGTGACAGTGTGGGAGTTGTGTGTGGGGTGGTAGTGTGTGGAATTTTGGTGTTTTAATACACTCAGATTTTTTTAATAACTTGTAAAACCTAATAATCCGATGGCACAGTAAACATCAGTTCTGTAATTGAATTGTTAAATGCAGCATAGTGCCCACGTTTTTCCAGTTAAAGTAAATTATGTCGTTGTTGGTGTGAATGTGTGAAACCGTAATGTGAAAAATTTTTGTTGAGATGATTTAAAAGTGGTGCTTATGGGTTATACTAGCATAAGACTCAATAAATGCCACACATGTTTTCAAGAAATATTGTATTGCTTTAAATATCTTTATAACAGGTTAGATATATTGATGTAGGTGCGACTGCGGTCGCAAGAAAAGTAAATTTCAGCTGAAATGTATTTTTTACGATAGATATTATTACCAGTAAGCCTGCGTACTACGTCAGTATTACAAGGATCCAGAGTAATAACAATTTATTACTTTTTTTTAAATTTCATCTACCGTACTTACCCTTGCATATCAATATGTTCCAAAGGTCTCTCTCTCTCTCTCTCTCTCTCTCTCTCTCTCTCTCTCTCTCTCTCTCTCTCACAGAAATGCAAGATGAATGAATTAGATATAAAGAAGTGCTCCAGTCGAAATGACGGACTAGCCACTTCGGAAAACAGCCTGGTAATCTACCTTTAGATGCACTTTACTGCGAAAGCCTAGCCTCGGGTCCTACTCCTTGAAGGGGTAAAATGGGACTGACAATTACTAGTTATGCCTAATAAGATGTTAAGAAGCGGGATTTGCTAGTTAGGTAGTCTGGACATTGCTCGATCTTCCTGATATATTACCGTTACAAGTCAGGTTGCCAGTTAGCCTGCTATTATAAGCGTAGTTATTTCGTAGGTTATGCATGAATTTTTCGGCTCTTTTTCTTTATAATGTTTTATGTGATTGCTGGTTAAATTATGTAATTTAATTTGAGTTCATATGGTAAATGATTTAGAGTGTTATGTAATGTAAGAAAACTTTTTGCATGTTTTGTATTAACTTTGAGCTGGCAACTGTTGTTCTCGTAGAATGTAGAAGTTTCCAGGATAATGCAAGCTTATACTGTATAAGGATGGGGAAGAGACTAGTTCGAGTTTAGTTGGTTTTCATTTCAGTTTGAGTGCAGTTCAATGTCAGTGCAGTGCTTGTGGAAATAGTGAAGTGTTGTTGGCAAGCATTAACCCGTGGATTGCACAATTACCCTTTTCTTTCCCACCCCATCCTGCGCAAAAATGAAGAAAAAAAGTTTTTTTTTTTTACTTTTTGTTTACTATAAACTTGAAGATAAACATCCAGGGCATCATCTGGTGAAAAGAAAAAATCTCTCTCTCTCTCTCTCTCTCTCTCTCTCTCTCTCTCTCTCTCTCTCTCTCTCTCTCCGTCTTTGCGTAGCACCATGCGTAAATTTGGGAAGGGGCGGAGTAGTTTACGATGATGCACGGACAGCACAGCCTGAGCTGTGGCTTGCAACGTGACGCTACCCAGCCTGAGCTGTGGTTCGCAATCCACGGGTTAAGTGTCAGTGCAGTGCATTTGTATATTTTAGGTACTTCTTGGCAAACAATGAAGTATTGTTGTCAAGCATTAAGTGTAATTGCAGTTAGTAAAGTTTGGTTAACTCCAGTGCTTGTGAAAACAGTGAAATTGGAAAGTATTAAGTGTAGTTATTTGGAAAATAAAGACAGTGAACATAAGAAGCCAATGTTTATCTTCACCTCGGCTAATCTTGTATGCTGTACACCGAGAGGCTGACCATAGGAAGAACAACTTACTAGGCAACATCCTTTCTTCACTGAACCACTGCTGTTGGAGCCTGTGGCAGTGTGGGATTGGGACGCAACACAGATGTCAGGTATGCTGCAGTGAGTATGACCTTCGACTTGAAGGCAGAAGGTGTACAGACACGAGGCCATGCAAGGTAAGAGGAGGCATCGTTGGCTGCAGTTATGAAGCTATTACAGACACAAAATGTACAACTGAAGGCACAGAGTGAACAACTAGAGCCACAACGTGTAAAACAAAAAGAACAATTACATGCACAAAAGAAAGAACTCAAAAAACAATTACAAGCACAAAGTGTCCAACCACAAGCACAGAATGAAGAACAGAAAGAGCTCAGGAACGAAATCAACGAACAATTGCAGGCACAGAACGAAGAACAAAAAGAACGATTTGAACAACTTCCAGAGGCATTAAAGGAGCAACATAGGGAAGTACAACTAAGGGTGAAAGGACAACTAGATGCATTCATGGGGGAAATGAAGGAAGAACAGCAACAGCTTAAGGAGGAAGTAGATGCCAAGCTACAGCAGCAGAAGTATGAGGTAAGCAATAATGTGATGGAATGTAAACAGCAAGTAGACGACCAGTTGAAGACAATTAGTGAGAAAATAGTGACGGAGTGCAAATAGCATGTGGCCGACCACCTGAAGATTAGTAAGGGAATAGTGATGGAGTGCAGACACACTGTAGATAACCAGTTGAAGCATGTAATTGACCGTGTGAAGATAATTGGTGAGAAAATTGAGGTCCAATTAAAAAGAAACCTCAGGAATTTGGTGTTAGAGTATCTTGGGAAGCTTAATGTGCACAGCCTGAGTTACTTGTAGATCAGAATGGTTGGGATGACAGGCAGAGGGCAGTGCAGCTTGCTACTAGCCTTAAGGGTGCTGCAATGGAAATTTTGGGCCAGATGTCAGTGATGGAGTGAAACAGTTATCAGTCACTTGTAGAAGTGCTGGAGCACAGATATGGAGCCATGTACCAGACTAAGGTTTACAGAGCAAGATTCCGGAGCTGTGTACAGGCTCGAGAAGAATTCCTACAGCAGCTTGCTCATGGCCTGGAGAGTATGGCATACAAGTCGTACCCTGTAGCAGCACATAAGCTGTTGGCTATTCTGCTGAGGGACCAGTTCATCGATGCTCTTAATAGTGCAGAGTTGAAAGTGCAAGTGAAGCAGGCACAACCAAGAAGTATGCAAGAAGCACTAGCCAGGGCACTAGAATCTGAGTCCTATGTCAGGTCCAGTACGTCCACTTTTCAGACAGGTCATAATGCAGGATTCAAGACAACAAAGGCGCAGGTACGGGAAGTGGAAAATTTTAAAGGAAGGTGCTGGTACTGTAAAAAGCCAGGACATCAGAAAGTGGATTGCAACAAGTGAGAGAACATGAGAAGATCAGAGGAGGTTGGTGGTTCTGCGGGAAGCTGGGACACAGGACGGTGGACTGTCAGATGTGGAAGAAGGAGCAAGAACAGAGCAGTGCAAGGAAATCCCTGATTACAACAAACAGGTGCTGAACATGTGGTGAGGTGGGACACTTCAGCTATGAGTGTCCAGTTGAGAAGGATGAGGGTAAATTAGTGAAGGCTGGTGTCGAGAGGCAACAACCAACCAGTTTTTCCCATGAGGCCCCACCACTGAAGAAATGCTGAAGAACTTGATGAATAGCATGCAAGAAGACAGAAGAACAGACAGCAAGGTGTGTAGTAGGAATGGGAATCTTGGCAAGAAATGCCGCCGTACGGTTGTGAGAGGGCCAGTGTAAAATGCAGAAGACCTGAAGAGGATGCAGATGGAGGATGCAGATTTACAACCATTGCTACAGTGGCTGCAGCGGAGTACAGTGCGACCATTTTGGGAACAAGTTTCCAGGTTAAGCCCTGCAACCAAGAGTTATTGCAGTCAGTGGGAACTTCTTCGTCTGAACAACGGACTACTGGAGCGTCACTGGGAGACACTCAACGACCTCAGCAAGTATTGGCAACTGGTTGTTCCAAGGAAGATGAGGTCCGAGATCTTGGATGAGTCCCATAACCAGATCACTAGTGGGCACCAGGGAGTGAAGAAAACTCTAAGCCGGCTGCGACAGAGGTTCTACTGGATTGGCATGCATCAGGATGTTGAAGAGTGGTGTCGGGCCTGTGATGTGTGTTGTGCCAAGAATGGACCCAAGGTTGTGTCCCTCTCCAGTTGTACCAAGTGGGTGCACCTATGGAAGGAGTCGTGGTGGACCTTGCTGGACCTCTGCCACTCGCTGAAAGAGGAAACCGGTATTTATGTGTAGCCATGGACTTTTTCACAAAGTGCCCAGAAGCCTATGCCATCCCCGATCAAGAGGCTGAGCTGTTGCTCAGGTGTTGGTTAACCAGTTTTTCTGTCGTTTTGGGATGCCACAGTAGGTACATTCAGACCAGGTTAGAAACTTCGAGTCTGCTGTGTTTTGTGAATGCTGCAAGTTATTGGGGATCAAGAAGACCAAGACGACCCCACTAAAGCTACAGTCAGGTGAGATGGTGGAGAAATTCAACTGGATCATAGGACAAGAACTGGCCAAGTACTGCATAGATGGACAAAAAGAATGGGACCAGAAATTACCTGCGTTGCTGATGGCATATCAGTCTGAATCCCATGAGTCTACCAGCTACTCCCCTACAAAATTGATGTTGGGCCACGAGTTACGTTTACCTGTTGACTTGTTAATGAGAAGACCAACTGGTGAAGAGCTGCCTACAGACGCCACCAGCTATGCGAAGCACCTTCAGGAAGGGCTGGCTGAGGCACATCATCAAGTGCGAAGAGCCCTCAAGTTTTCGGGAGAGGTAATAAAGTGCAAGTATGATGCCAGGGCAAGTGAGGTGAGCTTCAGGGATGGTGACCAAGTTTGGTTATACAATCGTCAGCAAAAGAAGGGACAGTCACCGAAGCTGCAGAACCCATGGGAAGGGCCTTACACTGTGTTGGACAGCCAATCAGATGTAATGTATCGGTCTCGGGGAGGCAGGAAGTCTCGCCCAAAGGTGGTACATGTGAACGGTCTGTGGCAGTACTATGGGGCAAGACAATACAGCTGGGATGTCTCCGGGGAATCGTGTTCTCCCGCAGCAGAGGATGTTGAGGAGGACCATGGGGCTGAAGCACAAGTGGATGGTGACAGTTTCCCAAGAGAAGTGAATCAGGTAGAGGACCAAGACCTTCCTGGAGGAGTGGACTGTGTGGAAGAGCAAGGACGTTGTCGGAAGCGGCATAGGAGAAGACCTGATAAGTTGAAGGATTGTTTTGTGTATACTGTAGTTAGATGTTTCATGAGGATTAATTATGCTTGTCTATATTGTGTAGTTTCGTCGGGACGACAAGAACTATGAAGGGGATAGTGTTATGAAGCAGGATTTGCTAGTTAGGTAGTCTGGACCTTTCTCAGTGTTCCTCGTATTTTATTGTTATGAGTCAGAGTTGCCAATTAGCCTGCTATTGTGAGCATAGTTATTTCATAAGTTATGCACAAATTTTTCTGCTCTTTTTCTGTATAATATTTTATGTGATTGCTTGTTAAATTATGTAATTTAAGTTCATATGGCTGAAGTGCAAGTCGATGGTGACAGTTTCCCAAGAGAAGAAGTGAATCAGGAAGAGGACCAAGACCTTTCTAGAGGAGTGGACTGTGTGGAGGAGTAAGGACGTTGTCGGAAGCAGTATAGTGGAGGACCTGATAAGTGGAAGAATTATTTTGTGTGTACTGTAGTTAGATGTTTCATTAGGATTAATTATGCTTGTCTATATTGTGTAATAATAATAATAATAATAATAATAATAATAATAATAATATAATAATAATATTAATAATAATAATAATAATAATAATAATATAATAATAATATTAATAATAATAATAATAATAATAATAATAATAATATATGTTATCAGACCAGCAATGCACCATAAATATACGGGAACTTTAGAGATATCAATCTACTGCTTTCCAAATCTTCATAAGCTGCCTGGAGAACACATTACAATAATACTTATATTCTTACTTTTCTTACAATTATGTAATGTATATATCAGTCTTCTCACTACTGTACACTTGGTGAAAGGGGTAAACTCTCATCATCAGGGAAACTCTTATATTTCAGTACAGCCAAAGACTGACGAGTATATTCTTCTGCAGGGATGGCCTGCCGACCGGAGGGGGCGAGGGGGGTTACCTCCCCCATTGTACCTGAGTTGGTCAAAAATGGAGAGTGGAAATTTTTCTTTTTCTTTTACTTTAAAGGAAAGGTCTCCAAGAGGAGATTTTTTTTTTTACATAGGTTTATATATATATATATATATATATATATATATATATATACAGTCCTTACCCATAGACCGCGAGTTTAGAGTATGCTATCCTCATTGCATGCGAGGACCTATATTTTTTTTTTTTTTTTTTGAATTTTAGTGTTTTTTGAATAGTGATGCAAATTTAACTCGTAATACACGAGATGGCAGCGAAGAGTGGCCCAGATCCGGGCTTTACCCCGAGCACGCGACATTTCCATCCCAAGAAGTGCAAACCACCAGTGATGGAGAGTGGAGACTTGTCAATGAGCCATTTCCTGGGGAGGATCAAGAGGATGATGCGATATCTGAGGTGTCAGAAATAGACTTTGAAGGGTTTATGAAAGAGAGTGAGTACAATAGTTGATGAAAGTGTCGAAAGTGCTGGTGACTAGAGTGGTGAGGAAGGTGGTGTGGCGAGTGGTGCAGGAGTTGCACGCTAGGGTTCTGGGACTATTCGTCGTCAAGTCAATTCGCCGTCAGACACTTCCCCGTCAAAACATGGACGATTCCCCGTCAGTATACTTATTATTAATTAATCAATACTTTAATAACTATATTTCAGAGGGATCCATAAAAGTCAATGTTCAGTAGCGTAGGTTTTGGATATCGAAATATCCAAAGCCTATGCTATTCAACATAGGCTTTGATGGTTATTAAAGTATTGATTTATTAATAATAAGAATACTGTATTTATAGAATCACGGGGAATTGTCCAGGGTGCGAATTGTCCTGACGGGGAATCGTCCATATTTTGATGGGGAATTGTCTGACGGCGAATTGACTTGACGGCGAATTCTCTCCTGCACCACTCGGCACACCACCTTCCTCACCATTCTCGTCACCAGCACTTTCGACACTTTCACAAGCTAATGCACTCAATTCGTTCATAAACCCTTCAAAGTCTATTTCTGACACCTCAGACATTGCATCATGCTCTTGATCCTCCCCAGGCAATGGCTCATAGACAAGTTTCCACTCTCCATCACTGGTGGTTTAATTAACTTGTTTCTTTCTTGCTGCAGTCGCCTTTGAATTATTCTAGCGTCACCCATAACTGTCTTCATTAATGACGGCAAACTGTCTTGTTATTGTTGTGACGGCGAATTGACTTGATGCCAAATTGTCCAGAAACCGGGTGGTGCAGGAGACTATTAGCCTCTTGTCCTCTTGGGTTAAGGTGAGGAGCCATATTCTTGTTGGTTTAATTAAGCCATATCCTTGTTGACTTCGTAAAGCCATAATCTTGTTGGTTTACTTTATCTTAAGGTAATATGTCTTAGATAGTTTTCCTGTACATTACAATACTTAGGTCTGAAAGGAGTCTTAAGGGTTGCCCATGAAGGGGGGGTGCCGTCCATAAGTAATTTTTCCATAAGTTTATGCATTCAGAGTATGCGAATTCCTTGTACGCGCCGTCCATTGCCGCCCATATAGGCACATACTAGGGGGGTGTACTGTATATACCAGTATATATAAATATATATATATATATATATATATATATATATATATAGAGAGAGAGAGAGAGAGAGAGAGAGAGAGAGAGAGAGAGAGAGAGAGAATACAAAATACGAAATACCCTAGTTTCCCTCCTGTCGGAAGAATAGTCTAAACCAAAATCAAATACTATAGTTACCAAGATGCTTGGAACAGGACCCTCTTCACCCACAGAACGATGGCGAGGAGTGGGAGGATGGATCGGGGCAAAATTGTATACACTCCTGCTACTGGTCTGGTCATACAGTAGATAACTCCAAATGTGATGACTGGGTCACTTAGTTTAATTAGACAACTAAATAATGTACATGGTGTCTATTTTCTTGTCAGCAATAGTTCAGGCTTGGGTTCAAGTTCAGGTGGTTTTGCTTAAGTAAAATTACAAGTATTTGAGTTTATTTTAGTTTTAAAAATCCCAAGTACATGCACTAAAGAACTGTACTTGATTACTCGTACAACTGGTCAAGTACTTGTCTTACACAAGCGAACAACTATCTTACATCGCCAACCCAGTGCAACCCCCATTGTCCAAAACAAGTATTCGTGATCAGAACAAGTCAGTTGATTCAGGAAGAGGATGGAAGGAGGATGTGTGCATCTGTACAGTAGGCTATATTTTGCAGAACGTGCAGGTAAGGCTGCCCAAGTAGACAGACTTTTTTTTTTTCAGCATGTGCACCATGTCTATACTATAATTAATATTTTCTCTTTAGTTATTAGTTATAACTATCGGGTATGTGAAAAATGATTATCAAATTATTATTTATCCTTAGTATAGGCTATTGACAACTCTGGGTGGTAACCTTATAACTAACCAACACGTGTTCCCTACGTGACATTAAGTGGGTTGGCGGAGGGTTAGTGCCCCTCCCCAGAAAACAGCTAACTAAAAATAGGAACAAGAAGCCTCTGACCAGGACCTACCAACAGGTGACGACTAAGGACCAAACAAAGGGCATGGCACGGACTGTGATATGAAATGTAAGGGGTGCAAATGATGAGGTGAAAGAGAGAGAGATTGTCCAGGTGCTTGAGGGTGCAAAAGTGGATATATGTGGATTAACTGAAATTAAATGGAGAAATAAGAGTATGCGAGAGTGGGAGTATGGATGGGGTATATGCGCGGGAGTGGGTGAGAATGAGTGGGCAAAAGAAGAAATGTGCATTGTTGTGTGCAAGAGATGGAAGGACAATATAAAAGAGTATGGATCAGTTGGCTCAAGGATTGTGTTAAGACTGAACGTTGGACTACAAATGTGGGTGATTGTGGGTATTTATGTTCCAATGCAAGATTGTGCAAGAAGAGTGAAAGAAGAGTTCTGGACAAATGTGGAAGCATCTGTGGAAAAGTCTGAAAGGAATGAGAGAGTGTTTCTGATTGGAGATATGAATGGAAAAGTAGGGAATGTGAAGGTGGATGGAGTATTTGGTGAGTGGGGTGTGCCTGCAGAAGTGAATGAGAATGACAGTGCTCCAGTGGACATTTGTGTAGGGAAAGGGTTGGTGATAGCCAATACCCTCATCAGACACGAAATAATACACAGGTGTATGAGGCGAGTGATGAGAAGGTAATGAAGCGAATGAACGGAAGGCAATGATTAATTATGTGTGTATGGATGACAGAATGAGGTGTGTAATGGATGCAAGAGCATATAGAGGTTGGGAGAGTGGCCTTTCTGATCATCATTTGGTGGTGGCCAGTGTCAAGGTTCAGATGAAATGGATGAATAGAAGGGAAGGGTAGAGGAAGTAGTTCATGCAAGAAGAGTAGCAAGGTTACAAGAGCATGGAAAACGGCAGAATATAAGAGAGAAGTGGAGGAGCGATTGGGTAAATATGAAGTGAAGCAGATGGGAGACATGGAAAGTGTGTGTAAGATATTCACAGAAGAAATCTGTGCAGCATGTGAGGTGGTGTGTGAGGGTGATGAGAAGGTGAAGGGGGGGTGAAAGGAACAGCACGGTGGAATGAAGAAGTGAGAGAGGCTGTGGCACAAAAGAAGAAGCATATAGTGAGTAGATGAGAAACAGGGGTGTGCAGGAAGTTCAGGGTGGAAGAAAGAGTTATCTGTAGAGAGGAACTGAGAAGTGAAGAGATTAGTAAGAGACAGTAAGAAGAGAGTGGATTAGGAATTTCGGAGGAATTTGAGTGTAAAGTGGAGAGAAAGTAAGAAAGTGTTCTGGAAAGCGTTAAGGAGAGTCAGACAGGGTGTTGAAGAAGTTAGTCGGGGAGTGAAAGATAAAAGTGGTAGATTACTATAGTCGCGGCACACGACTCTGAGGTTGTCATTATCGTACCCAGGCAACATGACATTAAAAAATGCGTCTGATTTCGTATCATATTATACACGAATCATATTATTATGCACGAATGTATTATAGACGAATATTATTGAACACGAACATATTATACACGAATCACATGCGTCTCATTAATACAAGATATCAGACGCACTTTTGAATGGTGGGTTGCCAGGGCACGACAATAACAACCTCAGAGTCGCGCGCCGTGACTATAGTGGAGAAGGGAGAAAAAGTGAACAGATGGAGCGAACACTTTAAGGAATTGTTGAACACAGAGAATGAAAGTAATGCAAGAATAAGTGGCTGGGGAATAGCTGGGAGAAGCAGGGATGTGAGAAGACAGGAAGAAAGTAGGATGAACGTTGTGGAAGCAATGAAGAAAGTCAAAATGGGGAAAGTCCAAGGAATTGATGAAGCGTGTGGTGAAATGCTGAAGCATGGGGTAGAGATAGTAGTAGAATGGATTTGGAAGATGTGCAGATTGGCCTGGAAGGAAGGTAATGTCCTGGAGGATGGGAAGTTAGGTATAATTATTCCACTGTACAAAGGAAAAAGAGAAAAAGAAGCGTGTAGTAATCATAGGGGCATTTGTCTTCTTAATGTAATAGGAAAACCATATGATAGGATACTTATTGACAGAGTTAGAGATATAACAGAGGAATTAGCTGGAGAAGAACAGGGAATTTTATGAAGAGAAGAGGTTATGTAGATAAGATATTCGTTCTTAGGTCTGTAGTAGAAAAGTTTATAGGGAAGGGAAAGAAGTTGCATGCGGTCTTCATGAATTTGGAGAAAGCATATGACGGGGTGGATAGACAAGGATTGTGAAAAGTATAGAGAATATATGGAGTAAAAGGGAAGTTGCTGAATGCCGTGAAGAGTATGTATGAGGGTGTTATGGCTGCAGTGTGTGTGGACAGTGAACTGAGTGAATTTTTCAATTTGGAGGTTGGATTGAAACAGAGATGTGTCATGTCTACGTGTTTGTTTAATCTGTATATGGATGGGATTATAAACGAGATACAAGGTAGGGCACTGGATGTTGGAGCATCCCTAATGAGAGAGGGCAGTCTGTGGAATCTCCCTATACTGTTGTTTGCAGATGATACTGCGTTGTTAAGACGAAATGGAGCTGCATAGGCTCGGTGAATGAGTTTGGAAGAGTGTGTAAGAAACGGAATCTAAAGATGAATGTAGGGAAGAGTAAAGTTGTAGTCTTCGAGGGAAATGAAGTCACTGAATGTACAGTGAGGTTGGATGAGGAGGAAATAGAAAATGTGAGTGCATTAAAGTACTTGGATAGTGTGATGAGTAAGGATGGAAGTTTAGAGGATGAAGTATATGAAAGGGTACAACAAGGAAGAAAGGTAGCTAGTTCTTTGAAAGCAGGGATAAGAAACAGGGAAGTAAGCATGATAGAGAAAAAGTTACTGTATGACAGTAATGTGATACCAACTCTACCGTATGGAAGCGAAGCCTGGAGACCTTGTTAGAGGGACACATGTCAAGTATGAGAGCAGTGGAAATGAGTTATCTGAGAGGAGCATGTGGAGTCACGTGGAGAGACAGACAAATGAGGAAGTCAAGGAGTGTTGTGGTGTGGATGTGGATGTGATAGGAAGCATTAGGAGGAACACATTAAGGTGGTTTGAACACGTGGAGAGGATGGAGAGCGAGAGGCTGACGAGGAGAGTGTTTGTGTGTGAGGTGGAGGGGGGTAGAGGGAGGGGGAGGCCAAGTATTAGATGGAGGGATGGAGGGGAGAGGTATATGAGAGAGGAGGGTGTGAGCTCTGAGCAGGGCAGTGAAATGGCGAGGGACAGGGCAACATGGAGGCGATTTGTTTGTGGCCACCCGTTACGAGATTGAGGCGTCTGACAATAGATAGATAGATCGAAAGGCAATTATTGCTTATGTTAACAGTGCTTACATCATCATCATCATCATCATCCGGACTCCTTTCCCATCCTAGGGCAGAGTGAGGAGTAGCAACGTCCAGACAGCCCAAATTTGCCTAATCCATTCACTCACCACACAAGCCCCCCGGATCATGGCTCCATCTAATACGCCAAAAACATTCACCACAATCTGTAGCTTCACATAAACTTATCCGATAGAGTTCATCCAGATGCTGCCACGGTAAAAAGAGGTGCCAGATCCCTGATCATGCACTTCTCCTCAAAACATTCATCCAGCCAGCTCGATCTCTTGTCAGTCGGTTAGCCTAATCCGTTTCCAAACCTCTCTTCCTAACATACTCATCCACCATATCCCCCCACCTTCTCCTTGGCCTAACTCGCCGCCTCATTCCTTCCAGTTCTCTCAGACATACCTTTTTCACCACTCTGTTGTTATCCATTCTCTCCACATAACCATACCATCTCAGCACACATTCTTCGATTCTGGTGTCCACAGACTTCCTCACTCAACATCTCTCACGAATCACATTACATCATATCCTATCCACTCTCTGTACTCCATATACATTCCTCAGCAGTCCCATCTATACTGCTTTCATTTTTAACTTTTCATTTTCATGCTACACCATAGTCTCACAACCATATGTTAACGCTGGCAATAACACTTTTTCATGTAAGCCTTGTGCAGCTGCAACACTCAAGCCTCTGTTTCTTATCAAGGCCTGCATTGCACCAGCTACTTTCCTTCCTTATGTCACTCTACTTTCCATTGCTTTGCACATTTTCCTATCTTTTCTATCACTGGACCCAGGTATTTGAACTCTCACCAGTTCGGGTCTCTCTCCATTCGCTGTAACATCACACTGGGAGACACCTTCTCTTTCAATAAGCATCACTTTACGCTTTTCTGCATATACTCTCAAGGCACGACGCTCACAGACATCAGTAAAACTCTGCACTACTCTACCAAGTTCTTGTCCGGCATTTGCAAGTAACTGGATCATCAGCATACAGCAAATCTGGGATATTCCATCCATCACTATTCATTACCAACGCCATCCACCCTCTCCATTACTCGTGTTTTTACTTCTCTCTTCTTCCAGTCCACATATGTACATACTGA
Source organism: Coenobita brevimanus (assembly GCF_032717465.1). Lineage (NCBI taxonomy): Eukaryota > Metazoa > Arthropoda > Malacostraca > Decapoda > Coenobitidae > Coenobita > Coenobita brevimanus. The sequence continues at coordinate 16,532,486 of NC_136969.1, forward strand.
ACAACAGTCTCATATATATATATATATATATATATATATATATATATATATATATATATATATATATATATATATATATGAGACTGTTGTTGTGGAAGTTTAGAGGATGAAGTATATGAAAGGGTACAACAAGGAAGAAAGGTAGCTAGTTCTTTGAAAGCAGGGATAAGAAACAGGGAAGTAAGCATGATATGCATATATATATATATATATATATATATATATATATATATATATATATATATATATATATATATATATATATATATATATATAACAGTTGCCCGATTCAGCCGCTAGGAGAGGCCTTAATCCTGGAGTATATATATATATATATATATATATATATATATATATATATATATATATATATATATATATATATATATATATATATATATATTTATCTATCTATCTATCTATATATATAAATAAATAAATATATATATATATATATATATATATATATATATATATATATATATATATATATATATATATATATATATATATATATATATATATATATATATATATATATATATATATATATATATATATATATATATATACATAGATAGATATAGATAGATATTCATACATATATATATATATATATATATATATATATATATATATATATATATATATATATATATATATATATATATATATATATATATATATATATATATATATATATATATATATATATATATATATATATATATACATAACAGTTGCCCGACTCAGCCACGCTAGGAGGCCTTGAATCCTGAGAATTATATATATATATATATATATATATATATATATATATATATATATATATATATATATATATATATATATATATATATTATATCTATATCTATCTATCTATCTATCTATGTATATCTATATCTATCTATCTATCTATATATATATATTTATATATTTATATCTATATATATATATATATATATATATATATATATATATATATATATATATAACAGTTGCCTGACTCAGCTGCTAGGAGGCCTTAATCCTGGAGTATGTATATATATATATATATATATATATATATATATATATATATATATATATATATATATATATATATATATATATATATATATATATATATATATATATATATATATATATATATATATATATATATATATATATATATATATATATATATATATATATATATATCTATATATGTATATTTATCTATCTATCTATCTATATCTACTGAATATCTATCTATCTATCTATCTATCTATCTATCTATATATATATATATATATATATATATATATATATATATATATATATATATATATATATATATATTGGGTTGCGATGGGGTCGCGGGTCAAAAGGTCCCCACACGCCACAAACAAAAAACGCCAGAAATCGCTTCCAAAGTTCGGCAAAATGTTTTCACAAATATCACTCTTATTACTTAAGGTAGATGAATGATTTTTGGCAGAATTATATTTCTAAGTATGCCAATGACGATGATGATGAGTTTTTGGAATTATATTGAATTTATGTTGGATTTATTAGGGATAATATTTTAATTATTTTTTATTTTTTTGCTTAATGCCGAACTTCTGGTGCGATTTCTGGCATATTATGGTTCAGTATTATCATTCATCACGTATTAGAGATAGGTAAGTATTAAACAATACGAAAATAATCCGTAAAATCTTTAAAAAAGACCAATAATAAAAAAAAAATAGTAATAAACACCAATGTCACTCTTGAACCAGAAGTTATTATTGTTTGTATGTCTGTCTGTCAATATGGAAAGATGAAAACCATAGAAAACATAATAGGCAATAAAAATATGAGTAATAATGACAATAAACTAGGAAAGTAATAATAATAATATTATTATTATTCTTTTCCTTTTACATGATCTTTTGTCAATAATATTGACAGAACAACACATACTAACACTCTCAGTACTCACCAATAATGGTGTAGTGGTAGGTTATCCAGGCAGTATCCATTATCCATAATCCATAATTATCCATGTCCGGTCCATGAGTCGTCAACGAAGGGGGCGTGGCAGGTGGTGCAGCAGGGGCCTATGGTGTTATAAGGGGCAGAGGCTTCACACTGGCATAGTACAGTGTTTTGTCCTCAGGGTCCTTCTCTTCCTCTTTCTCTTGAAGAGTCGTGCCTGCCTGCTGGATCTCCTGCTGGCAGTCAAGGAGAGCCATTAGCCACTGCTTAGCCTCAGCACTCACAAGAGGTAAGAGGCCACGAAGATCGGCACTTTTTTCCTGAGTTAGGGGGACGATCAGTAAGGTACTTTTCCACCATCGGCACTCTGGAAAGGTTGAACCTGTCCCTAGTGAATTTCCCTTTCCTTTTTATCAGCTTCACTTCCTTGAAGTGTGCAGGATCACCAAGAAAGTCGTAGGAGTCTTTCACTATGTACCCCTGCTTGAACTTGATGTCAACCACCAGCTGGCAGGCTTGGGCAAAACTAGAAGTTTTTCTCTCTGTGATGTGTGTCTTCAGGCCCTTGACATCCTTGAAGTCGTCCCACTTCATTTCCACCACAGGGAAACGACGTTTCACTGATGTGGCAATGAGTTCCCGGTACTCTTTCAGGCTGCAGATGGTCGCTGTCTGTCGCACCTTCTTCTCAATGTGGCCAAAAGCACTATCACAGGAGAGGTAAGAGTGGCCCGCCTTCATGAACATAAACTCCACTCGTGATAGCCTTTTGGGATGTATCTGCCGAAGGGCCATTAACAGCATCACATTGTTTTTATTCTGCCCTGCACAGTTGTCGCAGAATATGCGAAGAGTCATAAAGTCCTGGCCTTGCTCGTCCATTTTGATCTCCAGCCACTTCATCAAACAGCTCGCAATTTCATGAGCCTCGTCCTCCATTCACTTCGTCCCACACGAACATGGTTGCCTCATCCTCGTTGGTGTCATACACGCAGATGTTGTACACCCTCTTGTAGTAAGCAACGCTGGCCTGGAGATGAGGGCAGGGAAGAGTCTGCTGAAGGTCGATGGAAATGACCTTCACATCCCCGGAGAACTCGCCACTCTCTGCCTGTTGCAGGAGGTTGCGAGGCACTTGAGCAGAGACCTTGTGCTCTGCCAACTCAGTCTCAACTGTAGAGACGTCAGGCCCCTCCTCTCTTCTCGTTTTTATCAGGTTGCCAAGCCTCTCACAGGTTGTACAAACATTGGTCTTCGGTGGCGAAAAGACGATGTTGTAGTCCCGTGTGAAGATTGCGATAAAAACGTTCAGTGACAGTCTCTTCCTTGGGATGGTTACTGAACATCCACTGCTTGTACTGGAAGTACACGTCACTGATGCTGCTGCCAGACTCCAGGTAGCAACGATGAGGAGTTGTGTGGCGAGTGTAGTGGCTGGCTGTCAGGGGTAATGATGCAATGTGATCATGCACACGCTTCAACCTCATCCCACGTATGGCCTGAGGTGAAGAGAACTTCCCCCACTTATCTGGGATCGGTGTTCCAGTGGGAGATGCCTGCACCTTCTAGATGAGGACCTTCCTTTTCCTCTCCCCAAGGCAGTGGATGGAGGCAAAACCTTGGCAGCACACAGGAAATTCCCTTCCACGAACATTTACGAAAAACTTATAGTTCATGGGCCTCCTGCTCACCTCAGCTTTAGTGCATTTACATTTAACACTTTCCTGCTTTACAAGCCCCACAAGGTAGGCATTATGATCATCATAATTACCAATGGCCCAAAAAAATTTGAAAATCAAGTCAGTTTCTGCCTTACCTATTTTCTCGAAACACCCATCTCTGCATGGGGGGCCAAACTGTTTTGCAGGCATGACTTTTTTGGTGGTGTAAGACATTTATTCTTCACCATGATTACACTTTATTTTTTTGAATGTTTTTCTCCCACTTTTCCTCCTGCCTTTTCCATACACGTCCCTTCTTTTCAATCATAGTGGCATGCATACGTTTGTGACGTCCTGCCATAGCATCACCACCATTATCACCACTAGCACCACCACCACCAGCTCCACTAGCACCAACTTTACCACTGCCTCCCTTAACAGTAACACCTCTTTCTCCATCACCATTATCATGTCTATGCTCAAAATCATCATTTTCAGTTTCACTTTGAGGCACAAAATCGGGATCATCAGCACTATCATCATCACTTTCGTCACCACGTGCACAGAACGAAACGCTGGGGAACATTGCCTCTGACTGTACTCCTGAAGGCCCAGCCACACTCTCCTCTCGCTCACTACCACTGCTGGACATTGTGACACAATTTGGTATCACTTTAATATTGACTGGGTAATAATAAGTGGGTATAATTCCCGAGAAAAGCACGATCGACGAGGCACAATGCTTAACACATGGCGGATCAGACAGTACTGAGGACACCCTGGCTTTGGTTTTGTCCTGCCTCGCCAACAGCGAGAAGTGCTCCACCAATCACTGAGTAGCGTCCTTAGTTCTCAGTGGCCTCTGAACTATCAGCTGTTTGTGCGTCCAAGAAACAGCGTGCGTCCCTTTATGCTGCCACCGAACGGGATGTTGGAACTGTCTGACTCGGGGTGCCAACCTGGTGATGGACTCGTCCAGGCATTTGAGGTGAAGGTAGTACTATTTTCTTTGGACTTTCAACCCTATTGCCAGTGCCAGAATGTCCTTACATTCACACCCAGGTTATAAAGGAAGGGTCA